>NC_137682.1:10854451-10896951 GCF_963989245.1 Nansenia antarctica | reverse complement strand
TAGCAAGTGAAATGCATGCTCGATCGGGTTGAGATCAGGTGATTGACTCGGCCATTGCCATTGCCAATATCCCACTTCTTTGCCACTCATGGGTTGCTTTTGCCGTATGTTTTGGATCATAGACAATCTGTATTGTGAAGCGCCGTCCAATCAACTATGCTGAATTTGGCTGAATCTGAGCAGACAGTATATTTCTAAACACTTACAAATTCATCCGGCTGTCTTCTGTTACATCATCAATAAACACAAGTGATCCAGTGCAATTGGAAGCCATGCATGTCCATGCCGTCACATTGGAAGCCAGGCATGTCCATGCCATCACATTGGAAGCCATGCATGTCCATGCCGTCACATTGCCTCCACCGTGTTTTACAGATGATGTAATGATGATGATGTGGTATGCGTCAGATCATAACCTGCTCCATACCTTCTCCATACTTTTTTCTTCCCATAATTCTGGTACAGGTTTCATCTCTCCAAAGAATGCTGTTCCAGAATTGGAACTTTTTAAAATGTTTTTTTTGGTCTAATCTGGCCTTTCTATTCTTGAGGCTTATGAATGGTTTGCACCTTGTGTTGAACCCTCTGTATTTGGTCTCATGAAGTCTTCTCTTTATGGTAAACTTGGATGATGATATGCCTACCTCCTGGAAACTGTTCTTCACTTGGCTGGATGTTGTAAAGGGGTTTTTCTTTACCATGTAAAGGATCCTGCGATCATGCACCACTGCTGTCTTCTGTGGATGTCCAGACCTTTTTGTGGTGCCGAGCTCCAATGCATTTTTTTTTCTCTGAATGTGCCAAACTGTTGATTTGGCCACTCCTAATGTTCTAATGTTCTCTGATATATTTTTTGTTTGTTTTTTGCAGCCTAAGGATAGCCTGTTTCACTTACATTGAGAGATCTTTTGACAACATGGTGTGCATTCACAGCTTCCAAATGCAAATGCCATACTTTTGCCACTCAAATGCCACTAAACTGATAAAGAAATAACAAAGGAATAGCCCACATCTGCCCATGAAACAGCTGTTGAGTCAATTGTCCAATTGATTTTGGTCCCTTGAAAAAGAGGGGGCCACATATTAAAGAGCTGTAATTCCTAAAACCTTCCTCCAATTTGGATGTGAATACCCTAAAAAGAAGCTGAGAGTCTGCACTTTAAGCCCATATTCATTATATAACTGTAACTTGAATATGTTTTTTTGTAAACAGTTAAAATAACTATAATATAATAAATTCAATGAATTCAAATATATATGAAAAAGATGAAAGGCCGGACTTGACACACGCCCGCCATTTAACAAAGACCCCATTGAACCCTGGGTGTGAATGTCCCCAGCTAAAAAAAAGAAGCTAAATTACACAAATTCAATCTGAAGCCAAATCTAATTTGTTTATCACAGCCCTTTTTTGCCATATTTGTCAAGACCGGAACGGTACATCTGACACAAAGATCTATACGGGATGACACAAGGAAACCCCCCTTGTGTCCCAGGTGTCTGTTAATGGTGGTGTGACTGCGGAGTTGATACCGTGTCTCTGTTTAGAAAAGCAAAAAATATATATAAAAATCTGAAAACTAGAGGCATTTATGTGTGAGGAGGAGAGCTTATCAAGTAAGTTCTATCTTAGTTCTTCCCTTAGGAAGAAAAAAAAATGGAAATGGAAATTGGAAATGGTTCTACTGGCTCTCCTACAGCAGCAAACCAAAGAGTGTTAGCAGTGTGTGTTTTTGAAGTACCCCAAAACAATAATTACTTTGCGTCTTTTTCCACGATTGTTTGAATGCCAGCCTGAGTGTGACTATGAAAGGAAAAGGTATGGTCGCCCAGTGGGGCGATATGGGTCTGATTTGTAAAACACCTGTTTGCAGTGGCTGAAAGCAGCAGCCTTTTAATAGCCTGTCATAAATCGCTCACTCCATTGTCCTGTCACCAAGTCGCAGGGCCTGGCAAAGGTAAAACTATGTTCAGCTTTTTTTAAACTGATTTTCAAGGACACCACACTTATACACACGCATCATACTCAATCAGCAGACACATCTGAGTATGCGCAGTCCCATTTGAATTTGTCCTCTTGCACGACTAATTTGGTTCTCACATAAAAAAAGAACAGTCAAATATTTCTCTATTTCTGCTTTGAATTACAAACGCTGGGCCTGGCCTTTGTGGTGCTTGCAGCCTGACTCCTTATTAACGTCGCCCTTTCAACAGCCCTTTTTAGTGGGATTTTGAAATTGAGATTAATGTGTGTGAACCAAAAAACACCTGTGATTATCCCAATTTAACTTCTGTTGACCTCTCGGATAGCCCCTGCAAGCTGAGAGGCCTTCTTTTCTTAATCAGTCTTTTGACAACAAACACAGGCTGTTTTGGCCAGGAAGGCCCATAGAAAGCAATGAAAGGGAGGGAGTCGTTTGTGTGTGTGTGTGTGTGTGTGTGTGTGTGTGTGTGTGTGTGTGTGTGTGTGTGTGCGTGTGCGTGTATGTGTGTCTGTGTCTGTCTGTCTCTGTGTCTCTGTGTGTGTGTGTGTGTGTGTGTGTGTGTGTGTGTGTGTGTGTGTGTGTGTGTGTGTGTGTGTGTGCGTGCGTGCATGTGTGTCTGTGTCTGTCTGTCTCTGTGTCTCTGTGTGTGTCTGTGTTTCAACCAGAGCTAAAAACACCGTTTTTTTTTTTTTTTAATAAACCAAGAGACCTTTAAGCCGTCTCAGTGATAGACTACAAGAGAAGCGAAAAAGAGCAGTCCACAAACAAGCCTGAACGGTGCAGGTGGGAGACCTAACCTCTACGAGTGGCCCTATGGAGACCCTTAGATGAGGGCCTTGGTTGCCACTAACAAGCTCCACAAAGACAGATGGAGGAGGAGGAGGAGGAGGAGGGATGAGAGGAGGAGGAGGAGGAGAAGGAGAAGGAAGAGGTATGGAGATCACCTAAGATCAGATCACTTTGGCTACAGTGAGGGGCGTCTCCGTTGAGCTCCCAATACCCTCCTGACAGGGCCAGCCTTCCATTATGAGGCAAAACATCAAGGGTTAAAAAAAAAAGACAATAACAAAAAGACAGAGAAGATGAAGAAAGGGGCCACACCAGTTTCTCTGCATTCTCTGTCCAGTTAATGTGGAGAGGCTCTAATAAAAAGCCACCATGTGCCAATTGAGCGCCTACAATTAACAGATTAGGGTGATAAAGAGGTTGCATGGCTGCAAGGCACATCCCCCCCCCCACCCTCCAGGCCCCAGGGCCTGATGAGGGGGAGAGCAGGGGAGTAGAGCTGGGCTGTGCCGGCTGATGAGGGGGCCAGATAATCTCCCCCACCCTCCTCTCCACCCCCCACACCACCCCTCCTCATCCCCCTTGTGCCCCGGAGCACCTTAGCAAATACCTGCTCAATATTCTAGTGCGGAGGGGAGGGGAAGGGAGGAAGGGCGTGTGGCACGTCTGTGGAGAGGAGATACACAAAAGCCGGCGAAACAAAAACCGGAACATCTGCTAAAGCGATTGCGGGGTAAATATGTTTGACAATTATTGTTTACAGTGACAGTGGTAACAGTTCACCAAATCAAACCACCATTTTCTCTATTTGCCAATGGAGCAGATGGGCCTACAGCAATCCATTAACAACCTGTCAAAAGCTTCATTTTCAACTTACTTTTATGTCTTGCTTCGCAGTGCAAACTGAGCGTTATTTGGGGGAGGGGGGGGGGGGTAATCATTGTTATCAATTTAGCTCGGCATAAATCAGATACCTTAGTGCTCATTGTGGCTCTTTGTGTCTCTCTTCGCCTTTCAAGTTTCTCACTGCGAAAATGTTTTTTCAGTGCAAGTGATGGCTCCTTGAATCTCTATTTGTTTATCTGGGCACATATTGTATTATTGATGGCGGAGGATGTTTCACTTGAAAGCACATCTCTCTGCAAAGACAATGATTTTCTTTGTTTTGTTTGTTTGGATGCACCGTAGAATCGTTCGTATTAGGGGCATTTTTGGTTCTGTAACTTGTGAGTAATTCTATTCAACAACACAAATTATTAATAACATCTCTACTATTTCATCATCCCACAGTATTCTCATGCCATCTCGTCTGCATATACACAGAGGTGTTACATGTTGAATATTGCGTGCAGAACCACAGGGCTTTAATCAAATAGCAGTGGTTTCTGAAACCAAAGGTTTGGGTGTCATGGGGGCATTTTCGTCAAAAGTATTTACCGATATGAGAGGGAGTGTGTGTGTGGGTGTGGGTGTGGGTGTGTGTGTGTGTGCGCGTGCATGCGTGCGTGTGCTTGTGTCTGAGCCACGTGTGTGTGTGTGTGTGTGTGTGTGTGTGTGTATCATGGTAGGGACAAACAAGGACTAACACATTATCTACTGGTACCCCTTGTCACCGTTCCTTCCCCAACACTGTACGTCTTCTAAACACATCAAGAAAATGTGTTCAGGAACAATTAACCCCGAGCTCTCTAATTGATGCTTATTAGAGGCCGCGTGATTCCTTGATAAACACACAGCTATAGTGCCATGGAGCGGGTTTCGGGTTTGATTGGTAGAAAGCAAAGTGTTTGGGAGCGATGTGATGCGTACCGGGGGTAACCAACACTTAATTATCAATGAGATTTTTGCAACACTTTGAGAACCCCGGGGGCACTGTTTCCCTCGGTAACAGTAATGGGCTCTTTTAATGGAACTTGTGTTAAACACAGCGCCGCTCACGTTCGTCCCCACCAGTTGAGGCTGCCATGCTAATTTGGGTGATTATGAAAAGAAGGGGGCTCATTTGGGATCACTACCTCTTGAAAGCGTGTTCCGAGAGGTTCCGTGGTACGCGTACGCACATGCTGTTGACCAGAGATGTGACATGTTGTGGAGAGAGGGGCAGTTCCATGTGTCAACCTCTTCTCTCGCTGTACGAAGGCTCAGAGGCCTCTGGGAGCGCTGGGGTTGTCGCCTGGTACTGTCCTGTGTGCTGTTCCATTGACATCCAGTAGCGATGGGTCTGGGACCCATGGATCCTCATTCAGCTCCCTACCTTGTAGACTGTAGTCATGTTTCCATAAACCATTCTGATTCGGATTTTGAGGTGATTCGCATGAGAAATTGGAAACGGCTTAATTCTAATAAACTTCCTCTAATTCGCTAAATCGCATTTTGTACGCTCGCTTGAGGTGGTTTTTGCCTTATGCGAATCAGAGTTAATGCGCATAAAGTTGAATGGAAACAGGTCATTCGAATAGAGTCGTAGCGAACATTCAACTCAAGTGACTCAACTGTTTAGCCTGTCTGCGTCTTCCCGGGTATTCCCTTTCGCATGATGAAAACATGTCTGCTAAACATGTCTTAGATGGCAAACAGCAAAGAAATGCCACAATATACCAGGACTTAAGAAACGAGATGCTCAACAACGGATTTGACAAACCCTGGCCCATGTTGCGCAACAAGTGGAAGAGTCTGAAGCAGCGGAGAGTCTACAGATAGTATGTTTACAGATATCGCACTGCTGGTAGTTGAGATGCACACCACACTTTGTTAAAAGAAATAAAGCTTAATTGTACTTTTCAAAAGATTTCCTGTGGTTTCTGCATTGCAGTTGGGAGAGTTCTTTACATCAAACTACATGTAAATACTGACGAAATACTCTGATTAAATTAAGTTTTATGTAGCCTAGCTTATTCGCTCCAAACCAGTTAATGGAAACTGTTTCCTACGTCTCTGGACAGTCTGCAACATGGCCAATGGTAGCTGACATGCAAGAATTATTATAACTTTCCCAAGTGAAACTAATTCCAGAATTTCTGCCAAATTGAAACTAATTGCTCTCTCCATTTTCTCTCCTGGTTTGTTCGTTTACGTCCACAACTACCGTATTTTCCGGACTTAAGAGGGAAAAAACATCTATAAGTCGCACTGGACTATAAGTCGCATTTATTTAGAAATATATTTCACAAAATCCAAGACCAAGAACAGACATTTAATCTGGAAAGGCAAGTTTATTCAACTACACAATAGCACACAGAACAACAGGCTGAATAGAAGTCCGGTATGTTAACATAACAAGCCACATTAACAGTTAATGTGAAGAAAAAAAAACGCGACTTATAGTCCGGAAAATACGGGTATGTGTAACGTAGACACATAGCCTATACCGCGTCATCCTCTGACGAAATTACGTTTTACGTAGCCTAGCTTATTTGTCTCTAAACCAGTTCATGGAAACGCGCACAATTCGCACATGATTTGCATTTTCAGATTTGCATTTTCATGATTCACATTTTTAAATTGGCTTGACTTTTATGGAAACACAACTTGAGCAGCCCTATTTTACATTGACAGGACATTTGTATCTGTTCCACACAAGCCATTTCTATCTGAGCGTCATTCTGCAACGTCCGCCCGCCCCTCTGGAAGAGGCCCCCTGGAATAGGTAGCTGGTAGAGGAGGAACCCAATCAGTCCTTCTTCTGGCTCCATACCTCCCACCTCACAGTGGCTCCATACCTCCCACCTCACAGTGAATGACAGGTTGTTGTGACTGCTCCTAGACTCCAACAGCCCGCCTCACACTTTGAGTAGCGGGGCCATGCAGGCTTAGCGATGAGGCGTTGCCAGACTCTCACTCATGGTACGCCACTGGAGGTGTGGGGTGGGAGACGGGGGGTGGGGGGCTGGGGAACTGGGGCTAGGGCTATGGTGCTAGGGGGCTGGAGCTGGAAAACATGGGAATAAAATTGAAGCTGGGTAGCTGGAGCTGGGGCAGGGGCAGGGGATGGAGTTGGAGCTGGGGACTCTTTGAGAGCTATAACCCACTCTGCCGTTGGGGCAGGGGGGTCTGGAGAGGTGCAGAGACCCAACTCTGACCCACTTCGCTGGATCCTGTCACAAAGCTCCTGGGTGCGTAAGGGAAACCCCTCCGTCAACACGAGCCAGAGTAATCTGGGTTAGCACGTGCCAGTCAACTCCGACGTGATGACAGGCGCACGATGACACCGCTACAGAGCTCTCTCCTGTCTTCCCTGCCTCTGTGTATCAAAACCAACATAATGTCCCACTAACTATGGCATGTCAATGTCGACTGGCAGGCCGAGATTGACGTAGTCCATGTGATTGACAATGATGTTTGTTTGCCGAAGTTTGAAGTTTTTAGTGAACTTTTATTGGGGAAGGGTGTTATTGTTGTCAACAACAATTGCTGAAATAAAGTGTGATTATAAAAAATAAAAAAAATAAAAAGACCAACTTATCTGTCGTACTTTGACAAGCAATTTAATGTCATTTAAATCCATGTGTCTTTGGGAAAGAGCATAAAGAAATACAATGAGTTTGTACATAATTTACATAATATCAATGAGTTTTTACACAATTTACATAATATCACCCCCAAAAAATCCTCTTGGAAGGAGAACTAGTCCCAAAAAAATGGTGAATAGTAGTGATGCGCTTCTCAGACATTCTTTCAGTCATTTTGTAAGTGGCCTTCCCTTTTGCTACGGTTGTCAAGGATCTCTGACTGCCCCAATGACTAGAGGAAGAATACAAGAAACACATCTGACAATTCACTGGCATGAAAGGGAGCCCCTCAAGCTAACAAATTCAGAGAGAAAATTACAGTTTTGCACGTTTGTGTCAATATGCATGTCAAAAGGTAATTGGGAAATTGTTCTGCAATGTCAAGTCCTGTTGGAAGTGTTTAGCCTGTGGTTAGATCTAACCATTTCTTCTCACAGTCATGAGGTCCCCACCAATCTCTCTCTCCATATAGGTTTCTTTTGATAAGATAATGATGTAGCCATTCATAATAAAATGTTATTACTTACGATCAACCCCTTTCAAAGTTAATGAAAATGACAATAACATTTAAGGCAACACTTATATCGGATCATAAACAACTACAATTTGATGTAAGTTCCTTTTTTTACTGTCATGAGGCCTTTTAACAGTAGATTATCAATAGCTTTTTTCTGGATGGAGGCTACTGTCAATGAAACTCACACTAGTTGTCAACCATGGACACCGTCAGTCAAACAGAGTAATCTGTCCTGAAGCTAAACTCTCTTATTCTGTACAAATCTCATTCACAGCTGCAGGGCTGTGACATCTGTGTGCAGAAACGAGGAGGAAGATGACCACGAAAATTGTGATGATGATGAGGATGATGATGATGATGATGATAATTAGGATGATGTTTAGGTAAGCCAAGAGGTGCAGGGCCTCACTACTTAGTGAGACTGTGAACACACCCACTCTACTTAGGCAGCATGAGACACTCACACTCACATACACGCACATGCACACGCACGCACACACCCACACACACACACACACACACACACACACACACACACACACACACACACACACAGGACTTATATCCAATAGTTTGCTAGAACAGGTAAAAAGAGTGCCTTGGAGTGTCACTGCAATTAGATTTAAGTGGAAATGTGCCCTTGGCTCACAATCCAGACTCATTCACAGAAACACACAATACATAACTAATATCCCAATTAATTAAGTAAAATAAATTCTAAACAATTTCCTGAGAAACAATTGAAAAACTGTTATTGGGAAGACATTTGGGAAAAAGACAAAAAAAGACATTTGGGGAAACAACAATGCTACACATCCATTTATCTCACCTCATATTGCCATTTAGAGAAGAGATGTGTGTATAAATGTGTTGTTTGAGATGTGTGTATAAATGTGTTTGACCTTGCTGGATAAACATAAAACGGATGACCTAAGGCGGAAGCTCAAATAAGCTATGGACAGAATGGCTCTCATCATCAACATTTGGGTTTGAGGTGCCCTGTTTGAACGCGTGGGGGGAATGTAAGGTATGCATCTGTGTCTTGGTAAATGGCATGGTGTAGCTTGGTAAAGAACTAATGTATATCTTTTTATATATATATATCGTTTTACAAAATATGTTAACAATTTCCTTCATTTGGATTATACGTTTTGGCAAATCCACCTCCATTCTGTGTCATGTGTTTGATCCATTCGTACATCAAATCTGGCCCCTCAAATCCACTGCATTATTTGGATAAATAAGTCAATACCCAGTAAATGTGCAATAAGCCAAAAGTTCGCTGTATTATGAAAAAAAGCCAGAGAGAGAAAAAAATGGAGCGTTATAGGCCAATCCTGCGAGTTGATTACGTCTCAAGTGAAAGCTGCTCTCTTTCTTTGCACACAGAGTAAGTCCTTTATCACGGGGCGGCACTGGCGGTGCCTCCAGCTATTGCTCGCCTGGAGCAAGGTGCTAGGATAGCAAACGGGATCCTATCATCAAACTTCATAATAACGCTGGGTTCCCCACAGCTGCGCTGGGACCCTTTGTGATGGGACAGATAGCAGCTAGATGAAATAGTGTTCTTCTCTGGTGTGAAATTATCACGTCTATTAATTCAGTCAGACATCAGCGTCTCTCCCCTCTCCCTCTCTCTTATCCCATCCCTTATCCGTGAAAATATGCGATTTTCTAGCAAATGGTCCATTTTACTAGAGTCATTTTTCATCGTTGATTCACAGAAAATAAGGCTAAGGGGGGTGAGCTTTAAAAGAGGGAGGCGTCGTGGTGGTATAGTGCAGGGGAATATAAACTGTAACAAAACATGTGATGGGTCCTGTCATTATCTTTTCGAATTTTCTTAACTCGTTCCAGTATATGGCTGTGAATTTATCACAGAAAAAATAGACAATAGAGTTGTTTATCAAAAAACCCAGAGTGGTTGCTACTGCCGATCAAACAACAAAACCGAAATTCATGGTAATAAAACAGTAATAAACTCTCATTTATATAGGAAGCTTTAGAGCAATACATTCGTTTAAAACCAAGTAAGTAAGTATGGATATCCATCGAATTTAAATAGTTGTTGTTCTATACATTTTGTGAATTCAAACGTGAAATGATTAGGCTAATTATTAATCGCAATAATAAGAATAGTAGTGGTAGTATTATATTAAACGTATTATTGTCTGATTATTATTATTATTATTATTATTATTAACAACAATAATAATAACACTAACTTTTAGCAGTTTTGCACATGAGGGAGAACCTGCTAGGGACTTTTTTATATATAGTTTAAGCCATGGAGCCTTAAGCATGTTATTGGGTCAGCATCGCTTGAGGGTTAGGTTAGTTTCGAAAGTGTTATATCTTCAAATTGCACACACTACACAAAAAAACAACAACAACAACTCTTTGTTATTGCAAACTTTCAAAAAGTGTTGATGCTTAGGCCTACAAGAAAAAATTATGGAATTTGGTGTAACATTAATTTCTCCTTCAGTATGATATTTTCTCCTCAACCAAATGCAGGCCTATAGTGTGTGACATTTCTAGATTAAGATTTCATCTAGATTTAGTCCACTAAGATTCACAATTAAGTAGGCACCTTTCACCACCCTAAAGTTCCCCCAATGTCCGACATATGACAATGCGAGTAACGGGTCTTCAGTCAATTGCATCAAACGTAATTTGCTTGAATGACCAATACAACGACCTTTAAGAACGACATTGAACAGAAAGAGAAAGAGTCAAATAAAGAAATATTAAACAAACAAACAAACATGAAGTATTGATAGGGTGAATAAACAAATACAATAATGTGTAGATGTTGTTTATGGAGCGTGAAGCCGTTTGGTTAAATGTTTGCAACACATCAGGTCTAAGGTTTGATAGAAAAAAAAAGACAGCCCTCAAAAGGAGTTGATTGAAATGGCGTGTGCCTGGCTGACGGGAGCCAGCGAGGGACAAAGCCCTGCGAAGCCATGGCCACTCGAGCAATTATTCCTCCACGCTGAATTTGGATTAGTGCAATGGAAAGAAGCATATGTTTGGCCCGGGGCGACACCCCCCCCGGCCGGCTTCAGAGAATGTGGAGAGAGAGAGGGAGAGGGACTGAAACTAGAATATAAACTGTATTAACCGAGAGGGGAAACATTAACACAATTTTAATCCCTCTTTTTGTATATTTGGGATACACAAGCCCATGAAATTAGTAGACCTGCGCTCTTGACAGGTGATTGGAGAACAACTGTGTGTGACTTTGGTGTGCAGCATCATCCAGCATATTGTCGAGATAATGATATCGCTCAAAAGTAAATAAAATCATGTTTAGATGCATCCTGTATCCAGAAGATGACATCAAACCTGTGTTGATCCACTTTTAATCAATCAAGCAATAATCTAAATCTCAAATAACAAAGTTGTCTATCGTCTCTTTGGGTTAATTTGTAACATTGTCATTTGGTGTCATGTAAGCACTATCAACATATATTTGATAATTTCATTAGGCATAGCCAAAGGTTTTTGAATAATGCATTTGTAGACTATCTTGAATTTTAAAGAAAAATCCATCATTGCAATGGCCTTCATGCACACAATAGTGTTTGGAAAATTAAATAAAAAATTGGGCCAAATTAATGAGATATAGATTGTGACAAATGTTATGTTTATTCTGAGTGGCACAGAAGTGTGTGTGTGTGTGTGTGTGTGTGTGTGTGTGTGTGTGTGTGTGTGTGTGTGTGTGTGTGTGTGTGTGTGTGTGTGTGTGTATATGTGTGTTTGTGTGGTCCCAAGTTGTCACCTCCGGAAGAATCAAACACCTATCATTTTTGAATGACTCATATTGCGTTCAAATTATCGAGTTCTCTGCCTATTCACGAGTCCTTTTGTTTATTCAAAGTCAGTTAATGTTTTCTAATCGATTACCTGATGTCTCAAATAATCAAGAGCGATTTGGTGAAGTCGTTGACCTTCTTGGCTTTTGAGCCCCAGCTCACACATTGGGCTGAGGTCAGTGGAGGGGGGTGGGGTGACGGGCTTGAGGACAATTAGCCATTTTGCGCTTCATTGCAAATGTATAGTCACATAATCCGATTGCACACAATGCACAGTAACCGTTTCATATGTCATTTGTCCACATTTTGCTCTGTCAATCACTTTTCTTTCCCAAACATTTGCAATGTATCCTTAACGACAGAATTAGATACAGAATAACTGCATCCAGTAAGAAGGAGATAATTATCTATCCAACTATTCAAATATATCTAGTCATATTATGCATGTCGCAAATGGGATTGTGCGCCCCTTGCATGCTAACACAATAACACAACAGGTTTTCAGTCCCGGAGGTCAATGTTATGACGACCCATAAGGCTCCGTATGCTATACAACACACGACAAAACTATATCCAGCATCTTCATGGAAACGGATTCATATAGCCATAGGCCTAGAGTTTGCCCCTTGACCAAATGGTGTATTCTCACAATATGATGCAGCATTCATTCACAATAGCCGTCTGTCTCACCGTCATTTTCTATCGGCTAGCCTACACGGTTCTGTACTTTTTAGCCTTTAACTCGTATTTTGGGCTATAGTTCCATTTAAATCCCTAACTTAATGTCAAGTGGTTCATTGTGTTCCTTGTGAATTTTTTCAGTTCATGAATCAAATGTCCATTATTCAATAATTGTCTCGAATTGACCCGACAACACTGCACATTCAATAAACCAAAACTATCATTTAGCCTCAACACCACATCTGAAGGCTCAGATTGTCATGAAGTGTTTTGAGGCACCTTTGATATCATTAATCCAGTCGGTTACAATTGACAAAGGAAGGCCAGTGTCACCAACCCATCCAGGATCAACGACATTTTAACAACATTTCTGATACATATGTTGAGTGTAGCCCTATGCTTTGCCTGGTCGCTTGTCTGCACGCACGCCTCTCTCCATATTCGTGTGTTTAAAGGAAATGCTTATTAGACCGAATGGGGAGATGTGGTATATACAATATTCTACAATTCTCTTAATAATAACAATAACAATTCGGGAAGTCCAAACAACTGACTCACTTATGAATTCATAGTGGAATCAACTGTAGCTTAATTGATGTTAGTTGAAACCATGGATTGAATTAGCAAATTCAGTTGGGTATTGCTGACTGCATGGCTCTTCAAATTTCAGGCCTCTTTTTTTTGCAAATTACTTTAGCTCTGAGGCATTATGTAAAACAAGTTATACCTGTTCAAGATCAAATCATAAAACCAAAACTACAATTCAGTATTAAAAAGGTAGCCTATGTAAATTGCACGTTAGCGGGTCTACCAATGCACACAAACGAAAGAGACAATGGGGTTTTTAGTCTTTAGAAATACAGTAGAGGCGCAAAAGCATCGCCTGTATAATTTGTAATATGCAGCTTTCAGATTTCGATAGCCATGCACCATTGTGATATATATCACTATCTATAATGCTTTCGTTTCGCTCTAAAAAAAAACTGTTTTCATTTACCCCTGGTACATTTATTAAACACCATTAGCATTAATGACACACGCGAGGGGCTTCCTAATACCAGTGAATGCTATTTAATACGATTGTTTTCCTTTAAAGTGACTATTTATGCTTTTTTCTCTCTCTCTCTCTCTCTCTCTGTAGAAGCAGCAGCCGGGTATTCCTCTTTATGAGTGAGCTATTGTGCCTGGGGTGAGGATCCCACACACAATCTGAGATGCAGCCAACAAAAACAGGCCTGACAGACAATGCCTCGCTTCACCTGCTACATGCAGCACTGTGCATCGCAATTATGCCAAGGACATGTACAGTTAGGCTTCATTCACCTTATTTCAAAACAACTGCAGCCTCGGAATGAAACAGACTGCCTGCCTGCCTGGGCTCAAATTATGCAGATAATATATGACCGCTATTTTGGAAAAGAAAAGATAAATAGATGAAAAAATATTCGGTTAGCAAATCTCTCAATGCCACAATATCCCCAACGCCACAATACCCCCAACGCCCTAACGCCATACCAGCTAGCAAACAGATATAGAGACAAGTAGGAGAGTTGAACAACACACATGCATATCCATCCAGCAGAGATTGATTTCGAGGTGCCATGCTGACATCAATACACAATTACACTGAATATGAATGTTGTTACGTAATGTGTGTTTCCCGTTGACTTCTGCACGCGAAACACAGCGACATCAGGTGTGTTAGACCACGTAATCATCTAACGCCGAAGCATCGTGGAGCAAATGAGAAAATGCCCTCTCTCTCTTTAACTACACATTTCTTATAATGCCCTCTCTCTCTTTAACTACACATTTCTCATAATTTAACCGAAGGACGTTGAATTTTTATTCCAACTGCCTGCTATCAAAAAACACTAATAATTACACAGGGGATCATAACAAATACACGTCGCTGTTCCTGAATGAGACTTTAACAGAAAGAGAGAAAAACTAAATAATGGTAAGGAAAGGCAAATGCCACAACCTTCCACACAGACGTACACATCTCACTGATTTTTAAAGAACGGTTTCGCTTGAGGGCTGGCGCTGCGTACACACTTCAAACACCAATGTATTCATTGTTTTCTGTGTCATTTGGCTGGGTAAAAAGAGCCGTTTCGTTTTTGAATGATCCCGTGATCTGAACTAGGAGTTAAAAGTAAGTTTTTTTTTATTATACTTGAGGGAAACAATGGGTTCAGCTGCTTATTGCAAGGAGCAATCGTCAGGGGAGAGTTAAAGTCAATTACTGTAACCGTGCTGAATAAAAGAAAAAACTGCCAAGAACGAAAATATACCCGGGCGTATATCAACCACTGAATAAAAAAATTAAAAGATATGAATAAAAATCGACATGAAGCGTATCAAATATTTATTTTTTTCTGGGCAACAAAGGACTATAATACATTGACAGGCATGGGAACTATTGCCAGCACAGGTCTATACAATACAGCTAAAACCGCCTCCAATTTGGACATTGGACATACAAGATATCAGGTGGTCCCAAATGTTTTGAATTTCTTCGAACATTACAAAATAAATTTCAAAAGACAATATCCATTTATTGCTTTTATGGTGCTTCAAGGGAAGAACAAGAGGTGAAACGTATTCTGATTGGCACAACACATAAAAGCTTTTGTATAAAAACAAGAAAATAGAAACACAAAACAGTTCTCGTCAGGGGTCTCGCTTATGCTCTTTTCAATAAAAAAACTGAATAAGGTGTAACCCTTAAGATATAGAGAGAAATGCTTTAGTTTATTTCTATTAAATTTGTTCACTTGCTTCAATGTCGCCTCAACATGCTACAAGAGGGCTGAATTCAAATATCCCAGAGAAAAAATACCCCAAACTTCTGTTTTCTAAGAACCATAAAACCACATGAAGAAACTAACCGAATATTTAAACCCACTAAAACAGGAGGCACCAGATAAATTAAAAAAAAAAAAAGTTTCAACAGACGCACCATATTTACAATTCCCATTAAATTACACATAAATAAATATATACATACATGAACACAGATTCCCTTATATAACCGTGAATCGTGTTGAAATTCAATGTTCAAGTTGGTCGCTGCTTGGAGTGAGAGTCTACAACTTAAGTCATGACATGGAACTCTGTGGATTTTTCTTTCAAGTTTATTATTCACAATACTGATAAGAATTCATCCTCTCTTTTAGCTTCTTTTTTGTCACACGGCTACAATCGTAAATTGAGATATAAGGGCTCGCTGGATTTCAGTCCGTTGCAGCTCATAAAAAGAGGGAGTACATAAAAAAGTCCTCGGTGTGGTAAGAGACCTCCGGTTCCTCTCGGTTCGGAGCGGTTCCTCCTTGGCGCCTTGCAGCTTTTTTTTCTTAATTCTTATGGGGGATCTTAGCGTCGCTTCCCGTGAATCCAAAGTTGAATGGTAGTAAAAACAAACATGTAAAATCATCGCGAGATCAGGAAGTGGCACGTTACTCGATCAATAGTATTTATATGTATTTATAATATTTATATTGGGCTTTTCAGGTGAAATCACTTTCTGTGCTTTTCGTCTTTGTCTCCGCCCTTAGTGCCGCTGTCTGAGTGACTGTTGGGGTTGTTGCTGAGGTACATTTTGTCCATGGCTTTGATGGCCTCGGTCAGATAGTTCTGCAGGGCGGTCAGGGCCGCGCACATGGCCGGGGTCCCGAATCCGTGAGAAATAAGACTGAAGTGGGTCAAACAACTCTGAATCCCTGGCTCAAGAATAGGCTGTGGTCGAGAATTCCCCAAGGGTGTGCGGTCCTGGGAAAGCAGGTCTGTGAATTCTTTGCAGATTTGCCTAAAAGGAGAGACAATGCATTAATGACGATCATATTGCCAGTCCGCCCCTGCTATGCATTTTGATAGATGAGTGGTTAGGCCCATCTCAAATATCAAATGAATGTGCCATAGGCTAATTGATAGTTGCTTGCATAATATTAATTCGGCCTGGGCCTTCTGCAGTTAGATGTTAGGCTAATGCAATAGACTGCGTGAAAACACTATCTTGTACAGTTGAAATGGTTGCTGTTGGAAGAGAACCAGTTATGTGTCAATGCAATCCCAATCACAGCAAACAAAATGGTTGCGTGTGGATGAATCCAAGGCCTGCTCAAGCGACCCACCAATAACAGGACACTACAGCTTGGATAGGCTAATATATTCCATGCACGTGTTTTACTCAATGCTTACGCAACATTGCAAAAATGTTTGGCATGAATCGAATATAAGAGCATGGGGTATCAACATTCAGTACGGTTTAAAGTAGGCTACAATAAGAGGCATGTTCATTCAAATAAACGTTGCCCGGGTAGCCTTACAAATCTGGGCTTCTTCAATGTAATATTTTGAGATTCTACTCAATTAATGTGTATCCAATTATTTTTTTCTGTCAGTTGAAACATTCACTCAGGATGCATTTAATTACTTGAAAATGTATCGCATGTAGCATAACACAAGGATAACTAGGCCATAAAAGCAACACTTGAAAATGGCATGTGAATCTACCAATTGGCCTATTAATTAGTGGAATACAAAATGTTATAATTGACCACGACTAGGCCATCAAATGTGTGTTTGTGTTTGCAAACCGTCTATCGGCTGTAAATATGGAAATGACCTGACAACACGTTTCGACGTATGAAATGTGATGATAGCACTTACTTCGTTGCCAATAACATGTTTTTTCTTTGGACTTGTTCGTTTGGGTCGGAATGCTGACGGTTTGTATATTCAGCTACTGCCTTGGCCGGGAACTCAGTCTCGCATACGTAACCAAAATCCCTGGCAAGATGTACGGCTTCGCCTAAGAAGGGAAAACATGGATTGAGTGTATAACGCATTGCTCTAAATTAGCGACATCAAATGTAGACTAATTAACACTTCCACTTAACATATTTTTCATTTAATTAGTGTCCTTGGACAAAGACATTATGTTTCAATTTGAAAGGTACAGTCTAGCACCTGTACCTTCAATGTCACGATAGAGAACATGTTGTCAATAGCACTCAAGGCCCTAGACGTCATTCCGTGAAAGGAGGTAAATATCAGAGAGAAAAATAACTGGATGTGAAATCCCATCCAGAGCGTCATGCATACCACCATGTCATTGATCACCGATCCTTAAACATTAATGAAAGTCCAGCAGATATCACAACATAGGAAAGCCATTTTGAAAAGCTATACATAAATCTCGCTCTTACAGTACATACTTTAGCCATGAGAATGATATGTTCATTCCATTGAGGTCTGCCTTTTTCTGTAGATTTTTTAGAAGTCTTTGGTTTTAATTTCCTGAAACAGTTGGGTTTTTACTGCGGGGCTTCCTGCCATAAGCTTCAACTCCGGAAGAACGCATGCGCCAATTAGCATCAAAGCTCAAGTCCAGTAAAGTCGTTTCCATAAAATGGAGCGGATCATAAACAATAACAGTAATTCAGAAAAGCAGTGTCCCTTCACTAAACAACCGAGTGCCATCACATCACATCCCAGCCCACCCCACCCCCCTCTTATCGCCCAAAAAAATCATACATTTCTTCAGACTCATTACCAATACAGCACCACATTTCAATGAAGCCCAATGAATATATTGCATTCGGTCTTCAGCTATAATGATTAACAGGAACCAATGAACCGTCCCCGGCTTTCACCTTTAAAACCCACAGCTCACCAAATACCACCGCACTGAATAATAAGGTTCAACTTTGCAAGCAAAATGGATTTATTCAATAGCAATGGCATCCTTTCAGTGCACCATAATTGACTAATTTATTCCTTTAATGGGCTCACAACATATAGGTTTTTCAATAGGTCAGTCCCATTTCGTCAAAGTGTTCAACAGAACAGTCCCTGTAAATAATAACATCATAACGATGTTATTAAGGCTACCAGCACAACTAGTAGCATGATGATAATAATGATGATCACAGATATATAAGCCACTGTAAATCAATCGATGCACCTCAAGCAAAAGTGAAACAACTCAACATCCGCTAAACATAAGAAAATGCCTTTAACCCCCAGCTTCAACAACGACACATCATCATCTTGCACAAACTAGGCCATATCTGACTGCCACCAAGTGTAGTAGGCCCACACTGCCAACAGAATTGCATGCAGGTAAATAAATAAACCAATGTTGCACAAAGCCATGGCATTCTCTCTCTGCAAACACACATATCCTTCATGCATTATTACTTGCGAGGGAAAGTCAGTCTAAATGACATGGATGAACGCACATGCTGATTTCCAACGCTCCCTCTGAAACCGTTCAAAGCACCTGCTGCCAGCGCGGGAACCCAAACTTCTATCATTGACAACGCAACTTACCTTCGACTAGTGACGTCAGTAGGGTCACGTTGGCCGCCTTGCGTCTACCTGCGGGTAGATTCAATCCGATTTTATCCAATTTCTCTCGTAGGGACCTTCCTCCGTTCTTAGACTTGGCCCTGGGACAATAAAAGAAAGAAAAAAAAACGTTATAGGCCAATAATGTCGGAATCCCTCGGTGAATCCTTATTTGTAAACTGGCATATTTTCCACAATGTTTTGACAGCGGAACGCACACCTAGCCCATGTAGTTCAAAACGATCTGAATGAAGCCTATATTATATAAATGTCTTCTGAAGAGTAGGCATTGGCGTAGACCTGCATTTTTAAACGCAGCACAATAGGCATAAGAGTACTGCATCTCCACTCCACCATGAATTGGAGTATATTATAATTTATTATAATAATATAACCTAATATATTTTTATAGGTCTATAGGCCCTTGTCAGCAGACTGAAACTACTTGATTTGTATAGTCCAAATATGCATCCAGGACTAGGCTACCTAATACATAGCTGCTTATCTGCAGGCTACATGGTGTCAATAGACTGTAGCTTCAATCCGTGTTAGACTAGGATTCGGTGTTAGACTAGAATTGAGGTTGAGGCCAACATGCCAACACTCATTTGGGTGCTATGTTGAGAGAAAACAAAGTCAGTGCAGTGCGAAGTTAATATGGAATTTAACAGTCTGCCTTTTGGGCTGTTTTAAATGCAGGAGGTGTCATGGTTGGTCGATTTTAATTATTCCTCATACAACAAAAAAACCCGAGCATGCAGACATTAAAGTCCAGCTCACCTTCTCAGCACCCCGCCCAGCAGAGACGCGTTGAGGCACTCAGGCGGCGAGAGGCGTCGCTGCACCTCGGCCACCGTGACCTTGTACTTGGACGTGGAGCTGAGCAGGGACAGGCGGCCCGGGACAGAGCAGAACACCTCGTTGGGGTTTACCACGCCGCCGAAGAGACCGTCCTTATTGAGCCCTAATGCGGAGACGTTGTTCTTGGATAAAGACACTGGACCTGTGGGGGGAGGGAGGGAGGGAGACCGTGTTCAGTGAATTTCATTCGTGGAGACCCTAAACCAAAGACGACCACTGACAAACTATGCTTAAAGAAAGGCCGAGGCATGTTCTGAACAATGTGTTGGAGTAGTAGGCCTAGGTCAATGATAGCTCTAAAAATAATAATAATAATAATAAAACAAATAAATAAAAATAAAAAATATATATAGACCTAATGATTTAAAAATCGACTAATATAATATTAATGGGCGATTAATATTGCTAATATAATATTAATAATATAATCATAATAACACACAGTAATTCATACATAATACATACTCTAATCATAATAACGATATAATAATATATAATAATAACAATAATAATAACAACAATAATAATAATAATAACAATAATAATAACAATAATAATAATAATAATAATAACTACAATAATAATAATAATAATAATAATAATAATAATAATAATAATGTGTCAAATGAACTAAATGAATGTCATTGCCACTGGTTGGATACTAGGCTATAAGCTATAAGCTACTCGCATTCCTCAAAATGTAGAGTATATACTGTCTATATGTAGGCCTTGTAGGGCAACATGTTTTTTGGACATCCAATTTGGGCTTTGAATTATGGCACATTTCGCAGGCACACGCACGCGCACACGGAGTGCAAAACACACACACACACACACACACACACACACACACACACACCAAACACACACACACGGGGAGAAAATCTACCTATTTTGACATAACCATGCATGGTTTCCAGAAAAAATACTGTCGCGCGTTTGATTTCACTTTGCAGGGGGGTTACCGTTTCTGTGGGCAGCAACCGGAGACAAAGGGACTGGCGCTTTTGGACAGATCACTTGTGACATAAATAGCTCAGGGAGGCTAATAGAGACAATAGGAGTTAAACGAACTCTTGAGATTACTAATATAGGGGGCCAATTACCATGTTGATGTGGAAAGAGGCATCTCTCAAGATTGATCCACTGCGTATCTAATGTGACCTGACAAAGGGTTCCACATGGCGAGAGAGTAGGGTAACGTTCAACCTGACCGTGGAGTAGGGTATTCCAAATCGTGACGTTAGAATTATAAGGTTCTATCTCCATTTTTGTCAAAATTGAGTTTTTTACATAATCTGATCCATTAGGTGTTTATTAATGCCTGTGTGGTGTTATTTTTAAAATGTTGACATTTTTGAGTTAGTAATTCATAAAATACAAAGGTTCCATCTCACAAAACATAATGTAATGTAAAAACGTTGACGCTCAATATCTCTGAACTGCCCTAAACGGAGATAGAACCTTATCATTCTAAACTCACGAAATAGTCAACCATTTAATTCACATGGAATAACCTACAGAGGCCTATGTTCGATAATGCACTGCAGAGCGCATTTTTTTACTTCCATAACCGAAACTGTGTAAAAACACACGAAGTGGGGCTCTGTATGTCAATGATTTAGAGAGCCTGCATGCGTATTTTGCAGGCCGAGATTTGGAGTCCTTTGATTCAAGCTCCCCTTATCGTATCATCTTGAACGTAGTAGGCCAAGGCCTCGTACACAGAGCATTAGCTACTGCCATTTTAGATTTGGTCATGCAGCGCAATGGGAACGATATCGAGCGAGAATATGAGAATATGCATCAACAAAGGGACTCGTAGTACTAATCTGAATTGCTGACGGTGGCCTTCATCGTTGGAAAGGTGCAGTTACACTTTGACACACTTCGAGGCCATGTAGGCGAATCTAAAAAACGACTGATGCGCATTAAACCACCTCGATTCCGGGAGGCACTGGAGTATAGAGTGGTGTGTAGCTTGTGGAAACATGCATGATGGCATCACGCAAGGAAATTGCTTACCTTTTTTAATGACAGTCTGGTCTGGGATGTGAATTCCTTGATCCTCAACATGCTGCAACACAAAGGGAAAAAAAGACACCATTTAATACAAAATAATTGCGTGTCACAAAACATACATGACATCAACCAAAAAATTAGACAATATGGTGGAATATAGACTACCAGGTCTGTAGGCTACCAGGGGGTATTGGCTATCTGATATTATTCTCTGTGAGGGATATTGGCCATAACAGTTGGGCTGGGTGTGCGTCGTGCACACCAGACTTAAATAACGAAGCTCTGTCGCCCCTTAATCGTGACCTCATTCCATCCTCAGATTGGCTATACTTACGAACAACTATTAATCTAGATTGCATTAGGAATAACAGTGGTGTTATACACCGTACACACTAATTGGGGATTAGGCGTTTGTTTTCCAAAAAGACCCACCCTGTTTCTCCGTATATATAGGCCTATTTGCTGAGCGAAAGGAGTTAATCTAATATGGTGTGCTTTAGACTGCGCTACTTTCAATGTGCCTGCAAGTGCAAGAATATTATTGCTCTTGGACTCCCACTCTCATCGGGGCTTGAACGAGTGTTTTCAATGAGCACAATTGAATTAAAGATGAAAGGGGGATATCCAGAATACACGTCCAAAAATGACAGGGAATATTAATCAACATGTGCAATATATGATATTCATTTGATGAGATTAAATGATAGTTCACATTCACAATTCAGCTTTGAACAGTAGGCTGTTTAGCACAAAGTGTAGTACGCTCATCTTATTTTTACGTGTGGTCCAACAAACCAAAAAAGTCACTTTCAATACCTATAAGCAAATACACTTCGAAAATGTTGACTGCAAGAATATATGATGGCTAAAAGGGTCAAGTTTACTCAACAGTCATCTGTTTAATTTAATTGATGTTTAATACACACAGAGGGAAAAACCCTCTCAAATGAATTCAAAGGTTAGTCAAATAGACCATTTTGTAATAAATATAGTAGGCTATCAGTATGTAGGTTAGGCTATACAATGCATGCGAAAGGGATAAATGAATACTGACAATATAACTACTTCTTCAATAATTACAGCATAATAATAATATTAATAATAATAATAACAACAATAATAATAATAATGATAATAATAATAATATTATAATTACCACAAAGTGTTGAATTACCTGAACGTCTTCTAAAGAGTGAGGTATTCCATGGATTGGGATAGAATCTGAGAGTCCCGTATCGATTCCGTGCCCCGACGGGAGCAGGACTTCTCTGCGGTACTCCCTACAGAGCTGATGGGGCAGGCCTCGGTGCTGATGGAGCAAGCTGCCCTCCTGACTCTGCCTCTGTCCCGGCCAGCCGGGGTGCTGCTGGGGGGCCTGGCTGTGCAGGGAGTTCAGGGAGTAGGGGTCGTTGACGTGCGAGTACGGGTCCTGAGACTGGGGGTAGATGGGCTGGTAGGGTGGCGGGAAGTAGGGCGGCTGGAAGTCGGAGTTGGGGGTGTGGGAGAGCGGCGGGGCGGAGGTGTACGGAGACTGGCCCACGCCGCCCAGCTGAGGTAGCCGGGCCGTCCCGTTGCTGGTACCGTCGTGACGATCCTGCAGGGAAGGAACGGGACACATTAGACCTTCGATTTTATTACACGTTTTCAGAGAAAGAAGTGTCCCAGTCTGTCCATCTTAGCATTATTTCACGTGGAGCCTAACACATTGATTAGCCAACAATTAAATCAACTATGGCAGTATAGAATAGGCCTATTTACAATCCATAGATAGATTAGTATAATATAATAATAATATTATTATCAATAGGCCTACATTATTAATAATCATAATAACAGCATACGGATGAATGGCTAATAGTGTATAGGTGTTTATAGGCTACGAAATGCATTTATGGTGCAATATGTTAAACAAATTTAAATGCAATAGAAATGTCGATAGTGAAATAACATGTCAGAAGGATCAACCATGCTTTATCTTGCCAAATATTGTCTAAATGAAAGCTTGGTAAAAAACGATTTGTTTTAAAAAAGAAAAAAAAGGCAAGAGTCGAAGTCAAAATCCCTCACGGAATCTAAATCGGTCTTTGCCACGGAGGGAGTGCAACTTACCATCGCGGAAAAACTGTGCACTAACATCTCTGAAGATTTTTCGGAGCGATTCAAAATAGAATTTCTGAAGAAAATCGTTGACAAAACAACGAAAATGTAACGAGAAAACAAAATAAACCCAGCAAAGACACTTTTACTGCGAGACCACAGAGCCCGACGTTCAGATATGCACCGCCGAAGAACGATAATCCATCAGAATTTGGTTAAATTCCCGCTGCCCTTCATTTGATTCTAAAATGCAGTATTTGGTCTTGCTCGATTTATGTTTAAAGTTTCTTGTATCCCTTTCCCGTCTTCTGGCTCTATCACTGGGCTGTTCCTTCGCTTGAGCTCATATTAGAAAAGAGCTGCTTCTTCCCTCGGACTCCTAATAGCAGATATTCATGACTATTAATATTACACGAATACTTAATAAGGGGAAGAATGGTCGGAAATCGAGCGTGAAGCGAGGAAGCAACTCAAGGCAGAGAGTCTGCACTAAATGACGTCCATTGAATGAGGAATCAGTATATCTAATCAGAGATGGGGAGAGAGAGAAAGAGAGAGGGAGTGAGTGAGGAGGGGAGAGAGAGGGAGGGAGACAAAAAGAGGGACATTCTCTCGCGTCTGACGAATCAGAGAGAGGGGGGAACATTTTAAAAGGTTCGAGGGCAAAGCAGCAAGAGTGAAAGAAAGACAGAATGAAGGGGGGACCAGAGAGAGAGGAAGAGCCAGGGAAGGAAACAATGTGCACCTCTGATTCGTGTGAGAATCCAGCAAACGCTGAGGGCATCTGGGCTGATGGCACATTGGTACTGTTCAGAGGGCTGCGGTGGTCTGCTCGCCCTGGCCCCCCTTTGTTTTTCACTGCAGATTCCGACTCTGTCTCGCGTCTCTCCATGGCCTCCCCGAGTCTCTCCACCGAATGAATCCACGGCTATTCCACTTCGAATCACGACCAGCCGAGCTTAACTTTCACTCGGAAAAATATATTCCAAAGTTCTCGTATACGGACCCGCACACTTTACAAAATCCACTCCCCACCTAACCTATTTTGTACGCGACCATTTTGACAAAAACACCAACAGAGGTACCATAATGAAATAGTGTCAACACAGATTTCGATAGCCTTACAACCGCTGATTGAGACTGTTGACCGCGATCAAAAACGTTTTCCAGAGAAGCACCGAATCAAACCGGAGTCGTGAAGCCCGGCGTCTCATTCCTGCTCCCGGTGTGCCTAGTCTCAAAACCCGTTCAACTGGCTGCACCACTCCTTCCTTAACAACGCTCATCTGATATTACTGCCAAACTTTCTGTCTGTGCTATAATAACACTCACTCAGCCTGTGCTGTGCACACACACAAACTAAAGGCTCCAATTGCACCGACTTATTTCATAAGAATATAAAGAAAGTGTATGAGGAGGAATATTTAATAGTAAGTCATTATGATGTTTATTATTATGTTTATTATATTTCTGGCACATTTAGGCCTATTTTTCCAGACTGCTTCTTGGATTATACATTCTGATTTTTTATTTTTTTTTGTCTTGGTCGGTATTCTGTTATAATATAATATGTGGACATTTAATAAATGCCAATTTGTCAGCAGCATTTAAAATATATATATATATATATATATATATATATATACTGTTTCCGTCCTGAATTACAAGAAAACTCATCTCGTTGTTTTTGTTTGTTATTTATTACTGTAGTTCCTTGTGTGGACATTTGTTTGATCATTAGTATTAATATTAATATTATTCTAGTCGTACTTGTAGTAGCCTAGTAGAAGCAGTTGTAGGCTAGCAGTAGTAATATTGTTATTATCTTAAGAAATAATGTTGAACCTGTAAAAGGCATGTTATACAAAATATGCAAGTAGCCTACTCCATAAATCAAAACTGCAATAGTAGGCTATGCATCTTGTGAATTACATATGTAAACAGACAACTGTCAAACAAATTGGAGAAATTAAAAAAGAAAAAGCAGTGACAACACAAATTTAAAAAACAACAACAATTAATCAAATAAGAGCCACTTACCTCGCAATCTTCATATTTAATATTATCAGTTAATTTCCAAAGCATTTTCATGGGTTGTGGTGGGTATTGAGTGCGCCTTTCCTTGTTTTACACAGTGAATTGTGCCCTGGCTGAAACTATTTTGTGTTGAGCCTGTATGCTGTCTGCGCTGTGAGATCTCCCTCTAATGGTGGAAGTGAATGCCTGGCTCTGCACCACTGTAATAACATTCATAGCATTGCCTCATTAGCATATCAACAGCCATATCTGCCCAACACCAATGGACAACACAGGTAAAAAGCTGGAGCCAGACTTCATATAGATTTTCATCTCCCAAATACATATAGACACAAAGCACGAACTGAGCATTAATATTACATTAAGCATTCTCATAGACAAAAAAGGACACTGCAAACCTAACCCTAAATACAGGCGTTGAAGTTAATATGGCTGTGATGTGACTACACAAATGATTGATGCATAATCATAAATGTAGGCCTATCTATTCGTCTGTTTTGTGTATGTATTTCGTGACTTGTTTTTTAATGCAATAACTTGTGACAGCGTTTAATGTAACAAGTACCAGCCAGGGTAGTCAAACATACTGTATATACTATTTGCAAGGCTCCAAATTGGTGGCTATAAGTGTCTCAGAAGAGCGTGCCACTGCCACCCTATGCAAATAATTATCTGTCTCCCTGTTCTCTGGAATACTTTGCTGCCAACCTGATTTTCGTAAACTGTTGTTTTAGTCCGATAGAGAGTCGAGACCTTGAAAAGCCATCCTGCCACTGTTATGCACAAGAGGACAATGCCAAAGTGGCTATAAAGGTCCATTGACGACATGTAAGGGCACAGTTCTCGGAATGTAAATAATTAACACAACAACATGGCTTGTTTCATTTGAATGAGACACTGGTCTCCAACACAGGTCGCCAACTTCTAGGCGTTGGCCCTCTCCCCTTAATAGATTACCATTTTTGGTGGGGTACCTTTACAACCAGTTGTTATTAATGAGAGGGCCCACGAAACTAACCCACAATGACAACTATTGCCGAGAAAGAAGAGTGCCTTTTAAACATCGAGGGGCGTGCAGAGGGACTGTTTGTGTGACGGTTGGTTTTGGAGTTGTCCTTTTTTTTTTTAGAACGAAACCTGAAATGTTTCAGGTTAAAATCTCACATGGGACAGTTGTTCCACCTCGTTTTACGCAGAGTTCGGACTGTTTCTATATGAGACGGACATTTCAAAAGGCACCACACAGTTGCAACTTTAACATGTATTGGTGTTGAGAAGTTGAACCATGGTGTGTTTTGTGACCCTTTTAGATGACAGAAACCAGAACCCACAACTTGAACACTTTGTATGAGCTATAAGCCTAATTAGGGAATTGTAATTTACAGGATCATATTAACCAATATTTAAGATATATTAGTTGTTTATTCATTCGAGTTTGAAAACAATCTGAGAGGCGGTTGCTGAAAGAGGTCCATTGCATAGTGAATAAAATAGCAATGTGAGGATTTAATAAAGTATGTTAAATTATCATGATCATAGCCTAATAGGCTACTAATAAATGTTGAGCCTATTCTTTTATCTCACAACGCACACAACTCATTGGCAATTTAATGACAACAACGTAAAGACTCAGCAGTTCTCTAAAAGTGCAAATACATCCAAATGTTTCTTTATGCCCTCATACATCTGAGATGATGATGGCCAACTAGTTTGTGCAAGTTGGAGTATTTTAGTATTTCCCACCTTATTTAGTCAGTGTGTTTAAGTAGCCATAATGTTATACTCACATTCCTGACACCCGTGTAGGGCTTATATACCATTTTAAGTCATATACCCTTTTCTGTAAATAAATAGCACATACCTGCCAATCCACCATTTTGCCCATTATTGACATTCTTTTGTCTTCAGTCTGGATATGGTAGCCTATAGCCTCGGTCCCACGCCTGTTATCTCATTGAGACTCGGGGGTCTCTAAGACAATCTTTGCTTTTACCTGAACGTGATCATCTCACCTGGCCATACGAACGATGTGGGCCACCTGGTGGCGCATGCGCAATGTACCGCGTATGTAAAGGGACAATCTACCTGAAGATGGGAAATCTTTTGTGACTTTTTATTATTTGATGATCTTACTGCGGCATGATCATATCATGGAGAAGAGAGCATGAGGTGTGTGCATGAGTTTCTCACAACTTTTTTCAACGATAAAAAATAAATAAATAAAAAAGTCAGCCAATAGCCTATACTTATCGTATTTGTTTGGCATAGCCTAACACAAGACAGCAGAAAACGTAAATAAAGTTATCTATAATTTGTTTGTAAAAAATATAAATGAACATGAGTTCACAACTGTGTCAGTTGCTAACATCATTACGTATACACAATCTACCACGAGTGGGTTGATCATTTATTGATCGTCTGTTTATTCCTAATATCTAGACTTCTGTAGCCCCCTCCGGACTTCTGTAGCCCCCCTCCGGCCAGGAGAGAATGAGCTCAGATCTTCAAGGCACCAAAAAAAAGAGCAACACGTGCGCTGAGGTGATGATGGTTAATGAGGGTCCAACACGTCTTTTCTTTCATGTTCTAACGGGACACATGCCGACTCTATCCAAAATGCGCACAATGAGATAGTGGCATTGCACAGCATAGACAACAGAATGGAAAACGACCACGTTAGTTAACCACGTTCAGAATATAGGATACATCAGGATATATTGCTTTCTGCAAAGTAAATATAACATTATAATGTGTAAGACGTAGGCCACTTCATTAACAAGCCTTTATCTCTCAACATATTTAGTATTCTCAATGACGTTACACAAAATTGCCATGCAATCGTCATGATGTTTTAGATGAATTATGTATGCAGATTATTTCATTGTATAACCAATGAACCATTACACATAGAGCTACCTATACTGCATATGAAATTATGGCAACTATTCTGAGTGCATGTTTTATGTGGTGGAAGTGTTTTATGTAGTCTAACTGCATTGAGTGTACTTTAACACCTGGCTTCAAAGACAATGCAATCGATTACAAAAAGAACAATAATATGGACCTAGAAGCAGCAATAGCCTACAGATAAAAGAGATGCGAAATAAACATATTTTAGGACCATTCCATACCAACAAAGCCTTCTGAAATATGCGTACAGACAGTGAACGCTGGGATGGGAGTGTATATGTAAAGAGTTTAGCAGTGACTTACATTTGAATATCCAACCTGTTTGACTAAAGGCTTGGTTTCAACCACGTCCACCCCACCACCAGCCCCTGGCACAATTTCAGTTAAGCATCATAAAAGATGTTTAATAGTCCACGAGAATGACTGGTTGCTCATTTTTTACATTAATATCCAATATATATAGCCTATGTCTTTGTTTTTTTGCTGCAGAGGAATCACATTCAGGGTTTAATGTGGCCTTTGACAATTATGTCTTATTAGTATTGTTGTTATTAATATTATTATTGACCTGAAGAACTTTCAACATGCCATAATAGATTGATCATTCTCTACTGAATGTAAATACAAATGATACTTCATTCCACATACTGTAGTAACGATAATGATGGTTTGGATTTATATTGTAGGCCTTTTCACCATGGTGCTCAAAGTGCTTTACAGTGTACGGGGGGAGACTCACCTCGCCTGTACAGTGATGATAGTGCATAATAAGGGTTATTTAATGTTTACAAACAGAAACTCGTAGTTATGCTATAACCCTAACTTTGGACCAGAACTTTTCCCTCATTGTCTTGTATTGAACATTAATGACGATTAGTGTTGACTTGAACCACAATGCAAGTGTAATATAATAGTATGAAGCATGCAGACCACTCCTGCGAGTTTATCATTTTAAGTAAAAAAAGAAAATACACAACCAAATAGGCTGCATAAACATACGGGTCCACATGTCCTTCAAGTTAACTAAACATTTCGATAAAGACTGTTTATAGCCTGGTATAGCCTATATGATTACCAGATTTGAGTTAGTGTTGTTTAAAGTGATAAAAGGGTTTTGTTTCAATTATGATTTTCAAGTGATGAGCTCGAGGAGAATAAATTGTGCTCTGGCGCCATCAAGCTTCAGAAATAATTGTACCTCAGATGTATTTAAGTCAAAGGCCCACACGTCATGACTGTATTCCCTATCAGCTAATGGAAACCACGTGAGTGTACAACCTGCATAGGCCTACCAGGGCAAATATAATGCACATAGATCGATGCAGTTCACGAAACAGTTGGTCTGATCACTAAGATAGCAAACTAATGTAGTTTGAGTAGGCCTTGTGCCTTTATAACTATAATACAACTGAATGATTGAGGCCTATTTCATATTTGGAAATAACATAGCCTATCATAAGTGGACTTTCATTCAACCATTCAATCAAATCCCATTAAATGCCATGTTGAATGACGATCAACTTTTTCTCAGTGAATGAATCCCAGAAGATCCCAGTAAAAATCTGTCTGAAACCGTAATAACCTGTCAATAACTGATCCTCTGGCGCCACGGCGTGGCCGAATCTGTTACTACAAATGAAGTAGAAATTGAACGGCTCCCTCCGTATACTTCAGTTCAAAATATGGTAACTGGCGTGTACGTTCCACACCCTATTAGTTGTTGTTTTTAACACAGTGTTATTAGGCGTAGATATGATACTTAGGCGAGACGTGCTCCCTAATTGGCCTTACAATGTGGCTTCATGTTTTTGTCTGATAATAACTAATAGGCTTTCTGGAGGCTAATATTCGTGATGTAACCGATGTGTTTATTTAATTTATATTTCTCCAAGAATCCTTTTTGCTTTTTACTAATGTTTTATTGTTGGTATTCATGTATGTATCGTTTCTGTGTATTATTTATTTTGGGAGCTTTTAATTTATTAGGTTGTGACCTTTGTTTGACACCTTTACTTTCATTTCCTATTCCGTTATGCTTCGCGGTAATTCTCTTCAGACGGCAATGAGCCATGATGAGGAGAGGTAAGCATTGACAGAGCTCCCGTGAGCTAGCATGTTAAAACTCGGTTAAAACAGGGTATAAACATAGGACAAAGTTACATGCCTGTTGTACAAGTTATCTATGCTTTTGGTTAGTATTATAATGTGCATTTCACAGCGAGGATGTTTTTTTTGTTGAACTTTACAACAATGTGCTAGTTCAGCTTAAGCTAGCCAGTTAGCCATGTGCGCACGAGTGGTCTCACACACAATCGCTGCTGTTCATTTCTTGTTGAAGGTGTGTCGTGAGAGCCAGTGTATGCTGTGCATGCTCATTCTATTTCTGTGTGCAACAGGTATGTGTGCTCTTGGTCATTGTATGTTTAATTCCTTTTTATTTGTATGTAGCCTATGTGATGTTTCTGATTTTAGTCACATGTTCATTTTCTTGCTTGTGAAATATTGCCGCTGGGGGGAGAGGGGTAGATTCTGTATTGTAACTACTGTGTGACCACAGCTTATTGTACTGTAACTACTGTGTGACCACATCTTATTGTACTGTAACTATTTTACAATAGTCATTTTTGTTTTATTGTTTGGGATAATTATAATTCTGGTGAGACGGCAATGAGCCATGATGAGGAGAGGTGTGTCGTGAGAGCCAGTGTATGCTGTGAATGCTCATTCTATTTCTGTGTGCAACAGGTGTGTGTATGCAACAGAATAAACCCCTCTACTGTCCGGCAAGAAGTTGTCCGTCTCAATTGTTAACACAACGCAGAGATCCAGTGTGTCAGCCTAGACCGGCTACAGTGGTGCCGTGACCCGGATTCGGTCTGCTCTGCTAAATGGGTCTTGAACCGCATCAGATGTGTGTGCAACTCAGATCTCTGCAACGACAACATCACATGGCACACACAACCCAAACAACCTCAACTCAACGACTCTGCAGCCAACATGTTGGACACCATGTTACTGAGGACGTCTGGGAAGGGGCCGATGGACAGAAGGAAAGATGACAGCGGGAGCACAGCCTCAGCCCCAGCCCAGAGGATGCTCTGGTGTCACTGCTACCACCACTGTCCTGAGGGCTCCACCAACAACACCTGCAGGACTGATGGTTATTGTTTCACCATGGTGGAGGAGGAGGAGGGTGGAGTCCCTGTGCTCACCTCAGGATGTCTGGGGCAAGTGGGCTGGAGCGACGCTGGGCGCTGGAGCGACGTACCCTGCAACTATCACCTGCCCTACACCTGCAAGAAGACCACCTCCTCCTGCGGACCGCCCGCCAAGGTTCCAAACGCGTGGGCGTTCGGGAAGCCCCGCCCCCGCTACGAGACGGGCTCTGTGATTCGCTACTACTGCGCTGAGGGCTTCCTGCAGAGGAGGAGCCCCCTCGTCACATGTCTGCCTGGGGGGGAGTGGGAGGAGCCTCACATCCTCTGTCTACCTGGTCTTTTTGGCTTTACCCCCCATAATTTTAATTGCGGATTTTTAAATGTTTGTAAAACGCAATCAGAAGGTGAAGTTTTGATCGGAATGAACGTCAAACATTTTGGATTTGGCAAAGCCGTTTTGATGAGCACTTTTGCGTGTCATCCTGGGCTCAACCGCGTCAGATACAAATCCAAAACAATCAAAAGAAATGTAGACACGCACAAGCTTTTTATAGCCATTTGCCTGCTTTTATCTGGAGATATTCATCAGTGCCCTGGTCCGTCTTTTTTTAAAATGACAATTGTGTCAGTGGCAGTGGCAGTCGTGAGGAGCGTAGCTAGCTAGCCAGCAATCTGAATCAATCAGTGATTATATATCATATCTAGCTAAATATCTGACTTTGTTTAATCGTGGCTAGGGGAGACATTTCACGATGTCAAATCTTTCAAGAGGACTTGACTACTCGTCACCCGTCTCAGGGGTGGCACGGTGGTGGACCACCTCAGGGCGCTGGAGCGGGAGGGCTCAGCCACCACATCTGGACTACTGTCCCCCCCTGGAGGAGACAGTCATCCAGTCACCCAGTGGCCATCCAGATGGTTTGAGGGAGCGAACGGTAAAACGTAAGCCGAGCTGGAGGTCTCCCCTCTGGACCACCCTCCTCCTCCGGTGGTGGAAGAATCAGTGAGCCCCCCGGGGTCTCAGAGGAGGGCCGCCCGGGCAGACGGGGGTCACAGCAGCGGGGACAGACGCTACGTTTTCCCGCACAGGAACGATGATGAGACGACGCCTCTTATGATGAATCTCAGTAGGTAAAGTGTGGATCATTTTCGGGGAAACTTCCGAGGTTATTTTCACGCAGCTCGGAAGTGATTTGATATCATTTTTTAAAAGTTTGATAACACTGACTTCAAACATCCACTATCAAGTCAAGTTAGCTTGCAACATCCCGTTCTGTACGGCCCACAGTGCTTGCAGAAGCAACATTAACCCTGTTTTTAAAAGACATCGCAAACTGAACTTTTTAAAAACTGTTAATCACTCTCAGGTGATCTGGGATCCACGGCTCAAACCCAGGGGTATTTTTGGAGGACATATTAACATCCGTAGCCTCACCCCAAAGGCTGAACAAGTGCATCCTCTTCTTACTAACTCTAACTTAGATTTTCTATGCCTGTCAGAAGAATCATGGTTACATAGCAACTCTCCATCTGCTGCATTGCATGTACCAGGCTATAACACCTTTAGACAGGACAGATCTAAGGGAAGAGGGGGTGGGGTCATGATCTATATCAAAGACCATATCAACTGTCATCAAATTTGCTGGCCTTGCTGGCCCAAAACTAATACTTGGAAGTTGGAAATCAAGTAAACCTCCAACACTACAACAATGGAAAAACGAAATTCTTTATTATACCAATATAGAGAAGAATTTAGCCATAGACAATAATAAGAAAGATCAGTTTGAAAAGATATGGGGAGAGATAGTGAAGGCCTTAGCTAAGACGTAAAGAAACATAGTACTAAGAGATTAATTAGATTATGCATTAGAATTATTAGTTAGATAAGTATAGGGGGTAAACTGGGATAAACTTTAGACGGTTTAAAAAAAGTGGGGCTTTGGGATGTTAGGATGTGTTGTGATGTTTGTCAAGGTGTGATGTGTTGTGATGTTTGTCAAGTTGTGATGTGTTATGATGTATGTCAAGTTGTGATGTGTTGTGATGTATGTCAAGCTGTGATGTGTGGTGATGTAAGTCAAGTTGTGATGTGTTGTGATGTATGTGAAGTTGTGATGTGTTGTGATGTATGTCAAGCTGTGATGCGTTGTGATGTATGTCAAGTTGAGATGTGTTGTGATGTTTGTCAAGCTGTGATGTTTGTCAAGTAATGTGTGTATAATGTTTTGTGTAAAAAGAAAATGGAAAATAAAATCTTACAAAAAAAAAAAAAAAAATGCTGGCCTTTTAATCATGATTTAGAATGTATTGGACTGAGTATAATGCTCTCACCTGAAATATCCTTTGTGCTCATTGTTGCATAACGTCCACCTTCTTCCAAGAATTATTTTTACATCACATTTAAAAAGCTGCTTCAAGCATGTGATTTTAAAACTGAGGTAATACTACTTGGTGATTTTAATTGTAACTGGCTAGATAAGACTAATAGGAAAGCCCTTAAGCAGATCACAGATAGTTTGGATTTTACACAACTGATGGAAGGACCAACTAGAATAACTGCATCCTCCCAGACACAGATAGACTTAATATTCAGTAACAAGCCTGAAAGAATTGTTAAGACATTCAATTTTATTACTGGACTGTCCGACCATAATTTGACATTAATGTCCACTAAAAAGAGTATCCACCCCATAGACCTATTCTCAAGTAGACGGAGATTCTCAAGATGTAGAGTGCTAGGGGCCTAGGACGGTGTCGATTTGGGACCCTACATCATTTCTGCGTATCATCTAAAGGAAGAACTACATTTCCCATCAGTCCGTGTCGCGTTGGAACGTGACGCTCAGTGTGTGCACCATCATTGGTCGTCCGGTGTTGAACAAGGCAGTAGCGGCTGAGGGCATATCGAGGGAGAAAGGTTGTTCGGTAAGTCCGTTTTTTAAAAGTGTTCAAAGAGCTTGGCACGATATCTTATTAGGACATGATCGCATTCCTTTATTAAATCTAACGTGGTATTAAAAATGCATGTGCCATGCTGTTGTAAGTGATTGCTCTAGGCTAAGCTGTGCTGCTGTCAACACTGGGCTACTAGTTATAGTTATTATTACCAGTCAATTCGTGATGTTAGAATTATAAGGTTCTATCTCCATTTTTGTCAAAATTGAGGTTTTTACATAATCTGATCCATTAGGTGTTTATTCATGCCCGTGTGGTGTTATTTTTTAAAATGTTGACATTTTTGAGTTAGTAATGAATAAAATACAAAGGTTCCATCTCACAAAACATAATGGAATGTAAAAACTTTGACGCTCAATATCTCTGAACTACCCTAAACGGAGATAGAACCGTATCATTCTAAGCTCACGAATAGGCTAGGTGCACGATCTCACTACTTCCTGAAAGGCAACTGGTATGAACATATCCTGTCTCACTCTATTGGTTTAATTGATTAATCAGCTGTGCGGTAAACCGTTGGAACACACAGTGCACAGCTGATTAATCAATTAAACCAATAGAGTGAGACAGGATATGTTCATACCAGTTGCCTTTCAGGAAGTAGTGAGATCGTGCACCTAGCCTATTACTATGCCCATACTATGCCAATGCAACACACTAACCGTCCAATGAGAAGAGCGATAGCAATATTTAAATCCGATTTACATTTTGGGACGATTGCATTGATGCAACATTTCAGCAGTGCCACATTGTTTCCACCAGCAGACTGTCTGAGCCAGGGTTCTCTCTCTCTCCTGGTGCTTTCCAGGTGTTCAATCATGACAGATTGGGTTGGATATGGATACGCCGCCCTCATCGCATCGGGGGGAGCCATTGGTTACTTCAAAGCAGGTATGTGTGTGTATGATGGCATGACATTATTTTAAGTGGTAGTAGAGAAGATTGTTCAGTATTTTCAGGCATTGCATCATATTGGCCTTTTACGTTTTGTGCAATAACTCTATTTGCAATAACATTGAGTCTATTTCCATACATTCTCAAGTCATCACTTGATCATTATTATGAATAATACATAACATTGTACATGTAACACACTGCAGGGCTGCCACCAAATGTAGCCTGCTGTGCTGCCTGATATTTTAATTTCATACTTTTCTTTTCTAGCACGATTACAGCAAATGCGATGTATGCGTAACCAGGTCGGCACAGTCCTGGCTTAGCTTGGCTCAGCTTAGTTCGACTCTGTAGTGTGTTAACAGTATTGATAACCTGCAGTAGCATTCTAACTCTCTCATCCCTCCCTGTTGTCTCCCAGGCAGTGTCCCCTCCCTGGCTGCGGGGCTCCTCTTCGGGGGTCTGGCTGGGCTTGGTGCCTACCAGATCTCTGAGGATCCCAAGAATGTCTGGGTGTCTCTAGGTTTGTTAACACCTCACTGTTGCCCCTGTTACCCCCCAAATGATTTCCATCAAATTTGGATCAACCAAGGCAAATAACACTGTGATCCTCTCCTAATCTCCTTTAATGCCTTTTAAGAAGGAATCGAGGAGGAATGTGAGGAATAGGTTGTCATCAGTGTCACAGTAGGCTGTGCAGACGTTCAATTGGTCAGCTGGGAGGCAGGCTACCATCCAGCTGATAGAAACATATTGAAAATGCTGTGGTTATTTTGTGGTTTATTGTATATAAAATAAAATCACTTATCTGATGTAATGTGGTAGAGGGCAGTCAAAACAATTTCCCACAGGCTACTGGTCAATAAAAGTGGTATTGGCCTCTTTACACATATTACAAATTAGGGGCATACCCCTAATTATAACAAATGTGATTCATTAAATATGTATTACAAGTTACAAACAAACCAAAAACCCTTTATATGTTAATAGATGATTTGTCAGTTATCACTGTCTGGTACACTTATGTTTTATCATCCATATATCAAATGATGTTGCCAATTGTGATAGAAAGATGTTTGATTGGGCAGGGTTTTCACATTAAAGTGGGAGGGAGAATGCCTCCCTTTGCCCCCCAGCTGAACATTTGCACCCGAGCAGCCCGCACATAGTCATCCAGATGAAAACAACTGGCCCAAAGCTTCTTTCTGGTGTCGGGGTGCCTTTGTTATGTGCCTGGTGCAGCACCTGCAGCGTAACCCTGTTGTGTCACAAACATTCCACTTATACAACATGTCCAGTGTGTTTTGGGGGTTAGTGTTTTTGTCTGTGTCCCACAGCGACTTCAGGAGCTCTGACAGGGGTCATGGGAAAGAGATTTTACGGCTCCAGGAAGTTAATGCCCGCTGGCTTGATGGCAGGAGCAAGGTAACTATCTTGACACTCGTTCACTGTGTAAAACAGCAGTGAGCTGCTAGTGAGCACTCCCACCTGTACCATGAAGCCCAGAGTGTACTGCCTCTGTCAAGGGGGCTGAGCTCTATGGTACAGTTGTACAATAAACTCGCCCTGCCACAAGATCACTTCCCACTTAATTGCTGTTTTACAGGGATGCTACACCACGAATAATGATTACAGTGGGGTGCAAACATCTGGGCACCCCTGGTTTAAATTTCTGTTACAATTAATCTCCAAGTGATTGAAAGCAAACCTGAGCACTAAATGCTGCAACGTTAGGTTTGCTTCTTTTCACTTAGATATTAATTGTAAAAGGGGGTGACTAGGGGTGCCCACATTTTTGCACCTCACTGTATATATAGACGTTGTGAGTGTGTATTTTTTTCCCAGGCATTCGTTCAAGTGAGTCGATTTCAATGTTGTAAGTGTTGTAGGTGTAGGTGCTAAGCATGTGTTAGATAATGTATACAAAACTCTACTCCTGTTATGACAGTATGTAACGTATTGTGTCTTGGACTCCTCTAGTCTGCTGATGTTGGGGAAGCTCGGCGTGGGAATGCTACAGAAGCCTCAAGAGTCATAATAATGAAGTATATATTTCTAAATAAAAATCATGTTACCCTTCTTTCGTTTCTGATCAGGAACGGACTGCTGTCACTGTCAGATTGTTGATGGTTTTTTTTTGTTTGTTTTTTCTTTTTAAATGTACCATGAATGTGAAAATGAATTATAATATCTTGTTTATATAACAATAAGAATGGTTGTCCTGTCTTTATTGTCAATATCATAAGATTATGATGATAAAAAAAATCACAGTTCTCATAGATATATATACCACTGATACCGCTATTCACGATAATATCAGCGCAAAGACATATTACTCACCTACATTATAAAAAAATATCCAATACAAAATGCATTAATGGTTCTAATAACATCATGTAAGAAAAAATGTATGTCACTATAAGATTCAGACAACATCCATTTAGGCTTCAGGATTAGACAGCCCAAACAGCCTGTCAGTCTGCACTTAGCGTAATAGCGGTGGTTTGGAAAAACATCTCCTGTATTGCCATAGCCATGCCGGAGGCCTAGCCTTGTGTTAGCTCCCCAAGCTAATACCTAGGGCTTCAAGCTCAGTGCGTTATAGCGGGTGTTTTTTGTGAGCAGTCAACTTGCAGGCTCTGTGTCGTCTCATGGTGAAATTCTGTTTCCCGGGCTTATCTGTATGGGTATGCATAACACAATGATATCAGAAGGCATAGAAATGTCTCTTGATGTTCTGAGCGCGTGTGGTTGTGTTACAATGTCAATGAGGCCTTTTGCAAGTCGAAGCCAACAAGGGTTCATCATTCACAACCCAACACCAGCTGCAACCGTCTTCTGGTCTCTCTGCACTACCGGTTGCCTCCGTACTTGGAGGCCCAGTCTGTTCTCCCATGGACGGGCTGCACAGGTGGGGCTCTGGTCAGGAGGTTGCCAGAGGTTTTCCCCAGGGCAGAGTAGCTCTGTCCTTTCATCTGGGTCCTGTCTGCTCTCCGCTTCCACCCGCCGTCATAGTCTGGAAGAAAAACATCCTGGGTGAGGGTGACGTATACCTTTTTCACAGTACTGAGCCAAGCGGAGCTGTACTGTGCTAGTGTAGTAACTAATCTACCATATCTAACTAGCACAGTATGACTAATGTGTGTCCTGTAGTGTGTAAAGCCCTATACTGCATGCACATAATCTGAAGTCTTCACATTCAGTGTAGAGGATGATCCTCCAATCCGTCTTGTAAAGATATCACAGGCTATGTCTCTGACAGCTAGCTTAGCATAGTTATGTAGCTACTGTAAGCATGCATAGGCTACAGAATTTAGAGTCAGCTGCTGTGATTGCTCTGATCCGCTCGGTCCTCTGCAATTGTGGTTTAGAGCATTTAGAGTTTTACCTTGAATTCAATTGCACTGTAAATCCGACATGTCTGTTGTATGGTACACAAAGTGATTTACTGTCAATGCTGCAGCTACACCCAATGTTTTTAATTTGACAATTCTCCCAGTATGAGCATGTCTAAGTATGTTTTCTCCCTTTACTTTCTTGTTTTCAAATGTGTCGTAAAGCAAAGCACACATAGAAAGATGTGAAATTAAGCATAATTAGCCTATTGATCCGCAAAACATGGAAGCCTCAAGTATCCTTAGTTAGTCTTTCTCTTAGGCCCCGTCCAGAAACTAGCCCCTGCTCCTTAGACACTTGTGTGGCTCTGAAAGCATTAAATAGGTACAAACGGGATGGTGATAATTCCACCTAGCCTATCAGAGGGAAAGGTGAAGCTACTGCCATCTTGTTTGTACCTATCAGATCTACACACGTGTGGTAGTAGGGATTGTTCCTGGACAGGGCTTGAGACAGCCTATCGATTGTAAATCGCTTTGGAATAAGGCGTCTGCTAAATGCCAGAAATGTAATGTAAATGCTTCGGAGCAACCGTCCCCTACATTTTACTATGAAAGGCAGAGCCCAAAGAAGTTCTCATACCAATTCATAAATGGTACCAGGTTCATCGCTACACTCATTGTGCCCAATTTTCCACCCATTTCCTGAAGTGTGCACTTCCTTCCTAACATGGATTTAGAAGCATAGCTTTGTTTCCACCATATCTCTTACACCTAGTCCATACCCGTTAAGAACAAGTGGGGGAGTGCACAAGTCCACACTTGGGGAAAAAGTTAGAAAATTGGGATGCGGCACCACTGCATTACCTTCATTACTTTCACTCACGGATGAGTTGGATGAGGTTCTTAGCTTGGGCGGTTTTTGTTTGCCATTTGTATTATCAGGAGAGGTAGAATGATCGGCTGAGAGCAATAAGAGAAGGAAAGAAAGAAGCAATGTTACATGCTTGGAAATAAAGAAAGAAAAATCTATTTAGAAATAGAAAGAAAGAATGAGAAAGAAATGATAGTGATAGCCAGTAAGGATGCAGTCGGAATAAAAATAATCTTATGTGGCCTTATTAATGATTTCTAGGCCATTTAGTCAGAAGAGCAGAGCATGTCATACTTGTCTGGCCTGCGAGGGGAGCCAGTTGAGTCCTCTGACCAACCGATCCAACTTCTTTCTTCTGGTAGGTAGGGATATAACCTCCAGAGAGGTTGTATTTTGTACTGACAAAGTTTCCTGAAACACATACACCAGGGATTATTGTCACAATTGTGAGAAACACCCTCCATTTCTGTACATCTTTACTGGCTGTTTATTCCATTTACATTTTCCTAGCGAAAAAAAAAAAGGCTGAGATTTAATATATTGCAGATAGCAGCTTTGCACACTGCGGTTTCAGAAGTGTGTTTGTTTTTTTACAGCAGCATGTCCTAGTAGGACTCTTTCGCCGTCAGTGCTGAGCAGTTCAGCACAGGACTGTCTCTAAATCAACTTTCAACTACCTGAATCCAGGATACACTGCAGTGCAAATCAAATGGACTTTTGAAACAGCAGTGCTGTTTACCGTGCCGGTAAACACAGCAGACTAGGCCCTGGTTCCCGCAGGCTACTGTGTATTTGAAACTACTCTCCCACCCACTGCTTTAATTGGCTGAACTCATTCATATGTTAACTCATGGGCTTGAATACCAATGGATCTGGCCGCATCAGGTGAATTTTTGTGAAGTCATTGTAATTGACAGGGGTAGTGTAATTGTAGGGGTAGTGGTGGTCTAGTGGATAGTGAGTTGGACTTGTGATCGGAAGGTTGTGAGTTCGAATCCCGCCTGAAGCCACACCACTACTAGTGTGCCCTTGAGTAAGGCACTTAGCCCTCAGTTACTCCAGGGGGAATGTCCCTGTAATTCGTAATTGTAAGTCGCTTTGGATAAAGGCGTCTGCTAAATGGCAAAATTATAAATTAATTTAATTATTAATTGCAACAAATAACATGTTTATGACATAAACAGAGAAATCTGGGGGGTATTACATCAATGTTCAATAACTCTTGCAAGACTTATCAGAATAAGCCTGGATTTTGCTTTAGCGATGTTGATGGAATACCCCCTAGGTGACATTAATTTGCATCCTCAATGCAGATGAGGCTACAAAAAGGATACACTGTGACTAACTGACAGCAGAAAACGAGTCCATGTGCAGACATTGTTTCTTTTACAATATATTTACCAGAAGATCTATCAGAAGGGTTATCAGTGGGTTTGGCAGCACTGTCTTCTACTCCCAGTAAATAGAGGGTAGACATCGAAACAGAAAGGCAGACATCGAGACAGAAAGGCAGACATCGAGACAGAGAAGCAGAAAGGACACAGAAAGTTAGAGGAAGGTAGAGAAATGGATGAAAAGTAGTAAAGTGATGAAGATTAGTCAGACTAATTGAGAAACACATGACACTTTCTAATTTTCTCGAGAAATTGATTTGACCCAACAGTGTTTAACTCATGAATAGTGAAAGGAGGGCAGAGCACGGCACCACAGGTCCATATTGTGTGTCTGTCTACATGACAAATGAATAATGGAGCTTCACCTGTCTCCAAAGTGGCCCAGACACTTAAGCTCTCCCCAGCCAGAACTAAAGATTAAACCCATTAGGATCATTAGCATTGCAGAACTAAGTGTATTGTGTTTTGTGATGCGCTTGGCATAGGGGAGTTAGGTTGTTAGGTAGCAGGGTAGGGTGCGGGGGGGTGGGGTGGGGGGGGAAGAGGTGCGGGTTACCTGCATTGACTCTGGTGACAGATAAGCCTGCTCCGATGGGGCCGAGTCTTTTATTGGAGACGTTGGCAGAGTGGTCCCACAGATCTCGTAGTGTGGTCCCGGCTGTCTCCTTGTCTCCTGCTGGGCTCTTGCCGATCAGTCCTGAAAGTGAGGAGAAGCAGTGTCTCAGACAGTGGGAAGCAAGTACTGCTTGTCTGGGGCATCCTAGTGGACATGATTTGTGCAATATAAGAGAATACTATCAATGCATGAGGGAATAGCCCCCCAACATGACACAATGACACATAAATCTCAGTGACAAACCACATTTTTGCTTTTGTTTATTTATACAGCAGAGGACCATTTGGTCTTACCAGGAAGATATCTTGATTGGCTTAGATAATGTTGTCTTGCTGAGGAACTTGGGAGGCCTGAGTCGTTTTGGCCCATCTTGATGTTGTTTGGTAACTTTGTAACGGTGCTGAAGGAATATATTGGTTTTTGCTCGTGGGACCTGAAAAAAAAAAGAAAATCACATAGAAAACCAAAATCAATGGGACATTCATGTTAGAAGACATTTATATCAGAGAATCGCAACCTCTGGAAAATCTCTTGAAAAACATGGTGGAGGTTTCACAGATTAAGTCATGTCATGCACTAAAAACCTATAATAAAGTTATTATGAAGTTAATAATGAGAGGTGTGATTTTACTGGGGGGCGGGGTGTTGTCTATGACTCTTCTCCTCCTCCACCAGGCCGGGCTTCTTAGAGT
>NC_137682.1:10774451-10849451 GCF_963989245.1 Nansenia antarctica | reverse complement strand
CATTCCTGTTTCTGTAGCCTGAGCTACTGGCAGCTTGAGGTAAAAGTATACCCCCTGGACAGGATGCTAGTCTGTCACTGGGCCTTACCCCCAAGCTTAATGTTGAGTACCAAGCAGAGAGGCATCGGGTCCCGTTTTTAGAGCCTTTGGTATGACTCGGCCGGGTATCGAACCCCCTCAACCTTTCCGAGGGGACACACTCTAACCAGGACACTGAGTCTGTATTTATTGTGGCTATAAGACTGCCCCCCTAAATGTACCTCAACTAACTGTTAACATGTGTCATCCTTACCTTGACTTCTCTCAGGTTCATACACTCTTCCCAAGAAAAGAACTTCCTCTTCATTCTGTGGTAAGAGACAAGGACCATGTTCTTACTGTTTGAGTAGAAGCTACTGTGCTTCAGAAACTAGAGACATTTACCGTTTGTATAGCGGCGGCTGTGGCGCAGGAGGTAGAGCTGCCGTCTAATGATCGCTAGGTTGGCAGATCGGCGGTTCGAGCCCCGGCTGGTCACATGTCCAAGTGTCCTTGGGCAAGACACTGAACCCTAAATTGCTCCCAGCGAGCGGGCTGGCGCCTTGCATTGTAGCTTGCCGCCATTAGTGTGTGAATGTGTGTGAATGAGAGGCCGTTGTAAAGCGCTTTGGATAAGGGCGCTATATAAGTGCAGTCCATTTACCATTTATTGTTTCATTCCAATTCTTTCAGTCCACTATTTAGATACATACTGCAAGGTGAAATTGACATATGTAATAACTACTCAATGCAGTACGGTACCTTTTAGGTTCTTTGTGATTTGGGAACCACCACTGTACACTATGTTTTACTGCACAATAATATTGTTGTCATATATTTTATGAATGATGCAGATGACGTAACTGATTACCCATGTAGTGACCACATTTTTTCAGTAAACACCAAGTAAATACCATGGTTGTAAAACCAAAGCATTAGGCCTAACCAAATACAACTTTACCGATTTGTTTGTACTTTTTTTTACATGTAATTAAAATGAAACCCCCCTCACCAATAACAATTGGCATTGAGGTGTTCATTACATTACAGGTTATGTTAATACATTATGCACTACAATAGTGCACACACACACACCCACACACACACCCACACACACACACACACACACACACACACACACACACACACACACACACACACACACACACACTCTAGTATACTCTGGCATTCGTGTGACACTTAATCTGCCGAGGGACCTTATTCTGGAACTCTCTAGTCTCGAGTGACGTAACAGGGACAGGGTTAGGGTTAGGGGACAGGAGACAAGTGGCCATGGAACACCTCCTGGGCACTGATCTGTCAACGGTGCACCGTCCACAGAGACACAACATGCTGGACTTTCACTAGCTTCACCGTCACTCAGCATAGAGTATCACTTTGCATAGTAACCAACCGTTCAAGGGCTGGAGGCATCGTCCCTAGCACTGCATCCATTATTAAGCCCGACCCGCTGCGTTGAAAGGCAGGCGTGTAAAGCTCAACGGTGGGAAAACCTGGAGCGAGGCTTCAGCCAGGCTTGTTTGTTGTGGCACGTTGTGCCAGACAAAAGGGCGATATGTGAGTTGGTGTTTTTTAAAGTGGTAGCATGCCAAGTTTCAACACAAAACACACATCTTTGTGTTAAACAATATCAATAGGACGCTTTGGTAAATAAACCATATGCACTGAAGACGTAGATTAAATGGACTAAATGGTAAATGACTTATATAGCGCCTTCTTCCAAAGCGCTTTACAATGGCCTCTCATTCACCCATTCACACACCAATGGCGGCAAGCTACCATGCAACTCACCGGCCCGCTCATTGGGGTTCAGTGTCTTGCCCAAGGACACCTCGACACGTGGCCTACCAGGGATTGAACCGCCGAACCACCGACCTTGCAATCATTAGACGGCTCTACCTCCTGAGCCACAGCTGCCTGTACTGTACTGTATACATTGACACTCTGTTCTGTTCTGCAGTTAAATGATTTGCTTTGAAAAATTCATTATTCCAATCATTTTACCTGATTATTGTTTACTAAGTAAGTAAGTAAGTATAGCTTTATTTATATAGCACCTTTCATACAAGAAATGCAGCTCGAAGTGCTTTACAACAGGAATAAAAACACAAGTGTTAAATCATACAGCAATTGGGCTTCAATCATTATTATGAACAGTGCTAAAGAGTAGGGCGTAATAGTATTTTTGAGCGTATGCTTGAGCCTGCCTGGACGGCCTAATGGGGTTTGTACTACTCCATAGGGTCCATTGCGCCAGGCAAACTCATTTTGTTTCAAAGCACATCACGCTATTTGAAATGACGATTCAAGTACTATTTAAAGCCTGGTCCTCCTGCTGAGGAGATGATGTTTATTTTTACCTCTTGATGGCCACCAGCTCCCCAGACTCATGGCTCCTCCCCATCAACACGCTGCCGTAGGTGCCGTCACCCAACTGCTTCAGTGTCTGGTAGCGATTCATCGTGTCTGGATCATCAGCTTGATGGAGATTGAGGACAGTTCTTTTGTTTCCCTAATGTTAGTCTCCCCCCCCCCCCCTTTGGTCTTCGGACCAAAGGGTTAGCCGTTCTTTCTCTCTCGTCTTTCTTGGTCAATATGAGGAGATTCTCAATGACAGGGTTCACATGAGGTCTTGTATAAAGAATGCTATCGCTCTCTCCTGGTGGATCCCAACGTCGGCGAGGTCAGCAAAATGTTACATGCCTTCAACGAGAACAACAAAAGAAGAAGAAAACAAACAAGTCACCACAATAAAATACTTAAAGCAAGTCTAAAACATAAAACATAATTAGCAGGACATCCGGGCGGGCAGCCTCCAACTAGACCAGACAACTCTCTCCCAAAAGGGACTGTATAAAGAGATTTAAAGGAATAGGAAAAGAAAGCGGGATGCCTCCTCCCTTTCTTCCACAGTGAATCAATGAAGACGGTGAGGTGGATTAGGTGTGTGACAGCAGCCCTGAGCCAATGGAAGTGCCCTGAGGAGTGACAGCCTGGAGAGATTAGCCCCCACGGGGGATGTAAATAGGATTTTACATCACTGTCATGCTGTCAGCAACTCGTTCCGTCCCCAAGCTCCCTGACTGGCAATTGGATTTCAAGGCGGCACAGTATTCAGACGACAGGCCACTGAGCTTTTTTTTCTTTCTGAGGCAAGCATAGCATACGCTACAGTGACTGCTAGCCTATATGATCACTAAAAAGCCAATAGAACTGATTGGTGTTGACTAAACACAGGTATCAAAGAAGTCAGAGCAGTTTGAAACAACCGACACTCCACTATGTCTATAGGCGTGGGAGACAGATATTGCAATATATTGTGGTTGGGTATACCCTTTGAAGAGCTGAAAGTGTCTGAATTTGTAACAAATCACCATAAACTCTTTGTGTATTCAATAAAGGAGAGCAAATAGTGTTAGTTAACATAATGTATATATATATGAATTGTTAATTTTAGAAAATATTACATTCGGACACAAAATGTACATGTCACATCATTGACCCGGTTACAGTTTATTCTAAGTAAGTATCATTCTTAGATAGCCAACTTAAGAATGATACTTACTTAGAATAAACTGTAAACTATACATTATGTTAACTAACACTATTTGCTCTCCTTTATTGAATACACAAGGAGTTTATGGTGATTTGTTACAAATTCAGACACTTTCAGCTCTTCAAAGGGTTGAAAAGTCATTCGGTACAACCGTCCGAACACAAATGCAACCAGCTAATGTGCCATTAAAATATCTAAAATGATGCCTCTAGCGGTCTAAGCACTAGCCACTAGTGCAAGCTGCCCACCGGGGACTGGGATCGAATCCCGGTCCCGCCAGATCCGGATATGGCCGAGGCACACAGGGAGCGGCATATTGAGCGGCCGCTCCAGAGGGCGGTATAGGACTATTTCCGGACAAGGATCCGTCGCGCAACAGCGCCCCCGGGGTGCCGGAATAACGGTGCTGGGCTCGAGGAGCCAGTCAGCTAGTCTGCCTGGCGATCTCCTCTGGGGCTGCCGGCCACGGGGTAGTGCGGCGGATCCTACGCAATAGGCAGGGGATAATTGGATGCTAGGTTGGGTTCAATTGGATACCAAATTGGGTGAAAAAGGGATAAAATCAGAAAAATAAATAAAAATAAAAATATATATATATAAAATGATATTACAACTATTATATAAATATTCTGGCATGATTTTATAAGGGTTTATAACAATATACTGCAAAATGGTTAAGGATTTTTATGTAGAAATGTTTGCTTTCCTCAAATCACCTTTGTCACGAAAAATGTATTTCACTGATATCATTCGGAACAACCAATTTCAAGGCACCATTTTGGATCAAATCAACTGATAATCATCTTGTGACAGGATATGACATCATTAAGACCCCTGCAGCAGACCCTCTGAGTGAGAAGAAAAGTAGCCAGCTCTCTCTTAAATGTTTGATAAATGCACTTTTCCGCTCCCTGTTATGAATGTCCTACTGTATACTACTATATCTTAGCAGTATATACAGTAGGCCTGGTAGCCTAGGCTACTGCCTGTATAGGATTCAACACAATTAGTAACTAGGCTACTACCAACTGACCTCTCAGAATCAAAAGTGTAGTCACAATACAATTCCACTATTACCAAATAACTTTGAATTACCATGTAGGCTCAGCCTGAACAGGGAACTGTAAAATAAAGCATTTAACCTAACCCAGGTTGCTGCTTATGAGGCATTAGGACAGACATATTATTGATATGATCACCATCAACCCCATTCTGAAACATGGTTGTGATGTATAGGCCTATATCAAGAAAACTGTAAACCGTCAAACTCCCAAACATTTTAAAATACTGTGATATGATATTTAGGCCATACCGCCCAGTCCTACCCAGACTAGCCTAGTAATTAAGATTATTGTCTAATCAAATTAGTCTAGAAGACAGATCCCATTCCATTATATTCAAGAAACAGCCTAGATTCTCAAATATCTTCTACTCTATCTAAAAGATAATTGTTTTGGTAATATTCTGCACTCCACATGGCTATGCATGCACTAAATTAGGCTACTTTAAACAAGAACAGTGTCATAATGTCCATTCATCCAATATCTTCAATGTTTGCTCTGAAGATGACTTAATACAAACCACCAACATTGATTCATTTTGAATACCACACCTGCTTTACTCTACACACATACACACACACACACACACACACACACACACACACACACACACACACACACACACACACACAACAAAGAGGCCGTGAGTCTAACAGATTGGTGGCCTCGACTCAGTTTGAGCGTATTGTAATCTGTTAGAGAGGGCTTTAGGGGGAATTAGCAAGATGTAGGCTATCAAGAGCAGTTGACATTAAGAAGCTACTCAAGGTCGAAACACACGTGTCCCTGCCACTGTACTAGACTACTAGACTAATGGTAGTCAAGGAAATAACCACACGCCAATTTCAGTAGCTTTTGAATGAGGAGTTTGTGCCATTTGAAGCTCTATGATAATACTGAGGTCTAGGGTAAAAGCAAAAAGATAAATAGACAGGCTATTGGTTGTGCATTGTTTTTCTTCTAGAATAAATACTTTTTATTCAAGCTAATTCATTGGAAATCATAAAGGTTTGTTGTCTAAATACATGATAGTTATAACAATTATTGTTTCATCTAGCTACAACACATAATCTGATCTTAACCCAAAGTCATACACCCAAAGTCTCTTACTCAGTTAGTCTAAACCATTGAAATATAATTGAATTAATTGAATTGAACTCATGGTCTAACATTAGGCTATATTCCATATATTATAATCACAGGACTACTGTGTTTGTTTCTGTATCAGCAATTCATGTTGGTCTTTTTTTTAAAGACTACTACTAGCTTAGTGGAGACCAAACGTTGCTAAACGCCTGCCTTTCTTGTTTTAATCTTTTATTTTGATCTCACCGTTTTGGGGTGTTGCTCCTCCTGCCTTTGGCCGTTTTCTGAGCCTGGAGATAGCGCTGAAGTGTTTGGGTTTTTTCTAGATAAATTCGAGTCTAGTTCCAACAACTGTTTCGATCGAGTGTGTGTGTGTGGCCCCTCTCCTAGGCAACGGACACAGACCGAAGCGTCAACTGGCAGGTGACCGTGCGCATTGCTTTGTGGGACTTGTAGTTCCACCCGAAGTCTCTTCGGATAAGAGATATCCACATTCGTTCATTGTCGTGAGTTTAGAATGATAAGGTAAAGGTTCTATCTCCGTTTAGGGTAGTTCAGAGATATTGAGTGTCAAAGTTTTTACATTCCATTATGTTTTGTGAGATGGAACCTTTGTATTTTATGAATTACTAACTCAGAAATTTCAACATTTTAAAAATAACACCACACAGGCATTAATGAACACCTAATGGATCAGATTATGTAAAAAACTCAATTTTGACAAAAATGGAGATAGAACCTTATAATTCTAACGTCACGTTGTGTCAAATTCGAGTCTGAACCCGTTCATTAACCCTAAAGCAGTGCTTTAATGACTTAGGTTTACTGGAAAATGAATGAGCTATTAAGCCTGAATAATCTAACATGCCATGGCATAATGCTCTGACACCGGTAAACAAATGTTCGTTAGAGGAAAACATTTGACTTTTATTTTGAAAGGTTGTTTATCGTACCCACTCCACCCCTATCCAATTTACTTTCAGTTTTTATTTGTCTTTACTGGAAACGACTGCGCATTTATTACTGTATTTATTAGTACAATAGAGTTGGCTATCTCACAATTACGACCGTTTCAAACAAATCATGACAGTGCTCTTCTCTTTCGTCGTTCTCTGCGTCCTATGGACTACACACGCAAAAGTCTGTAAGTAGCAAGTATTTGATGTATTTTTGTCAGGTAAGACAATGTCATATGTCGCCCGTGACCTTAAAACTGTCGTCTATTAGATAATAATATACATCTTTTTTTGCATAACCTTTATTTGTGCTTTTATGTGGCTAATATGTGGCTAATATCCCAGAACTGGGTCCCAGAACCATACTTTAGACCTATTAGTCGTTGGATAAAATAACCATAAAGACAGACAAAATCACACAACAATCAAAGGAAATAAAAGCAGAGGTGGACAAAAAGGAAATCTACAAAATAATTAATGGAACGAAAGAAAACAGCAACAACAATTACATAAACAAAACAAAAAAAACAATGTGGATAAAGATGTTGTTGTTGTTGTTGTTGTCCCCTAAAACAATTATATAATTTACAATTCTGAGTGAATACATCCAATAACAATCTCTTGAAATGGCCCATGATTAGTTTGGGAGTGAGAGTGAGTCAGCACACTGATTTATGACACTCTCTGGTTCTTTGCTGTTTTCTCTCTCTCTCTCCTCCATGCCCATCAGCTCATCCCAATGTTCAGGTTTACAGTAGTTACCCTGGGGAATATGGGAAGGAAAACACCCTGATCTGTCACGTCCACGGTTTCCACCCCCCTGACCTCAGCATCCAACTGCTGAAGAATGGAATGGAGATGCCCAACCCCACACAGACAGACCTGGCCTTTCAGTCAGGATGGCAGTTCCACCTCGTCAGGAGTATAGACTTTAAACCAGAGAGCAGTGACGAGTACACCTGCCAGGTCCGCCACTTGCGGAATACCAAGATTTTTACCTGGGGTGAGTGTATTACAGAATGTAACCCTCCTGGATGACCCTGATTCCTGCTCATGTGTATTTATATTGTATTTATACTGTGACACTGTGTTTGTGTGTGTGTGTGTGTGTGTGTGTGTGTGTGTGTGTGTGTGTGTGTGTGTGTGTGTGTGTGTGATTGAGTTATAGTTATTGACAGATATGCACTTGACTGACCAAATAAATATTTCTTTCTGTTTTCCTCTACAGAGTCCGATATGTAGTTCTTCGATCCTCATTGTGCTCAGGTTATTTCTGGTTATTTCTGGTTATTTCATTAAGAAAACATTCAACCATGTGTGTGTGTGTGTGTGTGTGTGTGTGTGTGTGTGTGTGTGTGTGTGTGTAATAGTGATGGTGCATCCTTTGGGACAAAGACTTCTGTCTTTGTCTTTGATAAGCCCAGCATCCACCAACCGCAGGGGATCGGTCCCCATGACATCAAGGGAATCTTTCTAATCAACACCACTGTGGAGGGTAAATCTGTCATGGCTCTGTTTTTTTTTTTTTTTTTTACAGGATCATCACTGTGTGTTCATGTGTTATTATTGTTATTTTTATTACAATTTGGACTTATTTGATATTTCACTGGTCTGTTGAACATTATTGCAGAAGCTAATTGTATTGGCATTGATCCTTTTTGAATGTTGTTATATGCACAAATCTACTGTATATTCTTGTTATGTAGAGATACATGGAAAGTTACTATTATTACATTACATGCATAATCCAAACACTAATCAGAGAATCCTACTCTTAATTCAAAATAAAGTGCAACCTCCTGCTAACATCAAGTGATAATGTGCTGCACTGGCTTGAGCTCAACAGGCTATGAACAGACAGAGCAGAAACAGACAAAAATGTGTAAGGGTGATTAAAATGCCTCATTTCCCAATCGCTGTGTCACAGAACATCTCAAGGACACCCAAAGTCAACTGTAGGTCATTGTAGTGATACTGTCCATATTGATACATGTTCCACCGTGTCATACTGAAAAACAGGTGGATCAGGTCTGAAGACGAGTGGGCTGACACTTGTAATGACTGGTGTGTTTGGCCAGAGGGCAGTAAAGTCAAGCCTAGAGAGGGAATCCAACGTGGGGTTTTTTAATGGGCTTCTGTCACCACCCAAACACTTAACGACCACAAGGGGTTATAATGTTGTTTTTTATAGGAATTGAATGGTGTTGGTCTGGCCTTTTCCACACATAGAGGCGTGAGGTTTCTATGAATATAGGGTTTTCATAATAGGCAAGGCAAGTTTATTTGTATAGCACATTTCATACAACAGGGGCAATTCAAAGTGCTTTACATGCATTATTTAAAAATACAGCAAGAGGAGCATAAGAAAATAAAAAATTACAATGAATAAAAGCAAATATAAGAAGTAAATAGATAAAACATTTAAAAAGACAATAGTTAATGGAAAAAAGACATTGATAGAAGTGTTTGTGTTTAATCATAACTGGTGCAAAACATGAAGGTTTTTAGCTTAGATTTAAATATTTTAAGGGTTTGGGCCTGTTTGATTTCTTCAGGGAGTTTGTTCCAGGAGCATGCAGCAGCGTGACTGAAAATAATAGACATTACAGATTATTATTCACTCAGTTACGTATGTCAGTGTGTTACATTTTACATTTACATTTACATTTTTGGCATTTAGTAGACGCCTTATTCCAAAACGACTTAGACTCAATACATTTGACTAAGAAAGTGAATCATCAATCCACCAGTCGTAGCAGGAAAAGTAATGGCCATCTGCTATTGGCAGTCGTCGTTTTTTTTGTTTGTTAATACAATGTTGTTATACAGTAATAAAAGTGTTCCTACACTGGTATGGGAGTCACTTGTATACTCTTTATTTTTTAGCGTTGTAGCCAGGTGTGGGCAGGGCCGCTTGGGAGATATGCGAGGCCCTGTGCGAAGTCAGATTTGCGAGGCCTTTTAAAAAATAAAAATTAAAAAATAATAAAAAAAACGTTTATAATGATGTAGGCTACTGTTATAACCGCGCGACACGCACGCACCGATATATTGCAAGAAATGCGCTCACATGCTGTGCTGATAGACAATAGCATATCTACTTATTTAGATAGTTTACAACCATGTTTGTTTCATTTCAAACCTTTTATACTCGTAAAGGATTAGGATTTAGGATAAAGCAGTCATCATACCCAACATTAAATACGCACAAGCCATTATTGACATGAATAGAGATGTTACTCACCATGTAGGCCTATCCTTTATGTTGAAAAGCTTACAGCAAAAGCAAAAAGACATGTCCCGTTTTTGAGAGTACAAGCCACTTTCTTTCTATTTTTTCCCCATTTGGTAGTTTTCGGAGAAATAAAGTTTCACTAAAGTTCCTGTTCTCATTATTTTTAGGATAACTAAATCCAGGTTTCATCTTTGGGGGACCTCTTCTAATGATCACTTCTGTAACTGTAGAGTCCATATGTACCGGCCAATTTACCAGGATCATCATACATGACATATCTAACACCGTAGGCTCGTCTTGCGTTCCATCACTCTCAGCCCTGCTGCTGCTCTTAGTAGCTCCATCTTCCGCCTCCGTATCCTCTACTTCGCCACTCCTGACCATCATCACCTGGGGCTGGGCAGCCCCACTGCTGCCGGTGTAGCAGTTGTCCTCCTCCACCTCAGAGACATCATCTTTGCCTCTCAGGGGGGGCTGTGCCGTGCTACTACTAGCATTGCTAGTGCTAGCAGTAACGTTAGCTTCTTCGGTGCTAACGGGAGCCTCACTTGTTTTTAGAAATGTTTCGAACGAACCTCTAAGCGAGGCCCAGAAGCCTTCCTTTCTTTTATTTGTATTTCTTTTTTCAGCACCCGATTAACATTTTCTTCCTCAGTCTCGTTCCCTCTGCATTTTGTCCGTTGCACTAAGCAGTCACTATGCACAACAAGTGTCAACGTGCGCCCAAAAATTCTTTTCACGTTTCACGTAAGGTGTCATAGGGGGAAATTACTTTTTTCTGTTGCTAAGAATCTCCCTGTCCTACAGGTATGCTAGATTTGATTGATGATTGACTATGATTATCACATGTGTGAACATTTAGAAATGTATTAAAGGCAAAAATAATAATATGGTCCCTTGCCTGGCGCTTTGGAGGGCCTCGCCAGCCAGGGTACCAAAAAAAAAAAAAAAAAAAAAAAAAAAACTTTATTTTAATTTTTTACCCTGCCTCGCGCGAGGCCCTCCAAAGCGCGAGGCCCTGTGCCACCGCCCCAGCTAGCCCCCCCTTAAAGCGGCCCTGGGTGTGGGTGCTTCTCTGTCTGCTTAGCCTCCTTCAGAAAGTCCTGGATGGTGACGTGGTCTTTTCACTGACTTGGGTCAGCTTCAATGGCCCATATGAAGTGTATACGTTCAGGGGGATCATGGTGAGATCCACTGAGTCTTATCAACTGCCAATGAAGAGATTACTGATGATCAATGTTGCTCCTCTTATTACAACGTTATTACAGTCCTACAGAAATATAATAAAATAGATACATGTTTTATATGCATTTGAATGAATGAATGAATGAATGGTCTTTATTGTCATTGATATAGTACAGGTACCAAACAACGAAATTTGGGAGGGGGGGCTCCCCTGGTGCTAGGAAAAAAAAACTAAAAACAAGAAGGGAAAGGAGCTGGTTTACATAAATAAAGGCTATGTACACTATCCACTATACTATACTATACAAATAAAACACTGTGCTGTACTCTATGCTATGCTATACCTATTCTAACATTTCCTATTCTCTGAACCTTATGTACCCGAGGGTTGTCATATTGCACATAGTGTTATTGCACATTCATTTAAAGTGTCGCAGTTTGCAGGTTTGAAATGTACACATTTGTGTTTCAGTATTACACTTGATTTCAATCTAGTAGCTGCCATCAATTTGTCTAGATTGTCCAGGGCCTAGAACCTAGGTCTTTGCTGTGTTCAGGGCCTGAATGGCCCTGGGGTAGAAGCTGAGCTTCAGTCTGTTTGTCCTTGCGAACATGGTCCTGAACCGCCTGTTCGAGGGCAGCCGAGCAAAGTGTTCGTACCCAGGGTGGGATGGGTCTCTGGAGATCTTGGAGGCCTTCCTGAGGCAGCGTGTGTTGTACAGCTCTTCCAGAGAGGGGAGGGGGGCGCCGGTGATCTTCTGGGCCGATCTCACGACATTTACTTAATGTTGTCATACATTGCCTGATACAAGTCTTACATACATTATCCAAGCATTGCACATTATACTATAAAAGGCACTGTATGTGTGTGTGTGTGTGTGTGTGTTGTGGGGTCAATAAACACATTTATTTTCCAAGACATTCTGATATCGACTTCTGCTTTAGGCAAGTGGACAGTGGTGGGTCTAAACCTCCATCTTCGCATGCAAGACTAATCGCCGTACACAGCCATAGAGATGATTCAACATTATACTATAGAAACCAGCTCAGTGGCCTTGCGGTTAGAGTGTCCGTCCTGAGATTGGGAGGTTGTGAATTCGATCCCCGGCCGAGTCATACCAAAGACTAAAAATGGTACCCTAACCCGATGCCTCCCTGTTGGCACTCAGCATTAAGAGTTGGTTTGGGGGTAAGACCCTGTGACATACCGGTGTCATGTCCAGGGGGTGTACTTGTATATCATGCCGCCTCACGCTATAGAAACAGGAGGAGGCTCCTGCCCTAAGGGCCGTTGGGCTCGAGAACCATCGGTTCTCAAGGCTACTTACTTACTTACTTACACAGTATAGAAGTATGCAGACATGCAAGCATGTACACTGTTATCGGAGACCAGGCAGAAAGGGGGCAAATCCCGTTTTATAATCTTCAAATACAGCCATAAAAAAAGAATGTGAATACAAACATTACCAACTTATTGTTATTGACAGAGGACACTGTAGTTTGTGCAAGTATAAAAAAAGACTGTATGAATTTAATCACTTAATTACCTCATTCAGCCATTGAATGCTCAGTTTTTAAACAGCCTTGAGTTTAATTTTCACATTTGGATAGAGTCCCCGTGGCACTGGGCTCAGTGGAATGTCCGTGCACGAGACAGTGCCCTCCGAGCACGAGACAGGAACCCGTTTCTGCTCATTAGCACTAAGCATTATCATTACCATTAACATTAGCACTAGTGCTCATTAGCACTACTTTAAGAACTGTAGACTTGATCATTTGTGAATTACCTACGTGTTGCAACTGAACAATAAATAAATAAATATACTGTATATATATATATATATATATACATATATATATATTAAGAATATATTAAAAAGAAAATAAGAAACTGTAGGCTTGAATTATACACATCCCATATAGCATCACTTTGATCTGGTCAGGGAGAGGTTTCGCTCTCCGGTGTGTAACATTAAATATTTCCAATAGTTCTAAATTACTTATGTTGATAATGTTTAAATCAGTAGAGATCAGGGAATGATATTCCTTGAAAGAAATATTTAAATATTTGGCTGAGAAAAGCTCTTTGTAAAATCGAGGCGAGTAGACTCACCAGTTTTCACTTGTTCAAATTATATTTTCACTGTTTTACTGCCCGTAGCCATAGGCTACAACAAGTCATTTGTAATTACCTAACTGTACATTTTACTTATATGACTATAAATATCTGTACAGCGCATGTGACCTGTACTTGTTGTGAGAACTTAGTGAGCTTATTTCTGCAAACCACCTGAAACGTAGTTTTTCAGCTGCTATCCTAGCCCTATTGCTTATCGAGCTCACTTCAGCAGGCTGTGCTGTGTGTGTCTGTCTAGTGCTGCATCACGGCTAGGCTAGCTACGCACTTTTTGACCTTGAGTAGCTACGCTCCATAGTCTTTCCTGGGTACATGTTTAGGTCATGGTTAGTATATTGTGTAGGTCACTGTCCCTTTGTTGTAAGCGAGCTTGCTCCGTCCTCGTCAGACACTGTGACGCACAACCTCTGTAGGCGCCGGCAGCCACCAACATGGCGCCTGCCAAACCTTGCCCCCCTCCTTGCAATAAGTATTACCCCAAATCAGATGGCCACTGCAAACGTGCCACTTGTGTAGTAGCGGAGCACACTCTCACGGCCCTCACACTCACCAGTGATTGCACCCATTGACAATGAAGTTGAGCACGCTTCTCCTCGGATACTGATGGCCATAACATTCACCGACCCCAACTGCACCCTCCACACGAGGAGTCAGAAGGGAGCTACATGGAGCTGTGTTTTCTATGAGTTTTGTTGTTCCATTAGTAAGGCATTATTATCGAGTCCAATCTGTTAAAGAATGACTTTGTCAGAAAAATAGGTACGTCCTGAATTAGGTATAATAATATATAATAATAATATTTGAGGTAAGAAGATAATCTTGATATTCATTTACCCTCCTTTTTGTATACATAATATTAATATGTGGTTATCTTCAGTAAATGCCCATTGCTAAATAGGCAAGAGAGGTTGACAGCAACCATGATGATGATGATGAAAACCTTTATTGTCCCTAATGGGGACATTTTGTTGTCAAACAGCTTAGTTAGGGCAGACAGAAAACATTCAATAAATAAATAGATAAAACAGTGCAGGCTCAATAAGTAAAAAGTTCCATGTTCCAAAGTTCCAGCTCCAGGTCTCCCCCACCCTGCAGGGCCTGGTTGTAGAGTCGGAGTGCAGCTGGAACAAAGGACTGTCCAAATATTTTTGTACTTTGACGGGGGAGAACAAATCTGTGGCTGAACTTGCTCCTCATCCCCGCCAGCTCGCAGTACATCGGGTGGGAGGGATTGGCCAGCATGGCCGCCAGTTTTTTCCCCATCCTCTGTTCTGCCACCACCTCTAGGCTGTCCAGCCCGGTCCCCACCACAGAGCTGGCCTTCTTCACCAGTTTGTTTAGCTTCGCAGCATCCCTGGCACAGATGTTTCCACCCCAGCAGGCCACGGCGAAGAACAGAACGCTGGCAACCACCGACTGATAAAACATTCGCAGCAGCTTGTTGCAGACGCCGAAAGACCTCAGCCTTCTCAGGAAAAACAGTCTGCTCTGCCCTTTCCTGAGAAGAGCCTCGGTGTTGTCAGTCCAGTCCAGTTTGTTATTAATTTGTACTCCCAGGTACCTGTAGGAGTCCACCCTCTCGACTTCCACCCCCTTGATGGTGATGGGGGCTGGGGTCCTTCTCTTCCTCCTAAAATCCACCACCAACTCCTTTGTTTTGCTGGTGTTAAGCAAAAGGTAGTTGGTGTCGCACCACTGCACAAAGCTCTCCACCAGGGCCCTGTACTCCTCATCCCTGTCGTCTGTGATGTAACCGACGATAGAGGAGTCATCAGAAAACTTCTGCAGGTGGCACTGGTCGGAGCAAAACTGGAAGTCGGAGGTATAGAGGGTGAAGAGAAAGGGTGACAGAACAGTTCCCTGGGGGGCACCGGTGTTGCACACCACCACCTCAGACTGACAGCCCTGCAGTCTCACATACTGACGTCTGTCTGTGAGGTAGTTGTGGATCCAAGCCGTCAGGGAGTCCTCCACACACATCACTGCTAGTTTGTCAGCCAGTCGAAGAACATGGTCCTCACCATGCTCTGTGGCCTCTCCAGGTGTGTGTAGGCCCTGTGCAGCATGTAAATGATGGCATCCTCCACCCCAATGCTCTCCTGGTATGCAAACTGCCGGGGGTCCAGGAAGTCCTTCACCTGGGGCTTAAGGTGTTGCAGCACTAGCCTCTCCAGGATCTTTATGACCTGTGGTGTCAGGGCGACAGGTCTGTAGTCGTTTGGGGTGCTGGGCCGTCCCTTCTTTGGCACTGGGACGATGCAAGAGGTCTTCCAGAGCTGTGGCACCCTCCTCAGTCTTAGAGATAGACTGAAGAGATGTTGGAATGTGTCCGCCAGCTCTCCAGCACACACCTTCAGAACCCTGGGGTTGATGTTGTCTGGACCTCTGGACTTGTTCACATTCACCCTGGAGAGCTGCCTTCTCACCTGCTCAGATGTTATAAAGCTGTGAGTACAGGTGTCTCCAGGTGTGAAGCATGCTCCCTGGCTCCTGGTGTTGGTAAGGGGAGGCAATTGCTGCTGGGGTGTGAGGGGGTCAGGGGGAGTGGGGGCTACTGTTGCCAGGGGTGCGGTACATTGGAGAGGGTCGGAGAGGGTCGGGGGCTGTGGGGGGTGACAGGGGGATGGTTGGTCAAACCTGTTAAAGAAGCAGTTCAGGTCATCCGCCTGCTCTCGGGTCCCCTCCACCACAGTATGTGGCTGCTTGTGGCCCGTGATCTTCTTGAAACCCTTCCACACCTCCTTGGAGCTGTGGGCCACTAGCCCACCCTCCAATTTCCTCCTGTATTCCTCTTTGGCTGCTCTCAGCTCCTTCTTCACCTCCTTCTGAGCGGCCCTGGCTCCCTCAGTGTCCCCTGCCTTAAACAGCCTCCTCTTCCTTTTCAGAAGGTTCTTGATGTTCCCATTTATCCACGGCTTGTTGTTAGGAAAGCACCGCACCTTTTTAATGGGGACGATGCTCTCCTCGCAGAACCATCATCAACAAGGCTGCTTAGGCAATTAAATGGGACCTACTAATCACTGCAAACAACCACAAACAACCACAACAACCAAAAACAACCACAATCAGGTGCCCAAAGGTACCCCAAACAACCTCTAACAATCCCAAACAACCACAAACAGGTACCCAGAAGTACTCCCAAACAACCAACGCAAACATGTACCCAAAAGTACCTAAAATAAACACACAAAAAGAAGAACCAAAAACAACCCCAAATGACTTAAAACAACGACAAACAACCTCAAATAACCTCAAACAACCACATAAAGGTACCCAGAAGTACCTCAAAACAACCCCAACAACCACAAACAGGAACCCAAAAGTACCCCCAAACAACCACAATCTACCACAAAACGGTACCCAAAAGTACTCCAAATAACAAAGAACTTCTTACAACAACACACATACCCAAAGGTACATCAAATAACCACAAACAGGTACCCAAATGTATCACAACCAACCCCCACCCACACACACACAACCATACTATACATACACACACATACACACAATGTATACTACATTAACTGTACTGCTCACCATGCACCTGAAAAATACCATCATAAATTAGCAAAGCACATTTCTTGCTTTGTGTGTCCATGGCGGGTTAATTGAACTCTTTGCATGTCCTTGAGTATATGCAATTTTCTCAGCAACCATCTATGCATTTGGCCCATACAAAATCACAAATCTCTCTCGAGCTAATATTCTGCCATGGCTCTCCAATCTCGACCTTCTTGAACTGCTAGCATCCACAACTCCGTATTGTGTGATATTTTATTATTATGTAAAAAAACAAACAATACATTTAGTCAAAATCGCTCTTGCACAGGCACGATACTTGTAGAAGAAGACAGAAAGTATTGTGTATGCAAAACACGTTTTCAATTTTGTTCCTCAATGTTTGATTCCCACTAGACATCTGCTGGGTGGGTTTAGATACATAGAATGGAGAAACTGAAAGTGACACTCTCAATAGGTAATCTCATTTGTAATCATCACCACTACCACCCACCTATCCATTATGGTGAGACACTGCCACAACATACAATAGTATTTTCGACGTAAGGAAATAAACGCCTGACAGAACATCATGGGAGTGTGAAAATGCATTTACCTGGGTTAGAAGGCTTGAAAAATTGCTGAGCCAAAAGCAACATCCCACTAATGTGTTTGGCAGACATTTCACACCACCCTGAGCAAATTTGGGTCAGTGTGGGTGTGTGTGCGGGTGTGCGTGCGTGTGTTTGTGTGTGTGTGTGTGTGTGTACAGTATGTGTCTGTATGTACATATTCATTACTGCATGGTCTAACTGGGAGTGTCTCACTCTGCAGCTTGCGGGCCAGTGTACATTGATCCTGGTGTGTGAGTGTATGTGTGCTTGCATGTGTGCTTGTGTGTATGTGTGCGCACGCGTCTGAAAATTCTCTATTCTCACCTTTGCTATTCTTCACACTTCTGATTAGAGCCTGATGGAGGAGGATGAAGTTGCCTGGTAGATACTGATCTAAAGTCAGATTAGAATGTTCCTACTAAAGGATTTGGGGCGTGGCCAGCTGGTCCCGGTTCATTGAATTGTACCTGCAGCAGAAGAAGAGCAGCTCTAGCTCAGTGTTCATCCACATGATAGACCTTGATTACATTTTTGTTTTGCGTCATCAACAGAAGTGGCGCTCTTTGTCTACAGGTCAACACTAAGACTACACTACCCATAATTCCTGGAGGGGGAAGAGTGGATGATATGTGATGTGATCAGACATCTGTCACATAGGGAGAGGAAGCGTAGATCATCCTATCAATTCCATCAGGAAACAAAGATGTTGTCATGGATAAGGTTCCAGCCGTGACGATGTGAGACACCTCATGACATTGAATTTGAAGCACTCAGCAATGACTGACCTTGGCAGACTCTTGTGGATGCATGTGTGTCTGTGTGTGTGTGTGTGTGTGTGTGTGTGTGTGTATGTGTGTGTATGTGTAACTGGCAGCAGTGATGTCATGTGTACTGTATGTATCCACTGTTTATATATGGAGAAGTGTGTGTGTGCGTGTGTGTGTGTGTGTGTGCGTGCGTGCATGCATGCATGCATGTATGCGTGCGAGTGTGCATTTGGTGAGTGGAAAACCTAAAAATAGCTTATGCAATGCAACACAAAGGCACAGATGCTGTTGTGTGTATACTAACATTATTGTGATGCCCGTAGTACTTGTAGCGACCATTATTTTGTATTTAACCTTTATGTATCCGGGTTAGTCTGATTGAGATAAAAGAAAATCTATTTTTCAAGAGAGACCGGGTTACTGATACTTAAATAAAATAGCTACAACACAATTGTTTACCGTATGTCTCGACATTAGGCCTATGTACCTATTAAAGACCATGTCACTTTATTTAGAATTTCATGTTGGAAAGAAAGGAGACTCAAGCACACTGGCACAGTGAGCTGCCTAAACGACTACCGCCCGGTGGCACTCACACCAATCATCATGAAGTGCTTCGAGAAACTAGTCCGGGCCCACATAGTCACACGCCTCCCGCCCAACCTGGATCCATACCAGTTCGCCTACAGAGCCCACAGGTCCACAGAGGACGCCATCGCGACGACTCTCCACTCCACTCTATCCCACCTGGAGAGGGGAAACAGCTACGCGAGACTGCTCTTTGTGGACTTCAGCTCTGCCTTCAACACCATCCTTCCAGACAGGCTAGTGACCAAACTACTAGACCTGGGACTATCACACTCTATATGTGCATGGATCAAGGACTTCCTGTCCGACCGCCCCCAGAGGGTGCGGGTGGGCTCCCACACCTCCACAGCCCTCAGACTCAGCACTGGGTCCCCCCAGGGCTGCGTGCTAAGCCCCATCCTCTACAACCTCTACACCTACGACTTCACCCCCGTCCACCCCAGCAACTCCATCGTAAAGTTTGCAGACGACACCACCGTGGTGGGCTGCATCTCGGGGGGGGACGAGGCGGCGTACAGGGATGAGGTAGAGCAGCTGAGCAAGCTGTGCAAGGTTAACAACCTGCTGCTGAACCAGTCAAAGACCAGTCAAAGACCCAGGAAAAATCTGAGGTCCAGCCCCTGCTCATCGACGGAGGGAGCGTGGAGAGAGTCTCAACCCTCCGATTCCTGGGGGTGCACATACAGGATGACCTGTCCTGGAAGAACAACACAGCAGCCATCATCAAGAAGGCACAACAGCGGCTCTTCTTCCTGAGAGTCCTCAGGAAAGACCACATCGGACAGGAGATGCTGGTGGCCTTCTACCACTGCGCAGTGGAGAGCATCCTCACCTACTGCATCTGCAACTGGTTCTCCAGCTGCACAGCCGCAGAGAGGAATGCGCTACAGAGAGTCGTGAGAACGGCCCAGAAGATCACCGGCGCCCCCCTCCCCTCTCTGGAAGAGCTGTACAACACACGCTGCCTCAGGAAGGCCTCCAAGATCTCCAGAGACCCATCCCACCCTGGGTACGAACACTTTGCTCGGCTGCCCTCGAACAGGCGGTACAGGACCATGTTCGCAAGGACAAACAGACTGAAGCTCAGCTTCTACCCCAGGGCCATCCAGGCCCTGAACACAGCAAAGACCTAGGTTCTGGGCCCTGGACAGTCTGGACGGATTGATGGCAGCTGCTGGATTGAAAATCAGGTGTAGTGCTGAGGCACAAATGTGTACATTTCAAGCCTGCAAACTGCGACACTTTAAATGAATGTGCAATAACACTATGTGCAATATGACAACCCTAGGGTACATAAGGTTGCAGAGAATAGGAAATGTTAGAATAGGTATAGCATAGCATAGAGTACAGCACAGTGTTTTATTTGTACAGTATAGTATAGTGGATAGTGTACATAGCCTTTATTTATGTAAACCAGCTCCTTTCCCTTCTTTTTTTTTCTTCTTTTTTTTCTTTCCTAGCACCAGGGGAGCCCCCCCTCCCAAATGTCGTTGTTTGGTACCTGTACTTTATCAATGACAATAAAGACCATTCATTCATCATTCATTTGTTCCTCTATCAAAAAATATATTGTTTAGCTCAACAGACCTTTACATAAAATGCCCCCAAACACCACCGCCATTACATAGCTCTGTCACACTCATACCTGACAGACCAATAGCCTTAATAATGAACTGTTACTGAAGGTAATATGTTATGAACCGTGTGCCGGCTTAGTGAACTGTGTGTTTGCCCAGTCAATATTGTATATCATAGGCATACCCCGCTATTATGAATTATTTGGACTGTTCCATTCTTTAAAGGGGTGCACGTCTTGTGCACCTTTTACTACAAATGCACTGCAAGTGGAAAGAAGATATTGTGTGAACACAATTTATATATTGTCTGAATGCACATTTATTTGGCACATTTATTTGGCATTAATGCACTATTGAATCATTGTCTTATGAGTGATGGAGCTCCCTTTAAACCCTTTCCAGGGTCTGTTGACAAAACATATTCTATTTTATTTTGATACAGTCAATTATTGTTTTGCAAAGAACATCAGTGTGCTTTAATCTCTTTTCTCTCTTTCCAAGTGACTCGTTTTCAACGTTTAGGCATCTGGACCAAACTACAGGTTCTAACTTACCTTATCCAGAATTATATGTTCCCATCAATCAATTGACTCCTACTCCAGCTTTCTGCCTCTCACAAAACCTGAAGATGGCGCTCTGTATTCTCACATGAGCGGTCGACCTACACGCCAAACTGGATGCGTGTGTGTGTGTGTGTGTGTGTGTGTGTGTGTGTGTGTGTGTGTGCGTGTGTGTACGCGCGCGTGCGTGTACGTGCTCCAGACCGGGGGAGCTGCCTGCCTCTTCGGCGCTGTTGCCTCCCTTGCTGTGCGCTGCAGTGCTTTAGCTCCACTGTCTCTGTGCTTTGTACCACTGCTTTCGCCTCCTCCTCCATCTCTCTCCTGCTTCCCCCGCGGATGCCTCTGCCTCGCCCGGCCAGCATCCATCGAATGGTCGGTCCCCCGAAACCCCGGTAGCCGGTAGGACATTGGAAGAGCGTGGCTCTCTAGCCACATTGCGTATTGTTGCAAGCAGCCCCGGGTGTCGCGGATAACGGTCCTTGACTGCCTAGGATATTATTCCGGTAAGTGCAAGTCATCCCGCTTTGGCTTTTACCGTGTTTTAGATCAGCCCTCCTTCCTCTCTCTCCTCCACCTTGGTAAAGTCAAGTGAAGAGCGGGAGGATGAGAGAGCTCAGTACCGGGAAAGGATGGGTGGTGGGCACCGGTGTTTTTTGGGAGTCGAGTGTCCGGCCGGCAACATGTCCATGTTGTTCAATGTGCAGAATGCAGATGTGCAAAATAATCAAATAGGCTACATTTCGGCTCACTTGCTGCTACTAGTAGGCTGTTATGTTTTGATTCAGAAATGTGGATACAATATGAATGTTTATGTTTATGCTACATTGATTGAAGTGTACTGAGACGATGATTTTTTTTAAGAACCCTGATGGGGAAACCCGTTCAATTCAGACTGCGCGCAGCTCACCCATGATTTGGTTCGAGTTCAATACACCGACTGACCCAAATCTACCGTCGAACATTTTGGAGAGGAACATTTTGGAGAAAATGTTGGAGAGGAAAAAAATAATAATTTTGGAGAGGAAAATAAAATTTTGGAGAGGAAAAAAAAAAAAGTAAACAAAGCATGGGCCATAAATTGAGATGGTAGGCTCGTCTTTAGGCTACAGAAAAGTGCTATAGGTAGAAAAAACCACCAACCTGGTGCCGCGTTTTACCCGACGAGTCTATACAATTCACCTCTGCTGCACCTGTTTAAAAGCGTGGGAAGGAGTTGGAAACATATGAGACTGGAGATGAAAGCATGGGTAGAAATGGGAAGTCTCCATTCTCCGTTTCTCACACTCTCAGGTCTGGGTTTTGATCGATCGCTTTGGCGGTCGTTAGGGGGGGGGGGTTCTGCATTGCCAATTTATTTGACTGGAGGATGGGTAGGGAGAGAGAGAGGGAGGAGGAGGATGGATGGATGGTGGGAAACGGTCCTTGTTGGCGTAGCCTACCTTTCACATTGTCAACGCATTTACACTTCGATTGGTGGCCTGCGTTGGCACAGAGAGGTGGTGTGTGCATTTTGGTCTGTGTGTTATTTCACCCATGCAGACACTTTGGAATTCTTGTCTGATGGACAATGTTGCAAAATCACCCCTGCATGCTGGCTGTCCTTAATCAATGAAAAAACAATGTTGTTTGTCTGACTATAGATCAATATTATTGTTATTATTTCCTAACTTATAAATAGCCTATTCTTTTGGAGTGTGCTGCTACATACACTATGGCTATGAGCTCTTTGTTGGCCTGTTATTTAAATGTCATGCCTGCCTGTTTGTAGGCTTGGCACAACATATTTAGTGTGTGGAGTGTGATTGTACCTTTGAGGACAGAATACCTACCAGGGACCATTAAGCATCAGATATGGCTTGAAAACGTTGAGAAATCCTTTTGAAGGAGTTATAAAAGTCTCATTTAATGACACGTCAGTATCTTTTCTTCTCTTCTCTTCTCTTTTTTTCTTCCTCTCCCTCCCTTTTAATCTCTCTAATCTAACCCATCTAAATTTCCTCCCCAAAATTATTTCAAAAGATATTTGATGTGCAGCAGCCATAAATGTCTTCAAGGGGGCGAGAATAGCCTTGTTCTTCCCTTCTGAAAGCAGATGATTCCACAATGGTGTGTGTGAACACTTCCCCACTCCGTGTCAGGGAGAGAGGGCTAGCCGCCGGTGTATCGATCGGGAAGCTGAGGCCCCTGGCAGACGCTCACATGGGAGAGTGCTGAGTGTGTTCCAGAACACCGCCTGACGCTATAGTGACTGCAAGTTAGCGGTTTGCAGCCGGTCTGTTTTGAGTTGAATGTTGCTGATATAGGCCCTTTTACCTCCCTGAAAAGCAAAAAAAGAATATAGTGCCTGTATTGAGATGGAGAGTCTGAGGCTTTGTCTTGGTCTGAAGTGGTTTCTCTTCCCTCGTGTTCTCTCTTCCCTCTTCCTCAGATCTAAAACAATAGGACGTGTGAATGCAACATGGTGAAAGTCCTCTGGGAATGGTGTGCTTTCACTTGCTCCGGTATTTTCGACATCAGTGCCGAGACAAGGAAAGAAAGCCTCTTTAGACTTAGTGAGATGCAGATGTTCAACTAAGCATTGATAGAAGATCAACTCGTTATCAATTGTAGGTTCTGTTCAACTCTTTGATCATTTGTGAAGTTTCTATCGATGGACTATGCAAATGCTCCTCGTCCCCAGGCTATTACGCACAGGGCATTATAATAAGCCTGGAATGACAACTCAAACCTGGGCTTTAGTGGGAGTGAATTTGTTAAAGTATGAGTCATTGTTTGATTTCAGCGAATCACACGATGTGTGAGGCGTGGCTCGGAATCTGAAATGTGTGGGCAAAGCACTGGGGTGGGGGGTGGGGTGGCGGAGTGCTGGAGAACAATTGATGTGATGTGAGAGCCCATGGCCATGTGACCGGCAGTTTCCACCGGTTTTTCTATGGGTAAACTAAGGCCAATTTTGATGCGTTGGTCCATCCTAACCTTCCAAGCATTCGGGCAGGAGTGTTTGGGAACAAGAGATACATCTAAATCAAGTGTTCCCAAGCTAGGTTAATCACATAACAACCATCACATATACTGTAGGCCCTTGTTAGTCCTAATTGCCAATACCGCCACAGCCATTACAATGAGGATACATGCTATGGGCCATTAAACACAATGTTTGTCCTCCTGTTCGCATACGTCATATGACTATATATACTCATCAGGAGTATTTCCATTTATGTTCATTGTGTGTGTGTGTGTGTGTGTGTGCGTGCATGTTTGTCTTAATGTGTGTGTGTGTGTGTGTGTGCTTGATTGTCTTAATGTGTGTGTGTGTGTGTGTGTGTGTGCATGATTGTCTTAATGTGTGTGTGTGCATGATTGTCTTAATGTGTGTGTGTGTGTGTGTGTGCATGTTTGTCTTAATGTGTGTGTGTGTGTGTGTGTGTGTGTGTGTGTGTGCATGATTGTCTTAATGTGTGTGTGTGTGTTTGTATTGAGCTGCCATGAGAAGAGACTCTCCCCCACACTTTGCCTCTTCCTCTCGAACCACTAATCTTCAGAAACAGCTGCATCAGGGAAAGTCCCCGGCAGTGCTGTGAGGGCTAGATGAGTACTGCTTGCTCCTATCCAGCTATGTTTAAATCAGGGCCTCGTCACAGACGGAGTTTGAGTCCCTCTGCTTCCCAATACTAAAATCACCCTCCGATCCTCATCTACCTCCCTCATTATCTCTTCTAGGTTTCCACTATACTAGCCCTATACCATGTCCCCCTAAATGAGCTATTGTGGAGGAAACAAGTCAAGGACGCAAGACAAAAAGGAAAGGATGGTGTTTTTTTGACTAATGAGACAGAGCCTTGGAGAGGCCCCCGAGGAAAGGAGACTTTGCGAGAGAGAGAAAGAGAGACAGAGAGAGAGAGAGGCTGTTGTTGAGCAGTGTTGGGATGTAGCCAGCCAGCCGCTAGTGTGTTTCCGGAGGAGAATCTGTTGCTGTTCGCATCTCGCTGTCCTAATGAGCCGCTCTGCAGATGGGGCTCCCTCTGTTAACACCCCCCCCCACCTCTCTCTCTCTCATCCCGATCTCACTCTCTCTCTCTCCTCCCTGTCTCTCTCACTTTTCTCTCATCCCTGCCCCTCTCTCTCTCCTTCCCTCTCCCACAATTGTAGTCCATGTCCACCCCATCCCGTTTCTCTGTGTGGTGGAAGGGAGAAAAGGAGAGGAAAAATAGAGGGGGAGGGGGTAGAGGATCGGGTACGAGAGACAGACAGACAGACAGACAGACAGCCAGACAGACAGAGAGCGAGAGAGGCGGAGGGTGAGAAAAGCAGAGGGAGAGAGTACAACATAATTTTCTCTCTGTCATCACAGCTTTATTAACTTCCTATGTTTGCTCTGGCAACAAAAGCTAATGTCCTGTCTTGCCAGTAAAGCTGACTGAATTGAGTTGAAATGAGAAAGAAAGAGAGGTTGCTAGGAGAAGTCTTTTTTTTAAAAAAAAATTCAGATTTTGTCCCTTTTTCACCCAATTTGGTATCCAATTGAACCCAACCTAGCATCCAATTATCCCCTGCCTATTGCGTAGGATCCGCCGCACGACCCCGTGGCCGGCAGCCCCAGAGGAGACCGCCAGGCAGACTAGCTGACTGGCTCCTCGAGCCCAGCACCGTTATTCCGGCACCCCGGGGGCGCTGTTGCGCGACGGATCCTTGTCCGGAAATATTCCTATACCGCCCTCGGGAGCGGCCACCCAATATGCCGCTCCCTGTGTGTGCCCCGGCCATATCCGGGTCTGGCGAGCTGGGATTCGATCCCAGTCCCCGGTGGGCAGCTTGCACTAGTGGCTAGTGCTTAGACTGCTACACCACCGCGGGGCACTGCTAGGAGAAGTCTAGAGGGAAAGTCATAGAGAGAGACAGAGGGTGAGAGAGAGAGAGAGAGAGAGAGAGAGAGAGAGAGAGAGAGAGAGAGAGAGAGAGAGACAGAGAGGAGAGAGGAGAAATCACAACATGATTTAAATGTAGCTGCACTGTAATTACCATCAATTATTCAAATGGTGCATTTTTTTAACCAAATGGGGGGCATTAGCATACTGACGAAGCAGGGCCGGTGATAGGGAGGGTGTGATAGTGATATGTCTCAGGTCGTGGCGCCACTGCTGCCGAGATGCGGTGTCGGTTGTCTGCCGCGCTCCCTGCCATGCTAGATTAATAATTGGTTCTGCTAGCCAGGGTCTCCCAAGGCTAATTGAGCATCAAAGAGAAGCCATGCCTGGAGAGTGCTGATCACTGTGATATCCCTATAGGCATCCCTGAGTAATCCATGTGTGTGCACGTGTACCGGTACCCTTGTGTGTGTGTGTGTGTTTGGATGGTTGAGTGGGTGGATGGGGTTTGTATTGTTGTGTGTGTGGCGGATAGCTGTTCTCTCATATTGGCCACACCTCTGTATGGTTACCTGTATACCTTGGTTGATTTCTCTGGCATTGCATTTGATGTTTTCATGGTTTTATCATCCAGAGGCTTGTACTGTATGGCGTGTCTTCACATACATTGATTCAGTGTGAAGCGTTGGCCTCAGAAAAAACAAAGCTCTATCTGCAGTACAGCAGAAAGAATAAAATTAACCTCCCTGTACCGAGTTATAGATTGGTGATACAAAACAGAGGTGTCTGTGTGTTTAAGCACAAGTACAAGTTAAGATAATATAATATAATATGCCATTTAGCTGACACTTTCATCCAAAGCGACTTTTTATTTTTTTCTGAGTGGGGCAGTCCCACTCATATTTTTCATTTTTTATTGACAGTTACAGTGAAGATTTAGACAGGAAGGATGTGGCCGGTGAGAGAGAGAGGAGGGATGACATGCAGGATATGTCCCCGGCCGGAATCGAACCGGGGACCCTGCGGTTACATGGTCAGCGCTTAACCCGCTACGCCACCTAAGCGCCCCATCCAAAGCGACTTTTATCCAAAGCGAGTGGTACATTTTTCAGTATACAGTATATTATGTCCCCAGCAGGAATCGAACCCACAACCTAGGCATTGATCGAGCCGTGCTCTACCAACTGAGCCACAGAGGACCACTGGAGGGTCAAGAGATACCTACCTCTCAGAATCGAGAGCCTTCTTGGTGGAAAATCGTCCCTCTTCAGGAGGTGTGTTTGCTGTTCTGTTGGGTTTAGTGTGTTTGGGTGGCAAACACCGTACCGTGGTATTATCTCTTTGACTGGTCAAGTGGGAAATGATGTGGGAGGCTCTGAATACGCACCTGCAGGAAGATTTCCTGATTCTGTGTGTGTGTGTGTATGAGTATCTGTGTGTGTGCGTGTGTATGTGTATGTGTGTGAGTGAGTGAGTGTGTGTGTGTACGTGTGCGTGTGTATTTTCATATTTCTTATCAACTCGTGTGCTCTCTAAAGATAACTTCTCTCCACAGAGAGACAGCACTACATCTCTTAACACAATCTATCTAGGACACACCTTTGCCCTTCTCTAAGGTGAGTTAGCATCTTCAAAGAGTTTACCTCTGATAGCCATTCAAGTGGTGTAAATGTCATCAGGTGTCACTCCCCTCATCACCAGGCAGGGGTATCAACAACAGAGACGCTCGCCTCTTATCACCTCTGTTGTCTGGCTGAGGGTTTCACCTGTCAATCAACGGGACTTGATAGATTTCGGTGGAAATGAATGACTCCTTTCATCTCCTCTCTCCTCTACTTGTCCCTTGGAGATTGATGTCATGAGAACCCACTCCTGATCAGGCCCCAGTCATTGCTTTTACTTCAAGAGGAGGGAGAAAGAGAGACAGAGAGAGAGAGAGAGAGAGAGAGAGAGAGAGAGAGAAGAAAATGGGAGAGAGAGAGGAAGAATGAGAGAAAAAAGTCGATCAATGGAGGGAGAGAGATAGAAAAGAGAACGGTAAAAGAAAGTGTGTGTTAGCTGCACAGCCTATATTTCTTCATGCATTAAATCTGTTTGTCATGTCTGCACCTGTCAACTATAAACCTCGTTACCTCCATAAAGCTATGTGTTGGGAGTATTAGAGCAAATCGATCATATCTTCCTTAGAGACTGTCGAGACGTTTTTGTTGTTGTTGTTTTTATGGAGCAGGGGAGGCTGGTGGAGGTAGAAATACGGCTCATTGCAATGCATCGGATGGAACGAGGAATGGCAGACGTGCGGTTTGATACCATTCCTCATTCCATTTCATGTCTTGCAACAAGCCTGTCTTTCGATTTCTGCCTCCACCAGCCTCCCCTGGTATGTAGGACAGCAACATCAGGGGGCTGGTGTTGCATCTGATGAGGACTCGCTCAGACTTCGGTCGATCTATAGCCTTCTATCTTTCGCTATATGTACACAGAGGCTTTGTTTGTGGGCTTCTGAATTATATATCGCAAACAGATTAATAATTCACAATCACATTCTTCACATGAGCAAGCCCTTTCACTACTACTGTATGTGGTACAAGGACACAAGGAGTAGGGCAGTCCAATGGGAACAAGGGACCAGAACTGCAGAACTGGGACTGTCCACTCACCAGGCCTTTTTGACACAGGAACAGAATCAACATGTGACAGGGTCTGGTTCAAAAGTCCGCAACAAAGTCAAATTTTCTCCCTTGGTACACACCTCTTATGAAATGCAACGTGAAGTACAGTCCGTACTGAGCAGTAAGTATTCAGGATTGGCCAGAACTGTATTCGATGGTGAAACAGGTCAAAAGTGGCTTTGTAAATAGGCTGTATTGCAAACCTCGGCTCTGCAGCCCACTCCTCTTCCATGTTATGGCCAATTAGTCCTAGAATCTGCCGGGTCTCTGGGGCTCTTGTTTGTATAACCCCTTATATCTCTCTCTGTATTGAATTCTGTAGGCCAGAGAGTGGGACGAGAACAGACATGTTTTTAATACCGAGACCAGTAATGTGCATGCACACCACACTCCACTGTGTAGGCCGCAGGGAGATGAGTCAAGAAACATTCTAATACAGGGAAAGATACAATTGATTAGAACACTCCAGAGTCTCGCCCACATTTTACACAGACTTGCACTGTACAGACCCAGACACACACACACATACACACACACACACACACACACACACACACACACACAGAAATAGAGACAAATTGACGTGTCCCCAATGTGTGACTGTTTCTCTCTGGATCACCGTCAAGCTGTGTAATCCGGGTGTCAATTAGCTACCGACAGAGATGGACTGCATCCAACTCGATAAGATCAAACTGTGAATTAATTATATTCTTTGGTGTAGGGAATAAATATCCTTACACACAACAGTGTCATGCGACCTATCTGAATTGCTTTGACCAAATTGACTTTGGGTATCTCGTATAGATAGGATATTCCGCTCAACCTAAACTGTATAGATGTTACAGGGTAGTTTTAGGAAGTATTTTAGGTTATTTGGAATCGCGGCAGCTTGTTTCAGGATCATTTTGGTTAGCTGTTTGGGATCTCTTAGAGTAGTTTGAGGTCATTAGGTGCTTCATCTGTAGTTGGAACAGAACTAGCTTGGAAAATAAATCTGAAAAAGAGGTTGTGCAAGAAACTGTAAGCCTATATGACACGTTCTAGTGTTTTGGTCCGCATGTCGGCAACCAATCAAAATGTGACTTTCATTTTTGAAAACACAGAAATACATTTTAACGTTGTTGAGAATCACAACACAAACTCACTAGTCAAGCCAAAATATTGCAATGCAATGGATTCGGTGAGTAATCCCCCACTGCTACCTAGTTAACTAAAACACTACTTTACATTGTTAGCAGGCTCACAAAACAAGCTGTGTTAGTTGACTCACGAGTGTGTCATTGATTTTCAACAACGCGGAAATGTATTCACATTCTTTTGAAAGAAAAGTCTGAACATTAAATCGGATGCCGACATGCGGACGAAAACACTAACCCTAACCCTACATTCTCTATAGAAATGAAACTGGAATTTTTTCTACTTGAACCGAATGCAAGTTTGACAAACTACATTCCGGGCCCCGTTGAAGTGTCGAATAGAGGAGAAACTATTAGGGAGTATTTTTTAGACCAACTATAGAACACTCTCACAGTCTACCTCGGCAATATCATCCAGCTCTCTTGAGACAAATGACGTCAGTGGGGTATGAGTGGCAGCGGTGTTCTATCAAAACCTTCAGGGGAGTGGTGTGTCGGCTTTGATCACCAAGAGCCCCGCTGGCTCGTTATCCTGAATACCGTGATGATGATGACTGATGATGAGCGAGCCTGTTTCCTCCCTGCAGTGACTTTCACCACATTACATCATATCAGACGGTACGAGGAGAGCATTGTTACACTGCGCTTTCCAGCGGTTAAAAGTCTTTCCGTTCTTTTCATTGTCTGGTGAGGGGCGCGATTACTGTGGATGTTCGATGAACAAGAGCACAGTGGGAGGGATGGGACACTAAGGAAAAAGGAGGCAAGAGTGCGTGTTAGTATATAGTTAGCACGCGCACACACACACGCACACACACGCCTTGGCTGTCTGCAGCCGACAGTCTCGCACAGTGAGATACAGTCAGAGAGTGTGCTTATTCAGGCAGTAGTTATCCTTCCTCCATTACAGGACATTCAGTAACACAGCAGGAGACCAGAGAGATGGAGCTCCCAGCCTCATGTCCAGCAGAGGAGGCCTTTTATGGGCTAACCGAGTGGGAAGCGGTGGGTGGGGGTAGTGGTACCAAGTTACGGCACACATTCACAGATAAAAAGAAAAACCCTCACACACTCATGTGCTCAGACACACACTGGTTTGCGAGCCGTGGGTCAGTGGGTTACCAACAAGCGCCCAGGGCACCAATCAGGTCCATCATGCAGAAACCATGGCAACCATTAGCCTGGGTGCCACGGTTGCTATGACAGCGGGGGGGATGGGGGGTGGGCTGTTGCCGTGATGATGACCGTAGAATTAGAATTAGGAAGAACGGCTATTCACATTCCAAGCAACATTCCAGGGTGTAGACATAGCAACCATGATGGATGATCCTCAGGGTCTTTGGGGGTAGTATTATGGAACAGCAAGAATGTTTGAGGTTTGTGTGAGTGACTGTATTCAGCACTGAGACCCCACTTTGAGTATTCCATTATTGATAAGTGGTTATACGTGGCTAGGATACTTGGTAGGTAACTATAGGGTTGGTGTACTGTACTCTAGTCACACTGGTCACTTCTAGGATAGGTTAGTTGTTGTTACACGTTGTTACATTTGTGTATTCACATATCAGGCATTGGCTGTGGGCAGGGAGATACAAATGGAAGAATGCTTTGCTAGGAAGTACTGTAGATTGGGGTTGGAAGAGGGATTTTAACGTTTTGGTTTTGCCCGTTTCTGTTGCTATTGCTAATGTTGGCTAATTAAACGTAATGTTGAAAATGCTAATGTGTGCTAATGCCTTCCACTGTCATCTTAGTGAAACACTGGAAGTGAATGCCCAGTCCTGCCTTACCCCTAATGCGACTCAAATGACTACTTACTGACTGTGTTGTATGTTATCAGGTTGGTGCTATAGTTCTTCAATGATAGGTTTGATATTTTACCGTGTCTCTTTCGCAAGGTGGTTGCAAGGTGTTCTGCAGAAACGAATGGGCGAAAAGCAATTTTGATCAGCAGCTTGGATCTATCCTACAAACCAGAGGGTGTGAAATTATTCCAGCTTTCTCATTCTCACCCTTTTATTTCAAGGGGTCGATGGGACTCAAACACACAGTGCCCAATCAATGCTCTGCGAAGGGAAGGCAGTCAGGATCTCTGCATTGAACTGGGCAGAGCAGAGCTTACTATTAGCTATGTCTCATTTTAAAGATCCAGTCTGGTTAAAAAGTCCAAGATTATAAAAGTGCATACTTGTAAGCTTTCAATTGATATGTCATACACTGAAATCTGACAATAGTTGAAGAAGACCTCACACCAAGTAGTGGAGAAACGTGCTCTGAATCAAAGCACACGCACAACAGCTGCTAATAGCTAGCGCTAAAAAGGAACATCGCTACGAACATCTAACTGTATGTTTCGCACATCACAACATGTTGATAGAACATCAACATGCTAAAAACACATAACTCCACATAATTAGATGATCACATAGTCCTTGCTTTTGAACACATCCTAAAACGTATGTTTATTTACAAGCCATGTATCACTTACCAGTAGCCTATGGCAGACGAGACAGTGAATCCAATGAATTGAGTGAAAAAACAAAATATATCTTTGCACTCGATCAAATTTGTGTTCACAAAGTGATGCCCATTGCCGACCACTCCTGCTGTTTGAGCGCTTATATTTTGCATAACGATTTGTCCAACCATTTGCAAGCCATAAGCTTGATAAAGTGCATCTCTGTAGGTCAATAGCTGTGTGTCGCAGGGATTTGGTAATGGTGAATATTAACAGAAACACACAAATGAATGTGCGAAATAATTTGTCCAGGCACATTGGACATTGGCATAGATTACTCTGCATTAGAGTTGAGCAGTTATCTATTTGCAATGACTCGTCCAGAGCGGAGGATAATAAGGAGTGCAGAGGAATTATTGGCCGTGATAAACGATATTCACAAGGAGGAATCGGACGGCGAACCTCGCGAGCAGCTGGAGGGAGATGATGAGAGAGATGATGAGGTAGGAGGTGTTGTTATTGAATCTGATTACGGTTAAGAATCAGATTCTGAAATTGAGTTTAGCAACCCTAACCCATGTGAAGCGACCATGGATCTATTGGAAGAGAGAGCATGAGATGGCACAATATGGACTGAACAACCAGCTGGCACTCGCACAAATATTACACGTCCATTGTGCAGTCTACTGTGTTTGATTGACACAGAAAAGTTGGCAACAGATTCTAAAGTACACTCAGGCAGAAGCTGACCAAAATGATGCTGAGATGTTCAACGTGACAATGGACGAACTAAAAGCATTCGTGGGTCTTGTTTATTATACAGGGATTATGGCTGGGAAAAGCTTGAACATTTATGACTTTTGGTCATCCTGGACATTCCCCACCAAGGCAAGATGTTGTTTCACACAGTACATGGCCAATAAATCTGACACATTTTGGCATAAAGTTCTCGGTAGCAGCGGATGTGGACAATACATGTTGAATGCACATCCCTATCTAGGGAAAGATGAGAGCAGGCCGGCCGGTCAACGGTTATCAAACAATGTTGTGCTGCGTCTGATGGAGCTTTTCTTTGGCAAAGGAAGAAATGTCCCGACAGACAATTACTTCACCTCGTTGCCACTGGCAAATACTGTTTTGGCGAACAAAACCACAATTGTTGGCACAATGAATAAAATCTGATGATAGTTGCTCCCATGTACATGGGCACAGACTTAAAGACTTTCCAGCAAGGTGCTGAGGGCTGGAGAAGCCACACTCATGGTTTACCAGTCAAAACCAAAGACAAATGTATGCCTCCTCAGCACACTGCATCAGACAGTTTCAACGGATGATGGCCCAAAGAAACTGCCTGAAACGGTTTCCCACTACAACAGCACTACGTTTGGTGTTGACGTTATTGACCAGATGCCAAGATATTATTCAGTAAAAGGAGGGACCCGCCGTTGGCCTGTAGCTGTGTTCTACAACATCTTAGACCTGGATGCAATTTAATGCACACATTCTGTACAGTGCAGGGACGTCAGGATAACCAGAAAGAGATTTTTTCATGAGCTGGCGAGGGAGCTGTGTGCGCCTCTGAGAATGGCCTGACTGGCTGCTGCACCAGTGGCACTTAGACTAAACTTCTGCTTGAAACTCCTTCCCCACCTCCGGGACGGAGGGGACCACCTGTGAAAAGGAAAAAGTGTCAAGTCGCCAGATGTACAGGGAACAAAACGTCTGACATCTGTGGGTTGGGTATGCAGGCGACTTGTCTGTGGCAAATTGTTAAGCCACGGTGGTGAGGGGGCTCAAGGACACGACAACGGAGGCAGAATACTGTGAAGCCCCGTAGGGTATTTATTTACAGTGGAAAAACTGAAAGGATGAGTCCGGGAGTTTCAACCTGGCGGGCTGGCGGTAGTGGTTGGCGTGGGCTGTGGAGGAACAGAAAAACAGGGTAAGTCTCCACGGTAGGCCAGTACATAAGATATAAACGAATCACAAAATTAGGCACGAGAGCAAAGTTCATGACTAGTCACAGAGGATACTTGCCAGGTCATTCTTAGGGAAGAACTGACGATGAGTGAGTAGAAATCCAGGGTAGATGTAGACAGAGGGTTGATTGGGAGTGGAGACAGGTGTGCAGGTTTGGCTGAAGATCTAATTAGGGGGACAAGCCTCAGCTGCGGCGGAGAGCACGCTGTGCTCGAGTTGTGGGGGCGGGTGCTCGAGCTGTGGGGGCGGGGGAGGGCGTGTGTGAAGGCCCAGCCGTAACAGCAAATGCTCTAAACCACTAAGGACATGCTTGGAATGTTGACTGTGCGCCTCGAAGATGGCCAGGAGGTATGTATATTGAGTGATATTGAAAGAAATGTGTAGTTCATTCTATGTGGCCAAAATCAACTAAGAAATGTTTGAACACTAGTCTACAAGCACATGCTCCTCAGGCGGCTGAAAAAGTTTGGCGTAGGGCCCAAGATACCCAATATGCCTTCTTCAGAGGCACAACAGAGAGCATCCTGACAGGCTGCATCACTGCCTGGTACGGGAACTGCACTGCCCAAAACCGCAAAGCGCTGCAGAGGGTAGTGCGGACGGTCGAAAAGATCAGCGGCTGAGTGTTACCCTCCACCCAGAACATCTACAGTGATCGGTGTGTCAGCAAGGCCCTAAGGATTATCAAGGACCCGAGCCACCCAAATCGGAAATTGTACTGCCGTCGGGGAAACGGTTAGCTCCGTAGCCTCCGAGCTAAAACCCAGAGGATGTCGAACAGCTATTTCCCACAAGCAATCAGGCTCCTAGGGAAACGCACTGGCATAAGGAAATCCCCCACTGCATCCCCACTGCATTAACTATTCATATTATGACTACCTGACTACTTGGTCACTACCTACCTGAACTCTATGGTGCTCCATTTTTTAAACCATATTACACACCGTATGACAGTGTGTAACATCTCACTGCAACCTGCACAGCATTTTTGCACAACCTGATATTACTTGAACCTGAACTTCCCGTAATGTTGTTTACATAATGTTGACGGGGATGCTCTGAGCGCACTGAATTTCCGAGCCAAGTCCAGCTGATCAGCTCGGAGCAGCGGAGGCAGCCTAATGTACAAGAGGCGCCATCTAGTGATCTTTGTGTGTCAGTAACGGCTTCCCATTCTAAAGACTAGAGGTTCATCATAACTCCCGAGGCCCACGCTTCAAATAGGTGAACATGGCGCAGCGCTCCTAGTGTTAACAGCCGTTGTTCCTCAGCACTGTCCGTAGATCAATCCACACTCTGACCCCTTCTCTTGGAGGATAACTAGATGTCTCACATATTCACTCTGTCCCTTTCTCACACCCCTCCCCCCCCCACCCCCACAACCCTTCTCTCTCACCTACACCACATACACACACACACACACACACACACACACACACAGACACACACACACACACACACACACACACACACACACACACACACACAGTGGCATAGAGACAGAGAGAGAAACACAGAGAGAGAGAGAGAGAGAGAGAGAGAGAGAGAGAGAGAGAAAGAGAGATTGATCAGTCCTCTGAGGAAAGGGGCAAAGATGGATGGAGTGTGAAGGGAAGGAAAGGCGGGGAAGATTCAGTCTAAATGCTTTTTTAATGTGTCTCCGTATCGTGACTGCACCACCCTTAGAGAGCTGATGTTGCTTCCTTTGAAGCCATCTTTGTAAGAGTGATAAGCATTGATAATCGTCTGCTAATGTACCAATGAGTCTGCTAATTGGATATGTTATATACGTAGATTAATGGTTCTATCTTAGGCTTTTGTAAGCATTGAATCAAATTTAAAAGGGAGGATAATGATTTTGGAAAAAGGAAAATCAGCCTTGAACCTTTCCTCCTCTGATAACGTCATGCTCACACACACACACACACACACACACACACACACACACACACACACACACACACACACACACACACACACACACCGTTTTTCTGGAAAAGAAAAGAAAACTCCATTGTTGCCTTGGTGATTTAGTCATTACACAGCGATTACCAATGGATCTCCACTGTGGCACCAATGCTGTGGACAGGGGGCGAGTTTAGGACATGCAGGCACACAAATACACACACACACACACACACACACACACCACACACCCTCTTTGCCTTTTGTCCTGACACAAGTGTGTTCTGGTGCTGATAAGGAGGAGAATGGGATAACAGCAGAGACAGAGACACCAGACTAACGACAGCTAACACACGCGCCCAGAAAGCGCACACACATACACACACACACACACACACACACACACACACACACACACATACATACACACACACACGTGCACACACACACACACACATGCACACACACACACACACACACACACACACACACACACAGCTCATCATTCATGTGACTGCTATCACTTCCAACAGATTGAATACATTTATGGCAATGAGAGAGAGAGAGAGAGAGAGAGATGGAGGTATGACTTAACGTAGCCATGCTGAGCTCTCTGATCTACACTCCTGTGTTTATCCTGAAGTAGACTCAAGTAGTCTCACTGTTTCCATTGTAGCAGAAAGTTTTTATTTGAAAATATTATACTTTTTTATTAGACTGTCGGTCTGTGCTTTTCAGGGATTGGAAAATATTAGTTGTTCTGAAAAGGGTAGACATGGGCTTGATCATTCCACTATAAGGATACCTTGGATAACTATACGGATTTCTTATATTATTTGACCCTCGTCTGGTTTACAATATAGTAGCTCTGTAGCTTTCTATCACTGAATGCAATTGTGTGCTGGGTTAAATCCGTAGAGACGTCAGGCCCCCTGGGGTGTAGAAGGTTAGCAGAATACGTGATACACAGTAGTACAGCGGGGAGTCTGTGAAGTCTCTCCTCTCATTCTCTACCTTGTTCTCCCCCCCTACTTCTATCTCTCTCTCTGGTGGTGTCACTCTGTATGTCAGCTGACCTGTCAGCTTCCATCACCCATGGCTCCAGTGGTTGTCCTACTTTAGCAGAGAGGAGAGAGGGGGGAAGGAAGAGAGGGGGAGAGGAAGAGAGAGAGGGGGCGGGGGGTAGAGAAACTGTGTGGGTGAGAGAGGGAGAGGGGGGAATGGAGAAACTGTGCGTGAGAGAGTGAGTTAGAAAGAGAGCACGAGAGAGAGAGAGAGAGAGAAACACACAGCCGCACAGACACAGACTCTCTCTCTCTCACACACACACACACACACACACACCGATGAGAGAAACACCCATCGACATGTTGTAGAAATACAGAGACAAAGAGAGGGAGGGATGGACATAGGCCATAGAAAGAGAGAGAGAGAGAGAGAGAGGGTGAGGGTGAGATATGCATAATCACTCATCCATTAACACACAGTAACACACAGAGAGATAGAGAGAGAGAGAGAGAGAGAGAGAGAGAGAGAGAGAGAGAGAGAGAGAGAGAGAGAGAGTGGGAACAGGTGCATGAAGAAATGGACATTGAGTTCATGCTGGTCTCATTATCCATTCTCTTTGGTGGGGAACAGAGAGGAATCGTCTCTCACACAGATGGGAGACAGACCTGTGTTCTTGTAGATAAGAGAAGAGAGAAAGGGAAATGTTGTAAGAAAGTTGTAACAACGTTTAATCCTGTCACACCGCGGTGGTCAAGGTTATCGCCATGACATTAACAGAACATTTCACCGGTGGTCACCAGGGACTCAACAGCAAGTTAGAAGTGGTCGTTGTTCTCTAAATAGCCAGGAATTTATAACAATTTGCACAAAATAAGCGAGAAAATAACCTTTGATCAAACCAGGAAGTAATATGTCTGAATGATAAAAATCCTACAATGCACAGTGCTTTGTGGTTCCCAGCCAGCAACAGAGGCATGGAGATTTCATGTTAGAAGACACAATCTACAGTTATAGATGTTGTGGCAACCCTCTCTTGACTGCGACTTAGGGTGAGACTCAGCACCGTGGACAGCGCCCATTCTGGCCTCGGGGCCGAGTAGCTGCAGGTAAAACTCAGCACCATGGACAGCGCCCATTCCAGCCCCTGGGCAGAGGAGATGCAGGGGAACCCCACAGTTATGCACAGCTGCCCTGCATCCCCCAATTAGCGGAGGTGCAGTGGGAAACCAGCCGAGAGCTCGTTGGCGCAATGCGACACACCTGTGCCTCCTCACAGGAGGCACAGAAAGAAGTTAGGAACCGGCAGACAGGGGAGTGGCTGAGACAGAAGCATGCATGTTGGGGTGAGAGCCGGGCTGAGGCCCAGTGACAGTTGGAGAGACCTCCGGCGGCAGCACAAGAGATAGATCCAGCAGAGACTGGGTCAACCAGTAGTCACCGAGCCGCTAGAGGCGAACCGGATGTACGCCCCCTAGAGGAGGAACCTTGGTTGGATTATGCTTCTTCCAACCCCATCCTGAGTAACGACGAGAACCCCTAAGCTGGCCTTATTCCCCTTGTTCTTTTATAGTTTAAAAAAAATACGCCTAGAGTGGCTAACGGTCCCTCCTGTTTTGTGTCGTCTCTGGCTCGTGTGTGCACTTCTCCCCTGTCTCAGTGAAAGGGATGCCACAATGTGTCTATAATGATGTTTGCGCTAGCGTGGTGCTTATGGATGTAAACAAACCAGGCAGGAGCTAATTCAGGAACGCTAAGCTCATGGTTTTCAAAACCATGTGATTACCCCCAAATAGGCCGTCGCTCAGTGTAAAATCCTCCAACCAGCGATATCTAGCTTTTGATATACAGAAAGGTGATGATAAAAAAATCACCCTCACACCTCACCTTCCAAACACATGACTTAGCCATCAACAAGACAAGCGTGTTTAAGGGTAAATATCAGCTCTTCACCCCTCTCCACCTAACCCGTCATAACCGCCTCGCTTACTTGAATCTTGTCATGCTCCCTGACCACCTGTCAAAACCGCTGTCAGCCGGTTGTCTGCACAGGCATATCCATGATTATCAAACAGGCACGGTCTGGTGCCTGCTGATGACGGTGGCGTGGCAAACAATTTCGCATCTTCCCGGGCCGGTGGAGAAAGCAAATAAAATCCTCTATTCAAATCTCTTATTCAAGTGAGGCCCGGTCATGTGAAGCTGAGCATATTTTTTTTGCACAGATGCCAAACAGCCTTGGAACGAGTGTTGTTTATTTGTACCCCTCTTAAACTCTAGGGGGCGGGTTCCCAGACATAGATCAGACGATGTCATTGACTACTGAATATCAAAATCAGAATTGCTTTTATTATATTAATGTACGGGTACAAAGAGCAACATTCTTGGGTTCAGGTTCATTAGACATTGGCATTGCAGCAGAAATACAAAATCAATAATAGAATAAGCAGGATGTAAACAACAATCAACAATAGCTGTAGGCCTCTATACAATAGCGTCAATAATAGAATAGGTGATAGCAGCAGAATGCAAATCAGCAAATCAACATTCTTAATGTAAACAACATTACGGGAAGTTCAGGTTCATACAATTCAAGTAATATCAGGTTGTGCAAAAATGCTGTGCAGGTTGCAGTGAGATGTGACACACTGTCATACGGTGTGTAATATGGTTTAAAAAATGGAGCACCATATAGTTCAGGTAGGTAGTGACCAAGTAGTCAGGTAGTCATAATATGAATTGTTAATGCAGTGGGGATGCAGTGGGGGATTTCCTTATGCCAGTGCGTTTCCCTAGGAGCCTGATTGCTTGTGGGAAATAGCTGTTCGACATCCTCTGGGTTTTAGCTCCGAGGCTACGGTACCGTTTCCCCAACGGCAGTAGTTCGAACAATTTCCAATTTAACAATTTCCGAATGTCCTGCTTGTCAGTGCCTTTCAAGACCCTAACCCTTAGGCCATTGACCGAAAGTCTCGGTTCATTTTTGGGTGCTAAGAAAAATCTTCAACTCTCAGACCTCTGCTACAATCAAAACACTCATGATCCCTGGCGTGTTTATTTGCCATGACCAGGCAAGAGAGGAGCAACACTTTTAACGGCAGGTAACTTTTCTGATGTTTTCTAAATAATATTTTATGTCGATGTAGAGTAGGTGGCTATTTTCAACCCGCTCAAAAGTTTAATTCTCCTATTTTAGTCCGAACACTACCTGCAGGTCTCAAGCAGACCTGAGTTCACAATAGTATTTGGAAATCATTTCAAATGCTTTGCCAGGCATGATTGAGTTTGCATAGCTGAATGGAACCAATGGGATACTCCCCAAAAATTGCAAAGCCCGCCCATCTGGAAACTCCTGGCAGGCTCAATCAAACGCTTAAAGTATTTGAATGTCAAAAAACTCTTTCCATCCGGATCTGGTCTTAAGGTTTATGTTTAACAAGCTTTGAGACATGCTCATGGTTGCTCGCTTTGGGTTAGAACGGATCAAACAAAGTCTTGAGCGCCAGACGGCTGAGCGAAATTTATAAAACTGTCGGAACCACATCTGCCATAGGCAGATTATCATACCATAAAAGCTGCACATTGTTCTGACAGGTGTGACTGATGACTGAGAGGTGTGAGATGAAAATTGAACAACAAGAGTTAGTCAGAGTACAGCTACTGCACTTTATCTCCCTGTGTGCCGTGTGACAGCCAGGATAATTTGTTGATGACATGTTTTTTGTTTTTTCCCCCCGAAATGACAGTGTATTTTAAGGAGCGTTCATTTATTAGTGACAGTGTTTGTTTTTTGAAATGCCGGCAGGTTAATGACGTGTCTTTTAATCTGCCCGTCAAGGTGGCTACGCTTACAGACACCTGCCATCTCCTGACATTGTTGCCCATGACATGTGTAATTAAAGGGTAATATTGACTTATTATTAAGTATTGTTTTAGAGGAAAATTGGGACAGATGTGTGTGTGTTTTAGAGGTGTGGGTCAGCTTTGTTAGCACAGACACATGAATTCACATGCATGGACACACACACACTCTTTTCCCAGAGCTCTTTCATGAGCATGCAGGTGATTTCATCATATAAGATCATTACCGATACTTTCTCTGATGTTCAACTACCAGTCAAAGCTGTGTATACAATTACATGTCTGCTTTGTCAGGAGATTCGGGTTTAGCAAGGGTAGAATCTTAACAAGGGTGTAGAAAGAAGGGACGTTCGTAACTATCACTTGGTATGTGACACGGTCTGGTAAAAGGAGGAACAAGTCGGCAACCAATCTAAATATTTGGACTTTTATTTTGAAACACGGAAATACGTTTCAACGTTGTTTAAAATCACAACACACACTTGCTAGTCAAGCCAAAATATTGCAATCCAATGGATTCGGTGAGTAATCCCCACTGCTACCTAGTTAACTATAACACTACTTTACATTGTTAGCAGGCTCGCAAAACAAGCATGTGTTAGTTGACTAGCGAGTGTGTCATTGATTTTCAACAACGCTGAAATGTATTAAAAATGTTCTTAATAAAAGAAATGAACATTAAATCAGCTGCTGACTTGTTACTCCTTTCACCAGACCGTGTCACATATACCAAGTGATAGTTAAAGTCCCTTCTTTCTTTTCTATCACATATGGAAAACTGTACAGCAAAATGCCAAAGAAAGCTGCAGCCCCCTCTGATGGAAGAGAAAAATCTCTCAACTTCACAGAATCGCTATAGTTGTTGAGTTCAAACACTCCAAAAACTAAACATGGATGAGGAAATATAAAGATCACAGTTCTGGAATCGTGTAGTTGACCTAGAGCAATACTGCCGGATGAATGATCTAATCACCAGCGGCCTGAGGACATGCTCCCTGCTTCCGAGTTCGAAAGAGAATCGCTGGAGCAACAGGTAGCGGGGCTTCTTGGACTGTAAGGGCATTTTCCCTGCCCAGCAAAAACAAAGATGTGACACCAGGAATAATAATCCGCTTCAACAGGAAGAAAAAGTATGCACTCCTGCAGTTGGAGTGGGGCAGTCCCACTCTTATACATTTATTTATTCGTTTTTATTGGATAGAGACAGGAAAGTAAGGAGGAGACGGCATGTCAGCAGGGCATGGGCCGGATTCAAACCTACGCCGACGTGGGAATGATGTGTCCACTGTAGGCTGTTGTGGTAGACCACCTCTGGCCACACGTTTAGCCATCTTAATAAGGGTTTAGAGAGAAGGGAGGTTTAGCCATCTTAACAAGGGGCTAGAGAGAAGGGGCGTTTAGCTATCTTAACAAGGGTCTAGAGAGAAGGGACGTTAAGCCATCTTAATAAGGGTTTAGAGAGAAGGGACGTTTAGCCATCTTAACAAGGGGCTAGGGTGTTGTTTGTGGATAGGGCCAAGGACTTGAGGTTGGATGTACCAATGTCCACTGTATCTATGTTGCTCCAGCTGCTTGAGAGTTTCACATACAGGGAGTATAGGAAAGAGCTACCATTACAGAGTGATCTCCAATCTTACATCGGATTAATCTGTCCCTAGAAAAATAGTTGGGAGTACACTAGAGGCAGGTCTCGTCTCTCTCTCTCTCTCTCTCTCTCTCTCTCTCTCTCTCTCTCTCTCTCTCTCTCTCTCTCTCTCTCTCTCTCTCTCTCTCTCTCCTCACTGTAACTCCACTAGCTGTTAGAAATATCTAACTCTGCAGATCCCCGCTGCATGTCTTCAAACCCAACACTCAATCTAGGTCAACCATCTCTTTTCTCCCAGGCTGTCTGCTAGGGAGTGTGTGTGTGTGTGTGTGTGTGTGTGTGTGTGTGTGTGTGTGTGTGTGAGTGTGTGTGTGTGTGTGTGTGTGTGTGTGTGTGTGTGTGTTAAGAATGGAATGTAAATGTGAAATCTTCAAAACCATGGTTTTTACAGACATTCTTACAGACATAATACATTAAATAGACAATTAGCCATATCATTCATCCGTTGAAAATGCTTTACATTCAGGTACTTCTATGGTACTGTCCCCTTAAGATACCTCTTCTCAGTGAATTATTATAATATTTTTTTAGTTTTGCCTAGTAAATTCAACATATGAATAAGCCATATTACATTTTCCAACACCAACCCTCTCACATCAGTTGTGTTTCTTCTGTAGGTGTGGGTGTAAGTTTCACTTGCCTGAAGGTGAAAGAAAGTCTTCTGAAGCTCACAAGAGTTGAATATTTCGTCTTTATAGCCTTGTGTAATAAGCTATACCTACTACCCTCTCCCTCTCTCTCCATTTGATTTGTGTGCTGTTTGTGATTTAGAAGATAGTGAAGGTGTTACTGTAGCAGTGGGTGTTTGGTTGTGTAGGGAATTCTACTGCCAGTCGCATGTACTGTGTGTGTGTGTGTTTCTATTCCTACACTTGCATACATGCATGTGTGTTTACGTGTGTGTGTGTGTGTGTGTGAACGCTGCTAACTGAATTATATGCATTATTCAGAGTTTAATATTAGACATTATGGTGGAGTAAATTGGACCCATCAATCATGTGAGACATTTATATGTATGGGACATTTGAGCACCATTTTGAAAAGCAAAACCACTCCTCAGAAGCTCAACGGCAGACTGATTAGTTTTAGAAATTGGCTCTGGAAAATTACAATGATTATTTTTTCATTCAGCTTTATCTAATTTTGATGACATGATGATGTTATTAGCCTTATGCTGAGGCATGATTGTTTTTTCAGCTTTTGCATTACACTCACAAGCTTCGATAACACACACGCACGCCCACACCTAAACACTCGCACCTCTAATCACATTGAAATACGCAAGTTGTTTCAATTACAGTTTCAGGAGCACAGACTTATGAAAAATAAACAATGTGTCTCATCTGCATGCGAGAGCATCGCTCCAAACCGAATATTTTATTCTTTGAATGATGGCTCGTGTGATCAGACAAGAAGAGTCAACTATTTATGAATACCCATGGCTCACTCTATCATTTTAGAAACATTTGTCTTTGAAATGTGATTGTTAGCAGTCTCTCACAGGCCAAATGATCTATGTGAAAGAGAAAACAGCCCAGAGGCGAGTCTCTGCAAGTCAGATTCAAATTAAATACCCTCTGATTGCCTCTGATCTAAGCCTCTCAATACACCATCTGTTGACCCATGATGCATACAAAGGCAGAATAGAATATTCTCACCCGTCACAAACGAGTCTTCGCTGACAATAGCTTTGACAATAGCTTTTTCAAGCTTAATTGCTTTCTTAGAATGTCACCACTTTTTAATTTGAAAAATAATAACACTTTTTGTTGTCATTTTGATAACCTCGACCTTAAAGTAACAATTGTGTCCCTTTCTAAGAAGTTCTATCATGTGTATACTAAAGGTGTAACGGTTCATGTATTTGTACCGAAAATCTTCAGTCTCTCTATCTTTCGCAAACAATAGCAGCATTTAAATAGTTTAGTTTATGTTCAACTGGAAAAGGTAGTGATCACAGAATTTCGTGTTTTGACTCTGCTGGGAGTTCATTAAAAATGCCTTTAAAAAAGCCTTTCCACCTGTATGTATATATAGCCTATATATATATATATATATCTGCCATATATCATACCTCCACTATGATTGGAAATTAAGTAGTGTCCAAGTGAAGTGCTCTTATGACACGTAACTCCTACTGTCCCGGGTCGCTCCAGGTATGTTGTGTATAATGGAGAAGTGTTTCTGAAAATATGGTACGGGTAGGATACAAATGCGTGCCATACCGAACCGTAAAAAAAAAAAAAATCTGAATAAAAGTCTGCAAAAAAAAGTTTCGGAATAAAAGTCCCCAAAAAAGTTTCAGAATAAAACTCCGAAATAAAACATTCTGAATAAAAGTCTGGAAAAAAAGTTTCAGACTTTAGTTTCAGACTAAAAGTCAGAAAAAATAAGTTTCAGAATAAAAGTCCCAAAAACATTATTTCAGAATAAAAGTCCGGAAAAAAACGTTTCAGAACAAAAGTCCTAAAAAAAAGATTTCAGAATAAAAGTCCTAAAAAAAAAGTTTCAGAATAAAAGTCTGAAATAAAAAAGTTTCAGAATAAAAGTCCCCCCCAAAAAGTTTCAGAATAAAAGTCCCCCCAAAAAAGTTTCAGAATAAAAGTCCGGAAAAAAAGTTTCAGAGTAAAAGTCCGAAAAAAGCCATTAAAGACATTTTTAGTCACCACAAGTCTGTTCAATCCCAGGCAGCGAGACCAGCAGGAAAACACAACTAGATCTTCTATAATTCTAACTGGATAGTACTTCGTTTCCAATCATAGTCAGCTAGATTACTTACTTAGCTAGCTTACTTTTACTTATCAAATGTACATTTTGTGATATAAGCGCAGTGCAGACACTCTCAGCTGTCTTGCATCGCGCATACCCGCAGCGCAGTGTTGCGCATATGTCTAATTGAGTCAACTGGTATTATGGTTATCACCAAGTTCTCCCATACTGTGCTGATGGACTAGTATAGACCATTGCCGACATGTGTGAAAGGGGACAACACGGGAATAGCTTGGGATGTCGACATAGTTTGGGATTCCATGAAAATTATAGGGTGAAAGAGGCTCTGTGAACGGGGCTATAGACACTCTTCCCTTGTGTGGTGATAACTGAGACAAGACGGCGTCGCTGCTTTCACCACATCACGCGTGGTATCAACCAATGAAAATGCATAGGGGCGTGGACAACATGCAAGATACGCCCCTATATTTGCATACAGATCTGATCAAGTGGAAAAGAACGAATAAATGTGGAAAAGAAAGAATGAATGTGGAAAAGAAAGAATGAATGTGGAAAACAAAGAATGAATATGGAAAACAAAGAATGAATGTGGAAAACAAAGAATGCGTAAAAGAATAAATAAATATATAAATGTATTTATAATTACATATATTTTTATTTATTTATTTCCTTATTACTGTGTGTATTCATTCATTTATTTATTCCTACATTCATTTATTTATCTATATATTTATTGTTAATTTTGACAGACTTGGTCCTCCATAAACCGTGACTTCAAAACCGCGGTATGTACCGAATCAAAATGTTTCGGTACCGTTACACCCCTAGTGTATACTTGCCAGCTTAGAAAATGGCTTCCCTGCAAAAAAGTTCATAAGTGTCAGATAGTTTGAGTTAACTGAATGAGAGACAGAGACATCATGGCTATGTTGGGATTCCGCTGCAGGGACCGGGATGCAAACCGCCCACACACATTTCAGAGGATAATGTAGTGTTGTGTTTAGTGTGTGTGTGTTTGTGTGTGTGGGCTCGCTTCTACCTCCAAGGTTACTTTCTTTTCCTTTTTCACCTCAAAAATGTCTGTGTGTGTATCTGTGAGTGTGTGCGTGGGTGTGTGTGTGTGTGTGTGGTGTCAGAACCTCTCTGAGTTGTTGAATGTAGAACAATAATACAATAATACTTACTGAATGGTGCTTTCTGTCCCCATAGTAAGCCAGAGATTTAAAGAGGTAAGTGGTTCTAACAGTAGAAGGGGTAGGGTGGCCAGAGAGCTCCAGTTTTACATTAGAAGAATTTGTTCTCATTACCATGGACATAGGATGGATATTGATTGGGTTGTATATGCAATATTGAGCATGTGTGTGTACATTCACATGTGTGTGTCATGTGTGACCATTTGAAAGCTAATCCCCTCATGTGTACATGCACACATGCATACACATACACACACACACACACACACACACACACACACACACACTGTTTATCGACTTTGCACACACAATGGGAGTTGGAAACAGTCAGCTTACCTTAGACAAATGCATACAGTCAACTTCACACTTCACCCTCACAAATCCTCTTTTCCAAGGCCTCTCTTTCAATCCTGCGCTGTCTTGTAAACCTGGAGTGCATTTTAAAACTATGTCTGCCCTTAGGTTAGGCTTAGTTATCTCAGCAATGCTGTTCAGTGCAGACAGAAGAAGTGCATGTGTTTAATTGTTTTGTGCAGGAACCCAATCACCTACTTACTCACCCACACCCACACCCACACACACAGAAGAGTTTCAGAAAAGTGAAGTGCCCTTCTTTGCCGATGAGGATTATGGACTTTCACTTAGGTCCAATCCCATTTCACCCCTTGGACACCCCTCGATTCATGTGTAGAGTAGGGGTGTCCCAACTCTTGTTTTCATGTTGGGGTAGGGCGACATAGCCTTCGAAACAGAGATTTTTGAAGACCAAACTCCAAAGATAGCCATAGCCCCCCGTCTTATGAAGTACCAGAATGCCTTGCGAATCATCGGCAGGAATCTGGAGATCGCTCTAGCAATGAGGAAGACAACCACAAATGTAATTATTTTTCTTTGTTATTAAATATATATATATATTAAAAAAAAGATAATTAGTATTATCTTATTTTAATGTAATTTCAATGTATTATAGACCAAAAGATTGCTATTATGCCGATGTACTGTGTGCCTATGACGACTTGCAAGTTCCAACCATCAAAATCCACAGTGGACATGATGGCATACATTAACATGTGAATAAAATATTACTAAAAAAGTATCATTGTTGTTATTTGTATTTTTTACTTTTTAGAGACTGTCCACTAAAAAAAGTGGAAAGTCCGAAATTGTGGAAGCAAGGCAAGCAATATAGGGTAGGATTGGTAGAGCCCCGCTTGTTAAGTGGTGACGTGTGTCCGGGTCCAACGTTGGCTGAGGCGCTGTCTTCGAAATGCTGCAATAATAATAATAATACATTATATTTATATAGCGCTTTTCCGAGGCTCAAATACCCTGACAATATGGGGAAAACGGGAAAGTGCTGTGTCCCTTGTTGTATGAATAGATCCGAGTCTAAAAAACGATTAAACTGTCATTCTACCGCTGTAGTACACTAGTATTCTGGTGCGGAGAATTTCTGGTTTGGACCCGGAAATTGCAAAACGTCACGTTTGACGTCAGACTTAACAACCGGATAGTGATCAGAATGCCTGCTGCGACGTCGGTCGCATCGCACGCTGTGTGAATTGAGAAGCGATTGTTGTCGTGCGCCTTAACGGCCAATCCCGTTTCCCTTTCTTATTTTTTCACCTCTGAATAAAGTGTGCAAGGGCAACCCTTTATTTCCCAGTACTATTTCACCTGGTATGTACCCAGTATTTACTAAGACACTAAGATGTGGTAGTAATGTGGTAACAAGGGCTACTTTCTGCTACAATAAACTCACCACAACACGATTCATGCTTTGTTTGTATTCCCAGCCTTTATTGATTGTCCTAAAATAGCCTGTGCATCTACTATGGATTCACTAAATCAGACCAGTGACATTGCAATCATATGGTTTGAGATTATATGTCAATTTGAACGGTTCAATTAGAATGTTTTGCAGCTATTCCCATAAGGGAATGGCTAATGATGGTCGACCAATTAGCAGCAATGATGGAGAGCATCCCAGCGGAGTTTTAGCCATTTGACTCTGTAGGGCTGAGAGAGGACGAGGGAGGAATCTCTCAATGGGAAAGGAGGGAGGAATAAAGGGGGAAATCTCTGTGAGAAAACAGGGATGAAGTGGAAGCAAAGGAGAGTAGAAATACAGAAGATTGTGTGTGTTTGTGTATGAGGGAGAGCGACGGAAAAAGAGGGGGAGAGAGTAAAAGACAGAGAGGAGAGAGGGACTTTTGTTTCTGTTTCCCTGTCACAGAGGAGAGAGGAGGAAGACAGCTCGGCATAGGGAGGTGGAAGAGGAATGAATGAGGGATTGCCTCCTCCATTCCAAGACCAGTAGAGGAAAGGATAATGTAGCAGAGTCAACAAAGCATGGAGTTTGACAGCTAAGGGGTCAGGGGTTTAGCTGAGGGAGACGCATCACTGCACCTGGGGAAGGATGTGGTCTGTGTGTGTGTATGTGTGTGTGTGTTTGTGTGTGTGTGTCTGTGTGGTGTGTGTCTGGAAGTGGGGAGCAGGTAGGTAGGTATAGGAGGTTAGAGGGGGTGCATGGATCACAAAGCAACATGCCTCTGTGTCTTTCACCCCCAACGTCTTTCACTGTCAGTATAGAGAGGTTGTGTGTGTGTGTGTGTGTGTGTGTGTGTCATTTGTCATTTTCCAATAAATATCTGTAGAGTATCACAATGTATCACCATATACAGTGCCCTCCATACGTATTGGAAAGAGGAAGGATTTTGTGTTCTTTTAGCTCTGTACTCCCACAGTTTGGATTTGAAATCAAACAATGACTATGGGGTTATGGATATACAGTGAAAGAGACAATAAACCCAGTCAACATCTCACATAAACCACCTCAAAAACATTTAGAACACTACCGTCCCCAGCTACTAGCTGGAGTGTTCCAATGCCAATTTCAGTGGAGATGGACAAAATGATAGAACTCGCTAGATGGAAAGATGTATGTACTGTATGTATGCATGTACAGTGGGCGAAATAAGTATTTGATCCGATTTTGTAAGTTTGCCCACTTACAAAGAAATGAACAGTCGATAATTTTGGTAGGTTTATTTTAACAGTGAGAGACTGAATATCAAAAAAGGATTTGGAGAGGATCTGCAAAGAGGAGTGGACCAAAATCCCTCCTGAGATGTGCGCAAACCTACAAGAAACATCTGACCTCTGTGCTTGCCAACCAGGGTTTCTCCACCCTTTCTGCTAGGGGATCAAATGCTTATTTCTCTCGATCAAATGCAAATCAATTTATATATATAATGTGTTTTTCTGGATTTTTGGGTTGATATTCAGTCTCTCAGTCTCTATAAACCTACCATTACAATTATTGACCGTTCATTTCTTTGTAAGTGGGCAAACTTACAAAAATCAGCAGGGTATCAAATACTTATTTCCCCCACTGTATGTATGAATGGATGTATAAATACTGTACAGCTACAGCTCTGAGCTTTCCATGGTTTAAAACAGAGCTGTCAACATTTTACATTTGACATTTTTGGCATTTAGCAGACGCCACGGAGGGCTTCCGTGACAGCAAGGAGAGCAGTCTCAGTGGAATGCCCAGCCTTGAAGCCGGATTGGTGGGGGTCTAAATGTTCCATCTTCCGGAGATAGTCAGTCAGTTGTTTAGATGCAGCACGTTCAAGGGTTTTGGAAGGGAAGGAGAGAAGGGATACAGGTCTGTGATTGTGGAAAGCCAACAGGCAGACTATGAGCGGTGTCAACCCAAAGAAACAAATGAACAAAGCGTGACTCTACCAGTGTACAATTCTACATAATGACAGCCGCTCCTTTGCCTACTGTATTTAACATAGATGAGCCTACGTGATGGAATGTATACTCAAGGGTATCTCACCTACGCCTGTTTCCTATAGCTAGTGTGTGACAAAACAAATAGAAAATAAACTGTACTCAATACTAAATCAAAATAAACAAACCACCTAAATCAACTTAATCTTAATCTACACAAACTACTAAATAGAAAATGGAAAGGTACGTACTAAATAACACAAATAACGAATAACCTAAAGCTAAGAGTTGACAAATTAACAAACAACACACAACCAAACAGTCAACTAACAATGAGACACAATGAGGAACATTTAAACAGACGGGCAGCCCTCTGATTGGAGGATGGGCAGCCATCTGATTGGACGGGAATGGAATGATGAATGAGGGAATAGATTGGCCAATTGACGACACCTGGATTTAGAATGACAGGAGAACACAGAAGGGGAAGGAAACACAACAAGGACACATGTGGACGTAACAGCACCGTTGGTAGGAGGAGGGGAAAAGGTGCTGCTGATGTCGTCCCCCTTTTTTCAAAGTAGGTGACAAAGTCATCGGCAGACAGGGAGGAAGGAGGAGTGTGGAGAAAGGAGTGTGGAGAAAGTGGAGAACAGTTTTCTAGGATTAGAGGCAGAAGAATGTATTTTGGAATAATAGTAGGATGCTTTAGCAGCTGATGCAGAGGAGGTGTAGTCAAGAGTGCTAAACCTCCATATGTGGAGTTTAAACCCACTTGAGTAGGTAGGGTAGCTCAATTAGATGGAACTGCTGCAGCATGACTGCACAACCCCAGAGTTCTTGAGACCTTGATTGTCGATGTTTTTTTGTTTTTTTTATGAAAGGGTTTGACCAGGCTCTCAGTCGCTCAAGGCTCAAAGCCTGGAGTTGACAAAGGCTACACAGGTCTCAATCAGTCTTGATCACTGTGATCCGCCATTTAGATCCGCCATTTTCAAAATGTTACAAAGCCAGTGCTGAAACTCCTCTGTTTTAACGACAAAGAAGCTTATTCATGTAATAAAAGCGGAATACATCTCATTTGAGTGAGACGTATGGCACCCCTGAGTTAGGTTGATATGTGTTTAGTGAGTTTGAATGAGGAGACCTCTTCATCTTTCGGTTGTGAGTTAAACAGTTTCCTGCGCAGTTGTTTTGTTTGCTCTCTCTACAAAGATACATTTTGAAGAAGGGAGATTACTGAGGTGGAACTTTTAACTCAGAGGTGAGGGAGCTGTTCTCTGATAGACGCTCTTTCGTTTGTTTACTTCTCAGTTCTCTGGGTAATTTTCTAAAATGTTGGGTTTCCCCTCTCTCTCTCTCTCTCTCTCTCTCTCTCTCTCTCTGTCTCTGTCTCTGTCTCTGTCTCTGTCTCTGTCTCTGTCTCTCTCTCTCTCTCTCTCTCTCTCTCTCTCTCTCTCTCTCTCTCTCTCTCTCTCTCTCTGTGTGTCTCTCTCTCTCTCTGTCTCTCTCTCGCTCTCACTTGCTGTCTGTCTGTGAGGACAGGAAGGCTTTGTTGGGGCTTTTCATGTCTTATCTCTTCCCAGAAATGAAATGTCAGACCCACTTTCCTCCCCAGCCATAGAGGAAACAGCACGCAACTCAAATCTGCCCAAAATGCTCAGCAATTAATGTCCCCCCAGCCACAGGCACAAAAGCCCCCTAAGCCGTGGTTCCTGTTACATTATAGTCCCTGCAGGGACAAAATGTCTGTTTAATAGAAGCTTAGCGGTGGCCGTGACAAAGTTCCCTGTGAAAGTTTTGTTACTGTACGTTTGTGAACAATGTCAATGTTAGCTTTATCTGTACAGCCTATAGACTGTCTTCCTTATTGTCTGTATACGGCACCAGCCTGTGGTCCAGAGGGCTGCTTGGTGAGCTCAAGGCACGTTCAAAACAAACCAAAACATTAATGTTTGCACCCTAGGTATGGGATAAGGTTAGGTGGGCGAGTGGGATAGACCCTGGTGCTTGCATATCAGGCAGCTAAAGGGACAGCCCCTGCCTACCTAAAGGAAATGGTAACCCCCCAAACTCCAGCCCGCTCACTCCGCTCCTCCACCTCGGCTGTCCGACTGGCCCCACCACCTCTGCACAGCAGTCGCGCTGCCCGATCACGTCTCTTCACAACTCTGGCTCCCCGCTGGTGGAATGAGCTCCCCACGGCTGTCAGAACGGCAGAGTCACTACCCATCTTCCGTCGTAGACTGAAGACCCATCTCTTCAGGTTACATCTTAACTGCTCCTCCTGAGACATCTTCTGCCCCTCAGCACTACGTCTCCTATAGACACCCGCTTTCCCCTCTACTGTGTCAACTTCTATCGCCCCCTTTGTACTGCTTCTCTGTTCCTCCAGTATTAAAAAAAAAAAAAAAAAAAAAAGGGGTTTAGAAAAAGGTGGTAGAAGAAGGTTTCTCCTTCTATCAGTGGCCCCGGGCCTGAGCTAGATTACTCTTCCTGCCACGAATGGTGGACTGATGATTCACATGCTTAGCATTCAAATGTATTGATTGTAAGTCGCTTTGGAATAAGGCGTCTGCTAAATGCCAAAAATGTAAAAAAATGTAAATGGATAGGTAGCTGGTGGGGTGAGTTAGGGAATTGGGTGAGTGAGAGGGGTAGTTTGTGCACGTGCTGGGCTGGGTTGAGAGCGCTAGCTAGCTAGCTAGCCTGCCATGTCGTGGGCTGTCTCATTCATGTGTATGTGTCTCTGAGCCAACAACAGAAAACAGTAGATTTTTTAATATGTTCTTTGTCTTTTGTTTGCTGTAAGAGAAGCCAGAGACTGACGATGATTCATCCTCACCCAGGACCTATTCTAGATGCCAGACACACAGTGCTATCAGACGGATTGAAAATAACCATCTGCACATCTTTTATTTGCTCACACCACCCTGTCTGACCGACTAACTCTAGGCTCCCACGCTCTCTCGCTCTGGCTATAGTATTGTGTTGATGACATAGCTAGTAGCGACGGATATAATAGCATTTTTTCATGCATTCAATGCACTTAATTCACTATCATAAATGAACCAAGTCATTTGATTGGACAAGACTTTAAGATGATTCAGGCATGGGGCGCTTAGGTGGCGTAGCGGGTTAAGCGTCGACCATGTAACCGCAGGGTCCCCGGTTCGAATCCGTCCGGGGACATATCCTGCATGTCATCCCTCCTCTCTCTCTCTCTCACCCATCCTTCCTGTCTAATTCTCCACTGTATCTATCAATAAAAAAAAAAAAAAGAAGATGATTCAGGCATGACATTTCAAAGATGCTAATTTAGGGTGTATTAACTTCCATTAACTTAACTAACACAATTATTTCAGTTAACGGGTTAGTGACAATGTCCAGATAAATAGAACCAAAATGTTGAATAGAAATCTGTCCTTTCAGGATAAGGAACCAAATATGTGTTTTTATAATTCGAGTAAGCTATAGGCCTACCTTTAATCTGTGTCCATCAAACCGGCCTTTATTACTGTTTATAAACCCTCTACCCTCAAGCACTGACCTCAGATCAGTTATCAGTGCAGATAAAGATAAATCAACCCTGTTCACTTTTGTATTAGTCTGTAGTGATTAGGGGGCATCATCTCAGTCTTCATCAGCCTTCAGCTCAGATCAGCCATGTTATCCATGTATCGCTGATCAATATTAAGCCTTTTCTCATTTAAATTGGATGAGTATGGATAAGTGTATGAGTTTTACTTACATGTAACATTTATAACATATTGTAAATGACAGAAAATTGGAAATTATTTAAATAGTGCAGCAAGCTAACACCTTGATACTCTAGTTGAATGATTGCAGTACCATCGATAGTAAATGACAACTCCCCCATCTATAGTTCATTATAAAGTCATTTACTACAAGCTTAGGAGCCCATGTATTGATCTCTCTCTCTCTCTCTCTCTCTCTCTCTCTCTCTCTCTCTCTCTCTCTCTCTCTCTTTCTTTCTCTCTCTCTCTTTCTCTCTCTCTCTTTCTCTCTCTCTCCTCCTCTCTCTCTCCCTCTGTCTCTCCTCTATAGACAACATGACCTAGACTAGAATAAGATAAAGAAGGTTTAGACAGTGATGATGTCATAACATATACCAGGAAGTAGACATCATGGGACCCTGCTGTTCCAATCCATTTACTAAAATAAGTTTAGTATTGGGCCTGGTGTCTTAACAGCAGCACTCCACTGATACAGTCCAAACGGAATTATCTACAGTTACCTTCCAGCTTGTGATAACCTCTGAGGTAATCACATGAGGTTAGAAAGCAATTTGTTTGGACCAAAACAGCACTCTTTACTGAACGTTCTGTATCACGCAATCTAATTGCTTCCGATTTATCACGGCCATTTATCACTATTTAAAATAAATAATTATTAATACTCGTTTTAATTTCCAATCTACATACTAGACATTTTAAGGATGAGGTAACACTCCCCTTAGGGCTTCTAGTCTCAACCTCCACAATACTATCTGTAATTTATTTCACTTATTTACCTTGTTCAATCCAGAATCAAATCAGGTGAATTTAATACGTTTTCTGATTAGAGTGTGAAACGACGCCAGCGAGTGAGAGGCCAGCCACTGTGTCTGCACTGTATTTCCTGCTCATTAATTACCTCGCAGTGATAAGCGAGCCTACCAGGGAGCCCTGTTTGTGACACATCAACATGGACAGAGACGAGACCGGATGGTTTGTGTGTGTGTGTGTGTATGTGTGTGTGTGTGTGTGTGTGTGTGTTCTTCTGTCGCTAATTGGATACAGAGTGTTCTGTCTCTCTCTCTGTCTTTGCCTTGTACATGGACAGCCCTGGATGGAATGCCAAACCACAGAGTGTATTCATTCAACAGCCTTGCATCTATTGACTCATACTGCACTTCTTTGCATGGCACACACGCACACACACACAAGAGCACGCACGCACGCGCGCACACACACACACACACACAAATACACACAGACACACATTTTAGATGTCTGTGTACACTTTCACCTCCAGAGTGTGCTAGTGCTGTTCTACACTGCAGATTGACCCTAAGTACTCTAAGAACTCTGGAATTAGCAACAGCGATTTTCTCTCTCTCCCTCCGGATAGGCTGCTCTCGCTGCAGCTTACATAAGATAGAAAACACTCTGATGTGTGAACGAGGAGAAGTGAGCCAGAATAACGCTGGTGAAGTGCCCAGCATCAGTAGGAAATTGGAAATGGTTGTAGCTAAGCCACAGTGCAGAAGCTCTTGCTGAAGCTGTTGTCTTACTACAATACGTGTACTGTACTGTACTGTACACACTGCTTTCTCTCCTGATGTCGCTGGCCTTTCGTCAAAACAGCACATGCTAAGTGGTCGTCAAATCCCAATTTGACCCCTTCTGTCACCACCTGCCATTGACAATAAGACACAATACAGTAATATTTGCTGTGGTTTGGTTGTTAAGCTCTTGTGTGTGTGCGTGTGTGTGTGTGTGTGTGTGTGTGTACAGGAGCCATGCCAGTGCCTGACCAGCCTGCGGAGCAGGAAAAAGGGGCTATGCTGCCCCCCATGATGCCTGCATCGAACGGAGATGGATCAGAGACTGAGACCACCTCTGCCATTCTGGCCTCCGTCAAAGAGCAGGTAGGCCTGTGTGTGTGTGTGTGTGTGTGTGTGTGTGTGTGTGTGTGTACTGTATGTGTGTGTGAGCCCTTCCCAAACGTTTGTTATTTGCTCTTACAGATGGAGCCAAATATATTACGTGTGACGATGCAGCAATTGTGCACGCTTTATTTGTGCCTCTGCACACTGAGGCAAAGCTAAAACGTAACTTTAGTTGCTAGATGGAGCCAGTAAGTCGCACCTGGGCCGGGTTTCTAGAACTAAATGCATAGAAGACTAATGTACTATCCAACAAACTAAACTTTGATTAGGGTTTTTCAACCCAGACACAGATTTAATGAATGTAGGTACATGGTAGCCCATTACAGAACAATACAGAATGTTTTCCATGGGCATCGATCCATTATTTAGGCAAAGTCAAGGAATTGGGGAGACGTTGCAGGTGAACTACCCATTTATTTACAAGTCCCTCTATCTAAGCTCACTCACTTACTATGTCCACTATGAATAGCAACCTGCCCTCTGCTGGATAGCACACTGGTTAGCCTGGAGCCTGGCCGTCACTCATACCATGACAGCTTACTTTCACTGAAAAACATACCTTCACCTGACAATTAATTAATTCTACAGTACAATATTAATGTTTTTGCTGTCTGTCAAAAGCCAGCTGTGTCTATTTTTGGATCCTTCTATGCATGCTTAATGTTTGTTATAATGTTCGTGACGCCATTTGGTAATAAGGAGATCTTTCTTGGTCACGTGGCCGGAAATTATATATTGATGACTCAGAGAGAAGGTTGAATCGTAATCATTGTATTAGGCAGATCTGGGTTGCATTCCCATGTACAGATGTTTCCAAGACAGCATGCTCTGTTAAGTCCAAGCTTCAAGCATGGCTACGACATGGCTGGTGCCGAGCCTGGCTGTGGCATAGAGATGCCAAGCCTAGTACTGATGTTTGTTACAGCTTATATACAGTTCTCAGAGAGGAAAATAGCTTCACCTCGTAACTTACAATAGTGACATTAGTTCCCATACATGGCTCTATCCTGTGTTCATGCTGCTCTGCTTTGCTGACCACTGCAGTGAGGCTCCTATGTCCTTTAGAGTTAAACTGGTCTCACTGTTACTTGATATGGTATGTGCCTGCTCCTAAATATGTTGTTGACTACTGAGAGTGGGCACACATAAAATATGTTTAAGGTTAAACAATGAGTATTGCAATATTTGATAGGCACACAACAATTTGGCATAGTCACACAAAAACGCATCATATCAGCTCACTCTTTTTTTTCCCCATGATGTAAGATTAATTTGACTGGTAAATTATTTCTATTGAAAAACATGTGGTGTTCTTAATAAAGTCAATGACCACATCAGAAATACATTAGGCATCGGTTCCATCATACAAAGTACATTATATGTCAATATAACAATGTCTGGAAGTAGATCTTCAATCAAAGGAACGGCCTTGTGTTTCTGGTAACAAGGAGTGCTATTTGATTCTTTGATGGTCATCAGTCTTGCACGTGTTCTTGCCTCTGTTCACAGCGTTAATAGGTTTTATTAACTTAAGACAATTTAAGCATTATCATTACACTACACCCCTCCTTTTCTTGACTCAAGTCTATAAAATCTTAGGCTCTCCATCATTATGGATTGTGGAATTAACCTGCTCAGAAACAGTTGGAAACAAAAATACAGATGTTAAGCATAAGTTTGTTAATTGGGTTATCTGGACTGTTGTTCCCGTCCCTTAGAATTCCTAGAAGAAAGTTTGTAAGTTCGTGCCATGAGTGGTGTGTGCATGGTATTTGTATGTTGAATTCAGCTGTTTACTGCTGATGACACTGTTAGTTGCGTGCGTCAGTACAATTGAACAATTACGACTACATAAAAGTATGTGTAAGTCTCTCTTGTCATCATCATGTCTCTGTCTTAAATCATAAGAATTAACATTTCCATTGTTTGTCACATTGAAATGTCATTAGTTTGTCTCATTTCTCTTGTTTCATCCGGCAATAGCTTCCTTCAGCATCTGCAACATTCTCTCCCCACTTCTGCAATGGTTAATATAGACCAGATCTGAACATCATCTCGGTCTCTGAGTCCTTTGCTCAATGTCTCTTGATTTCCTTGATTCTGTCAGGAAATAGAATTGACAGGCATTGTCAGAATACATTCCAGTTCTTTCTTGCTGAATTGTGTTTTCTCCATCAGAAATGTCCTCCTTTGATGTTTCACAGTCTTAGAGTCTTAATGTGTATTTCTCTGTTCACTAAATCAATCAAAATGTTATATGTCTGCTGAATCAACACAGATTTGCATGATAATTTCAATATGAGACAAATTTGTCTATTTGTTGTATGTTGTAGCTCGATATGTGTGTGTGTGTGTGTGTGTGTGTGTGTGTGTGTGTGTGTTTGGTTACAGGAGCAGTCTCCGTTCTATTAATAGCCTAGGGTCAGAGTTTTAACACTCTCGCCCTGTTGTGAAGCTTGGTTCAGAAATATGTTTGTTATTCATTTCATTCTTAATGATAACATTCTGCATGCCATACATGTATGCTTCCCATGATGTTAATAGCCATGCGGTTTTAGTAATCAATGATGTTGATTGAAACTTCTCTTAGAGTCTTTTAAATATTATGGCCAAATCTTTTCAAACTTAGTTTTCCTCAAAGTGCTGTGCTTTCAATCACGTATTTAAGGTCTTGTCCCTAACTTAATACACAATAATAGACTTCTGCTTTGTTCCTTACAAAGTTCAGAATCTCAATAAATCCTAACTCTCAGTGTTTTGACCAGTCACACCGTCTTTGACTATACAGCGCCTTCTATTCCAACTATTTTAATTTAGTACTTTCCAATATCAATACATCTCCTTTTTGAAAAAAATTAAGATTCGTTCTAGAACAGCAATTCAGGTTAAGCAAATAATTACATTGTGCCTTACCTGTTTCGCTGAATCTAGCATCCTGTTCGTTAGAAGCCATTTGTTATAATGTTCGTGACGCCATTTGGTAATAAGGAGATCTTTCTTGGTCACGTGGCCGGAAATTATATATTGATGACTCAGAGAGAAGGTTGAATCGTAATCATTGTATTAGGCAGATCTGGGTTGCATTCCCATGTACAGATGTTTCCAAGACAGCATGCTCTGTTAAGTCCAAGCTTCAAGCATGGCTACGACATGGCTGGTGCCGAGCCTGGCTGTGGCATAGAGATGCCAAGCCTAGTACTGATGTTTGTTACAGCTTATATACAGTTCTCAGAGAGGAAAATAGCTTCACCTCGTAACTTACAATAGTGACATTAGTTCCCATACATGGCTCTATCCTGTGTTCATGCTGCTCTGCTTTGCTGACCACTGCAGTGAGGCTCCTATGTCCTTTAGAGTTAAACTGGTCTCACTGTTACTTGATATGGTATGTGCCTGCTCCTAAATATGTTGTTGACTACTGAGAGTGGGCACACATAAAATATGTTTAAGGTTAAACAATGAGTATTGCAATATTTGATAGGCACACAACAATTTGGCATAGTCACACAAAAACGCATCATATCAATGTTGTACTATAAAAGCTTCAATCCATGCTTCTTTGAGCTTTCCAGCTATTTTACCACACAATCACGGCACCACACAATTTCAACACAATCTATTTGGCGACATCTGTACCCGAACGAAGGTTCACAGTATATTTAGGCTATGCAGAATGACTTGACAATATTCTTTCCTCTTTACTTTGATTTGAAACCAAAACACTTGAGCTTGCTGAAGGTATTTGCGTCCTTGTTCTTGTTCCATGTCATTTACTGAAGAACATCATGCAAGAATTGAGATGGAATATTACTGTTCCATTATAAAATGCAGGCAATTTGCTGCTTTTTCAGTGTTAAGGACTAAAATATGCCAAGGGAATCGGGGCCTAATGGATGGATGAGGGGAGAGCTGAAGCCAAGTAGACATAATTGAATAAGCCATTAAAAAGTACCGCAATTACTCAACAAAGAGCATTCGAAGGTACTGCTTAGGGGTATGTGTGTGTGTGTGTGTGTGTGTGTGTGTGTGTGTGCACGTGTGCGCATGCGTGTCTACAGGATTATTCCAGTTGTGTAGAATGTTTATCAGTTGCTCTGTCAGAATGCTCTGTCATTGAGACAGCTTGATACAGCACCCACCATATCTGTAGAGAAAACTAATGAGGGAGGAGAGAGAGAGAGAGAGAGAGAGAGAGAGAGAGAGAGAGAGAGAGAGAGAGAGAGAGAGAGAGAGAGAGAGAGAGAGAGAGAGAGAGAGAGAGAGAGAGAGAGAGAGAGAGAGAGAGAGAGAGAGAGAGAGAGAGAGGGAGGGAGAGAGGTTTGATTAATACGACTGCACTGTACATGTCTGAGAGGGAGGCTGGCAGAGTTTTGAGTCACACTCAAAATCAATGGCCTGGGAAATACAGTAGAAGTATTGTGTGTGTGTGTGTGTGTGTGTGTGTGTGTGTGAGAGTGAGTGACTGAGTGAGTGTTATAGTCGCCTATATCTCGCATTGTGTTCATTTCCCTCAGAATGCAATGAATTCCTAAAGTATTTGCCTCTAGGTTGGAAAGGCATTTGCGGTAACCATTTCCTTTTCAAAAATACCTCTTCTTCACATCGATTAAAAGAAAGAGAAGGGTTCGATTAAAAGAAAGAGAAGGGTTCTGTTTTTTAGCCTTGGACCATCCTTTTGTGAGATAGAATGTTGTTTCATCTCTTTATATCTCAAGCTAACATCTTCAGTTCGTCATTGTGCCACTGCTCTTCCAGCAACTCACGTAAACTGTTTCCTTGACTAAAAGTCTCCATTAATGATTTAGACTGGAATTTCAATTCCACAAAAGAGTCCGCTTGTGAATGCAGCTCTGAGTCTGACAACGGAAAGCATTGAAGTGCGAGAAATGTCGATTTAGTAGAAGTAGTTGATTTTTCTTTTACACCCCCAAAAACATTTCTATTTTATTTGTGATTTGATTGGATCATGTGAAAAAGAGCTACCGTTTAAGTTCCACAGTGCAACGGTCATCTGAATACTTCATCTGCACCACCGACAGGACAACATCTTGCTACATTTATACCTTGTTTAACTGAAATAACCCTCTCTATGTCAGGATTTACACAAATGTGCTTGATTCACAGTTTGGCTATACTCATGAATAACATACACACACACACACACACACACACACACTAATGAATATGGATGGAATGTATGTCTTTGTGATGTCTTGGCTGTTTCCTGGGTTGTGTTAGGATTTCTGCTTGCTTGTCTTATCAGTGCATCTTATATATGTGCTCATCTCTGGCCTGGCTCTGATGTGCTCGCTATGCGTCCCATATGGCTCTACACAGAGATGGATTAGATAAAGAGAGAGAGAGAGAGAGAGAGAGAGAGAGAGAGAGAGAGAGAGAGAGAGAGAGAGAGTGTGTGTGTGTGTATGTGTGTGTTTGAGAGGAAGAGGAGATCAATACATGTAAGAGGTTGAGATCAAAGGCATATTCCAGACACAGACACGTATATACACACACACACACACACACACACACACACACGCACACACACACACACACGCACACACACATCACACACACCCCGATCCACACAAAATGTTTTCCAGAGTGGTTCCAGTTTGTAATCTCCCTGTTCCTTAGTTATTTAGTCATGTTGCTTTAGAAACACAGCAGACACGCACACACACACGCTTATCACCAAGGTGACCATTCCAGCAGGGATATGTGTGTGTGTGTGTGTGTGTGGGGGGGGGGGAGAGTGTGTGTGTGTGTGTGTGTGTGTGGGTGTTGTGGCAACCCTCTATCTGAGAATTTGCACACACGAGCCAGAGAGCGAAACAGACCAAGGGGAACCGTTCAGCGACACCGGACGTATTTAATTAAATAATAAGCGGGGGGGTTACGGTCAACTTAGGGGCTCTCACCGTTACTTAAACTCAGGGGGCGGGAGGCGTAACTCTAACTAAGTTTCTTCCACCAGGGGGCGTACGTCTGGTCGGCGTCTAGCCCGGGGGTGGGGGAGGGGGGGGGGGCTTGTCGGCTTTAGGCCGGTCGGACTCAGACTCCGACTCTATGGCTCTCGGGGAATCCTTCCCCGGCTCCGCCCATGACTTGGTCTGGCAAGTAGGACACAGCAGTTAATATGACAGGACTTGTTATACTTGTGCCGGAGGCCGGCTCTCACCCGTAGCGTGCATGTTTCCGCCTCGGCCGTCCCCGTTGTCTGCTGGTCCCTGCCTTCTTTATCTTAAAACTAGAACAGCCATGAGGGGACATTTTCTAAATCACATCAGGAAAAGCTAGTATAAAGCTATTCTGCAGTTTTTCTGTGTAGGAAAGCAGGCCAATTTACAAGCGGCCAACTAGTGGTCGTTGTGTGTAAATAGCAGCTTGAGCATTGTAAAGAGGGGGTCATTTCACCCCCGAGGCGTCTCTTTTACTAGGTAAAAAAAGGCACGGCTGTTCTAGTGTTAACAGGTGTGTCGCATCGAGCCAACGAGCTCATGATTGGTTTCCCGTTCTCCACGGTGCTGAGTCCTTCCCTGCATCTACTCCGCCCAGGGGCCAGAAGTGTTGCTGTCCATGGTGCTGAGTCTCACCGTAGGTCACAGACAAGAGAGGGTTGCCACAGTGTACATGTGTGCTTCTGTAGGTGCGTGCGTGTCGCGCAGTGGGTGCAATTACAGGGAAAGAGGTGGTTTTAGGTGATGGTGATGATGTCATGTCGTGCGTGTGTGTGCTTGCATGTGCACATTTGTGTGTCTGTGATGTGCCTGTTGTGCGCGTGTGTGCTTGCTAGCGTGTGTGCTTCCGTGTGCGTGTATATGTGCATGTGTATGTCTGTGTGTTTGACATGCGGAGGAGTAATTACAGGGAGAGAGGTGATGATGATGACAGGTTGTGTGTGTGCTTATGACAGGTAAATTAATCCGTCGTTGTTGTATACCCAGGAGGCTAATGTGTTTTCATATCAATGTATCTGTCAGCGAACAACACGGCGACTCTCCCCTCCGTCACTGTATCCTCTCCTGACACTGGTCGTTCCAGCTGTGTGTTCCGAAGGTCAGACAGCCAATTACACGGAGGCGGCTGTCATGTCATTATACAGATTGGAATACTAAGCAAGCACTTACACATGCACACACAGGCACGCACGCACGCACGCACACACACACACACACACACACACACATTTTAAATGCTTTATTTGTGTCCACATAAATTGTACAATATCTAAAGGACATAAATACTATCAGTGCATTTGGGACAGACATTATGGAAACATTCAGTTACGGTAGTGCTGAGCCAACAACCAGTTATGCCTACAAATAGGATGTTATTCACACCAAATGATGATGACAGTGGATTGACAGATATCAGGGTAACAGACAGATAACAGTATCAAAACTGTACAACAGACAGTATTCAGCTTATGGGTACAAGAAGCACCGCCTTCTCCATGTTGAGCGGCACACACACACACACACACACACACACACACGCACACACACACACACACACACACACACACACACACACACACACACACATTACACTCTGCAGAGTGGTCTCCTAGTTAAATTGTGTACCTATACACAATAGTATGGGTTGCCAATTGCATTTCCTGGTTGGTGCATATGGCTATACATGCAGGTGAATACAGAAGGTGTAATGCAACATAAAGAGGCTGGTTAGGTGATACTGCAAATACCTGTTTTGAATGCGCTGTTATTTTACATAATTCATATCTCTTTCAGATCTTCTTGTACTGTACTTTTTTCCACGTATCTGTCCTTGAAGGAGTTTCTGCAATCCTTGTTTACTACCCGGGGTCATAATTGTGCTTTGTCGGGATGATTTTTTTCTTCCTGTTTTATATTTCATCTCACGTCACACAGTAGAATAGAAGCGCTGGGATCATTTGGTTCAAGCTGTACTGACACAGAAAAAATCACATCTAAATCTTATTCTGTTCTGAGACGGGATGCCAGTATTCAAAGGCTCAGATGTTCTCCTTGTAGAATTTCAAATAAAGTCTTTATTTTCTTTGGAATTATTAAAAAACCCAACTTCGGAGCGACACATAGCTAATCTCACCCAGTTTCTTCAAGGCTATAAGCTAATAGCTCTTCAGACAAATGAGTTTAGCTATCAGACGTTAAGTCGTTTGGGAAGCTGACGGCAATGTATTAATTACTGGGAAGGATTAAGTGGTCATATGACTTATTTTCTCTCATTCTACTCCATAATTGTCTTCGATAATCAGCTTTGATCAGGGTCAAAATAACACACTGTTCAGTAGAAATAAATGTTCTGTAAAAAAGTACTGTGGAAAAAAATGATATCAATCAAAGTCTATGTGACTCACGATTTGTGGTCCCGTTGCTTATTATTCTGGTCAAACACTCTTGTATGATATCCAATTTTATTATGGTATACTTCATTTAATAACCTAATGGGTGTGGTGCCCCGCGGTGGTGTAGCGGTCTAAGCACTGGCCACTAGTGCAAGTTGCCCACCGGGGACTGGGATCGAATCCCAGCTCGCCAGATCTGGATATGGCTGGGGCACACACGGGGAGCGGCATATTGAGCGGCCGCTCCCGAGGGCGGTATAGGAGTATTTCCGGACAAGGATCCGTCGTGCATCAGCGCCCCCGGTGTGCCGGAATAACGGTGCTGGGCTCGAGGAGCCAGTCAGCTAGTCTGCCTGGCGGCCTCCTCTGGGACTGCCGGCCACGGGATCGTGCGGCGGATCCTTCGCAATAGGCAGGGGATAATTGGATCCTAGGTTGGGTTCAATTGGCTACCAAATTGGGTGAAAAAGGGATAAAAATCTGAAGGAAAAAAAACAAAACAAAAAAAAACTAATGGGTGTGACTTCCAATTGTACTTGCCAGTACAATTGTACTGCCAGTGCAGTACTTCAAATGCATCTCAACCCCAACTGCACTCTTCAGAATCTAGAAATGGTCAGATCTTTACCCACAAATCCGGCATTGGCATAAATGGGTGACTAGAACAGCCGTGCCTTTTCTACCTACTAAGAGGCGCCTCTTCCTGCACAGAAAAACTGCAAAATAGCTTTATATTAGCTTATCGCGATGGGATTTAGAAAAGGTAAGGATACTGGGGTGGTAGAAAGCACATATCTAGGAAAAGTCATCAAAGGAGGGTCCTGAAATTTGATGGAGTGCGAAGATATAAACATTTGTTTTTCCTCACAGGGGTCAAAATGACCCCTCACGGCTGATTAAGTGTTAAGGATTACGTCCCATTCCGAGAACTGTGTCTCCCTGGCAGCAGCGTTCTTGCTGATGCCTATAGGACCTAGCCTATTTCTGGGGTTATATTTTAGTCATAGTGGTGATCACCTCTGAGCACCCACACACTGTGGCAGTCTCACGCTCCTGTGGACAGGGTATAGAGTTGTATATTATTCACATGCACACACACACACACACACACACACACACACACACACACACACAACGACACACACACACACACACACACACACCACCCACGCATTCTATAAGAGCTGTATATTATTTACCACACTGAAGTTATCACATAAAAGGTCCTGTGTGTGTGTGTGTGTGTGTGTGTGTGTGTGTGTGTGTGTGTGTGTGTGTGTGTGTGTGTGTGCGTGCGTGTATGAATAATGTTCAGTGTCTGTGCTCTGTACAGTGTGAATATTCATGTTCTTCTGCCTGCATAGTGATTTATTCATGGCCCTGTGAGCCAGTGACTATGTAACATACCATATGGGGACACCTGTGGAGAGGGTCCACGACCATGGCACCTTCATCTATACACACCAAGTTCCAAGTTTCTTTATTGAATATTCTTTTTGCAGTTTGTGAAACTGAAATACAAGAATCATGTCAACATCAATGAAAAACAAAATATAATATAACATATTATATACAAACAAATATACAAACAAAATATAAAGCACAATATTGGATAAAAACTGTGATAATAACTTAGTGAATCTTGATTTATCATTCAGCACAGTCTATGGCGGTGGTGGGTAAGGCTAAAACGTTCATCCTATGTTATTTGGCATTCAGGAGACCTGTAAATAATGGGATGGGTAATGTTTTGTAACTTGCTGTTCTTGTTTTTGGGGATCTGGAGTTGGGTAGTTTCTGGTTTGGCGATTTGATATTTGGGCTCTGGTAGGTGGCAGCCAGGTTCTGAAGGGGGAATTCAGAAGACCTGTCTTCTGTCTTGGAGGGTAGGTAGTAACAGGGTTTGGAGGGTAGGTAGTGACAGAGTTTGGAGTGCATTGTGGGTAACTGGAGTATGCTCTGGCAATGATGATTCGACAGGCCCGTTTCTGGACACGCTCTATCTAGTCTGACACAGTGGTTGGTATCACATGGTCCTAATGTTCACTGCATCCTGACAATCCACATTATCTCACTGGAGTGGAGGTATAATTCGTACATTTACTCCATTCACAATTTGTTTGTATAATCATTAGAGAGACGAAGGGGACTTTTTGAATAGCTCCACACACCAAAAAATAAATCTATCGAGAACCAAAAAAGGGTTCTCGCGCAGCTTGTCCTTGCAGGAGAACCCTTTTAAGAAACCGTGTGCTACTATAGAACCCTTTGGGTGGAAAAATGGTTCCACATTAAGTCTCTGGCTGAAGGGAAAACTAGTAGAAAGAAACAGAGGTCTTCGGGGAGTGCAGTTGTACTATATGCTTCTCACATTATGTAAAGCCTCATCTGTTGACTATTGGCTAGTTTTTTCCTCTCAAGAGCTCTGCAAGCAGTTCAGTGGCCTTTAGAAAACGTTTACTTTTTTCCCACTCATACGTTACCATTTGGCATTGACTGGGAGCATTCTCAACGACTCCACCATCTGAAATGAGGCTGTTTTAAGTGAGGCACAGTGTGTGTGTGTGTGTGTGTGTGTGTGTGTGTGTGTGTGTGTGTGTGTGTGTGTGTGTGCGTGCGTGTGTGCATGCGCGTGTGTGCGCGCGCGTGCGTGTATGTAGGAGATTGGAGAGGCGGGTTTTGATGGATCACCCCCCCCCCCCTTCCTTCTCATCTCTTTATCTTTATCTCTCTCTACCTCACTCCCTCTTCCTCTATCTCTCATTCTCTCTCCCCCCTCTCTCTCACTCCATCCTCTCTCTCTATCGATATCCTGACAGTGTGATGCCTGGGGTTGACAGGTCTGATTTGCAGCCTATATACATTAATTCTGTCTCAGGGTCAGGATCTGAGGGGGGGAGAAATTAAAACGTCTCTCCTCGTCACAGCCATCGAATATGGGGCAGTCTCTCAACACGCTGTCTGACAGTGTGTGATGATAGAAGTTGACTTTTTTTGTTGTTGCTGGTTTTGGTAGTTAACCCTAAAATGATAGGTCCTCCAGACCTGGTTTCAAATATTCGTATTTCAAGTCATATCGTATTTCAAGTCATTTCAAATGCTTATATGTGTTTTATTGAGTTTGCCTGCCACAATGGAACCAATAGGATGGTCCCACAAGTGCAAACCCCGCTCACCTGGGCCTCCAGGCAAGCCGTAAGCAAACACTAGTTCTATTGTAAAAGTGAATGAGGTATGAACAGGCTTTTGTTTCATAAAACATTGATGCCTTTGAAAGCCAGTGTCCAGAACCTTTGTGTTCTCTGTCCTTCAAACATCCACACCCTGTGCAATCCACACCCTGTGCAATTTACTTGGAAAGCTTAGCTTGGAAGCCTATATTTTCCAGAGTCCTGAATATCCGCGTGTGTCTGTGTCTCCATTATCCTTGACTTTGCCGTCTGTTATTTTGGGGAAATCTCGGTGCTCTGCAAGTAAACATACCCAGCAGGGGGGAGGCGAAATAGCCTTCAACAATATGGTGCAGACACACATGGATGGACACACACACACACACACACACATGCACACACACACCCTCCTACTCTAAGGAAAATTATAAATTCTATGTTTGAAGGTTATATCAACGTCTCAGAGGAAGTCCAACAAACATTCACCTTTTCAAACTTGGCAATCACTAGAGGCTGGGGGAGGTAGTCACTAGAGGCTGGGGGAGGTAGTCAGTAGAGGCTGGGGGAGGTAGTCACTAGAGGCTGGGGGAGGTAGTCACTAGAGGCTGGGGGAGGTAGTCACTAGAGGCTGGGGGAGGTAGTCACTAGAGGCTGGGGGAGGTAGTCACTAGAGGCTGGGGGAGGTAGTCACTAGAGGCTGGGGGAGGTAGTCACTAGAGGCTGAGGGAGGTAGTCACTAGAGGCTGGGGGAGGTAGTCACTAGAGGCTGGCGGAGGTAGTCAGGGGAGGCTGGGGGAGGTAGTCAGTGGAGGCTGGCGGACGACGGGCTCATTGTAATGCATGGGATGGAATGAGGAATGGTGTCAAAGACCATTCCTCATTCCATTCCATGCATCCACCAGCCTCCCCTGATGAGTGGCTATTAAGTGGCATGTCTGGGTGAATACAGGGGTAGAATTGAAACATGAGAGGTTTAGTGTATTTGAAAAGCTCTATTAAATGTAAAAGCAGTCTTGGCGCTGGACCCTGGAGCTGTAACATCACTGAGCATTCAGCCAGAAAAAAAGCTGCAATTATTCAATTATTTTCATTCTGGTCTGGTAACTCTGGCAACATCCCAGTTGTTCCGTTTACAATTCCATACTTGGATGTGAGTGTGGTGAAAAGTGGTGATGTGCAGCTGTCTCACCTCAGAAAGCGAGCTCCCTGGCTGGGACCCCCCCCCCCCTACCCCCTCCCTACCATAGAGAGAGAGAGAGAGAGAGAGAGAGAGAGAGAGAGAGAGAGAGAGAGAGAGAGAGAGAGAGAGAGAGAGAGAGAGAGAGAGAGAGAGAGAGAGAGAGAGAGAGAGAGAGAGAGAGAGAGAGAGAGAGAGAGAGAGAGAGAGAGAGAGAGAGAGAGAGAGAGAGAGAGAGAGAGAGAGAGAGAGAGAGAGAGAGAGAGAGAGAGAGAGAGAGAGAGAGAGAGAGAGAGAGAGAGAGAGAGAGAGAGAGAGAGAGAGAGAGAGAGAGAGAGAGAGAGAGAGAGAGAGAGAGAGAGAGAGAGAGAGAGAGAGAGAGAGAGAGAGAGAGAGAGAGAGAGAGAGAGAGAGAGAGAGAGAGAGAGAGAGAGAGAGAGAGGAATTGTCTTGTCCCAGATCTGTATGCGCTTTATCCAACTCCTCCACTATCATCTTTATGCCAAACAGTCTGGCCGTGCTTCAATCTAAACACTTGGATGTTCTTTTTATTAATGAGTGCGAGGGGTATTCTCTTTACTAAGAGGCTCAATTAAGTCTTAGTATGCAGCCAGCAAGCTACTAGCTTGCCATAGTTTGAGCCTCTTCTAAGCAGATGTTTTAAATACTATTTACTTTATCAATTCACAAGGTATGGTAATTAGCCATACTGTGAGATTGTGGTAATCCTTATACTGTGATTTAATGTAAAAATGATGCATATAACGTTCATTTTCCACACTGGTTTATTGATCCTTTTGCTCAAATCTTCCTCATCATAGAATATTATGTTTACGTCCCCCAAACTAAGGCGAGAAGTCGAAGTTTCCCATCATTGGTACTTTATTACAACTCTGACCAGTATTAATGTGTTCATTTGCTATGTGTCCGCCGCGCCCACCCAGAATTATACCTGGTCATTTCAGGGAAAACAATCCGGAAGCCTGTAGAACCAGGAAGAACAATGACATCGTTAGACAGGAAGTGTAATGAGGCGTGAAATCAATATGTACAATCCCGCCTCACCTGGGGCATGCTGGGTAATAGGGTGTCAGGAGTCGTTTGGTGCCGTTTTAATCACGGAGACCTTGAAACATCCCCACGTAAACAAGATGGTTACCACGTGAACCAAAGACCCCTGGAGAGGGAGGGAGGGGAGGAAAGAGAGAGAGAGGGATCAAGAGAATGATGAGCAATAGAGTAAATGAGATAGATGAGGTAGAGAGAGAGGGAGTGAGAAGGGGAGAAAGGGATGAGGCGTTTTTCCTCGTGGCTGATTGGCAAGTTTGAAAAGGTGAATGCTCGTTGGACTTTCTCTGAGGCCTCGGCTACATGGCGCCGGATTTGGCTGAAACGGTGATGATCTGATATCGTTCGCACCTCACGGCTACACAAATCCGAATTCGTGAGCTGAGACTGTGACGAGACGATAATGCTGGGAGGGTGTTTCCGGATCGTTTTTGGAATCGTGTGGTTGGTGATTGGGTGCGTTTTTTGATAACGATGACACGGACACCCACACATGTATTGTGGTTTCCTTGATACTGTTCAGCACTTGAGATTACATTCAATGCATGACTTGTGCTATATAGGCTAAATGAAATCATGAAAGAGGCAAGTAACAAGTGTGCGCATCAAAGGTCTAGGCATTAGGCACGTAACATCCATATGCTGTAGAAATAAAGTTTGATTGATTAATGTATGTGCGCATTGTGTGCGACCCAACCATTCAGCGCAAGTCTTGTGCTAAATAGCCTACACTTGATAAACCAGTGCTGCGATATTATTTATCGTCTTAGAAACATCTTAGCAAGAGGCACATTTACACAGATGAATAACGTACAGTTAGGTCCGTAAATATTTGGACAGTGACACAATTTCCATAATTTTGGCTCTGTATGCCACCACAATGGATTTGAAATGAAACAATCGAGATGTAATTGAAGTGCAGACTTTCAGCTTTAATTCAAGGGGTTGAACAAAAATATTGTATGAAACGTTTAGGAATTGCAACCATTTTTATACACAGTCCCCTATTTTCAGGAGACAAATTAACATAATCATGAATAACATGTACATTTTTAATACTTTGTCGAGAATCCTTTGCAGGCAATGACTGCCTGAAGTCTGGAACCCATGGACATCACCAAATGCTGGGTTTCCTCCTTTGTGATGCTTTGCCAGGCCTTTACTGCAACTGTCTTCAGTTGTTGTTTGTTCGTGGGTCTTTCTGCCTTTAGTTTTGTCTTCAGCAAGTGAAATGCATGCTCAATCGGGTTGAGATCAGGTGATTGACTCGGCCATTGCAGAAGATTCCACTTCTTTGCCTTATGTTTTGGGTCATTGTCCATCTGTATTGTGAAGCGCCATCCAATCAACCTCGCTGAATTTGTCTGAATCTGAGCAGACAGAATATCCCTAAACAATCAATACACACTAGTGACCCAGTGCCATTCATTTCTATTATTTTACGGTACTGTCTCAATTATATTTTAATCATTTTCTGGGTCTACCAGTACACGCATGCCCAGTGTACCTGAATACGCGGTTCCATGTGGCCAGAGATTCTTTCGCACGACGATGAGAAAACGCTTGTGTGGCCAGAGATCGAAATTGCGTTTCGTCGTCGTTTTGAGATGTGTTGATCTAATCTCCAACATAGGATTTATAATTTTCCTTAGAGAAAGTGTGTGTGTGTGTGTGTGTGTGTGTGTGTGTGTGTGTGTGTGTGTGTGTGTGTGTGTGAGAGCTCGTGTTCGTTTGTGATCTGTGATCTACGCTCACAAGATCATAGTGTTCTAATCAAGGCATCTCTCTGGCTGCTCTCCCCTCATCTCTCACCCTGGCTCTGTTTCATTAGCTGGAGCGCTGCAACACAGCCCAGCCCTGGCCCTGCATCTGAAGTAGATGTACCTGCTAATCACCAACACTGGCCCTGCCTCACACTCACCCTGAATGCTAATTTGCAGACTATCTGACTATCTGGTTAGCATATATAGGCTGAAAGCTAATACGCACAGTGGACTATCTCACTCTGGCTAGCATATTGCCTAAATGCTAATGCATAAACTATCTGAGTCTAGTTAACTTGGAGCTGGAATGCTAATACATAGACTTATCTACTACAGCCTAACATCTTTGCCTGCATGCTAATACAGCAAGCTAGCGGTGGCCTGAATGCTATTGCTGATAATGCTCTAGAAGTAGAAGTTCCTGTAGGCACAAACCGGAGGATCATCTCACCCTCCTTAAATCCTTCCCTTCATCACTCCTTAACAAAGTGTCAACATTTTATCATGCTATATAACTTCCTCAGTGCCTACATGACAGTATTCAATGTAGGCCTGACACACTTTTCCCCTATACCACCCTCTGGAGTGCGTCTTTCAGCTGGGTGATAATGCACTAGCGCCTGTTGTACTGTTGAAGCCCTCCCTCTCCTCCGTGTGACAATACAGCTAACACTGAGAAAATGAGCCGTCTGGGAAAAGAGCACCGATTAAGTGAATGTGTCGGTCAGAGCTTTGTTATTTACAGATGAAGCTAAGTGTTTGGGTCAGACGCTGGGAGGGAGCGAATAGAGAATCGCCTCCTGTCTTCTGTCTCCCCCAGTGTACTCCTCTCTCCTTCATCTCCTCCCTTGTCTACCATCTTCACTCCACCACCCTGTCCCCCAGGCTAACCCAACCGCCCCTCTTATCTTGAACTACAAATAGGACAACACTCTTTCCAAGAAAGAGATCACACACGATTTCCTGATAATGTTGTATTGTATTGATTTATTTTGTCTCTCCTAATAATTTAATATATTGATTTATTTGGACTCTCCAAATGGTAAATGTCATTATAAATGTCTCAATACAGTACATGAGATAGATACCCCACAGCTCTGTGGAAAATAAGTACTCACTAAAGGAAGGAAATAGACCTTTCATTCTTCTTGGGGTTTCTATCGATCTGAAAATGAGAGAGTCCATGGGAGTCCATTGTGTACGCTGTTGACCTAGGGAAAACATTTGATTGAAGAGCTTTATAAGTGCTAACGTAGCCTAGCATGCGAATGAGTACGTTAAAATGATAACAAGAATAGTTTGTATAGCCTAGAGAACATGACTAAAACAAGATAGCGTTCATATGAATTGCTTGAGCAATTAGCATGTGTGTTAGTCGGTGTATCGGCAAGTAGCAATAACATTACTATTATTACATTACATTACTGTTATACATAGCATATAGCATGTGTATCCTGCCATGCAAAGACACAAGCCAGTAACTTTTTTCTTTTTTTCCCCACAAATGTTGGAACATTAAAGATCTGCTTTATCATGTGGACAAATATCTTGAGTCATTTTTATTTTTATATTTTTTTGAAAATAGTGGTAAATAGTTGTCTTTGCTGTAACTTCCAAAGCCCTAGAGAAAGCCATCAGTTACGGTTCTTTGTCTTGGTTTCGCTACTCTCCGGAACGCTCAAATTGAGTTAAGGTACTGATGCTGCACATCAAAGTGAAGGTACTGTTTATCATGCTGGAGTTACGGTGTTATGCCTATTAATATCTGTCCTCAAAACATTTCTGACACACACACACAGTAGCTTGAATGAAGTGTAAAGCAAATGTGTTGCAGTAGTTGTTTTTACTAACATAACATCTCATTTTTAAGAATGGCCCATTGCTCTCGATGGAAAACGTTGGTGGAGATGGCTTTGAAATGCAGACACCAAGACAATCTACTAATTGCTCCTATATATGTGACAGGATCTGATGTTTCAGTTCGCAAGTAGGACGATTATTTCCATTATACAAGGGCAAGAGAGTACAATTCTTATGGCTTCAGTTTCAGTTGACATGTTGACACAATGAAGCACGATACAATTGAGCAATACAATAATAGAATAGTACAAAATAATGATGTTGTGTCCGTGTGTATGCATTTATCATTATAGCCCATAATGCATCTAATGGGACTTTGGTGTAGTTAGATTAGATTCAACTTCATTGTCATCGCGGAGTACAAGTACTATACAACGAAATGCAGTTTAGCATCCAACCAAAAGTGCAAATAGTGATAAACAAACATGATATAAATAAAACAAGAATGGTAGTGATAGATAACTATGCAATATATAGTATGTGCAGAGGTAGTATTGTAAACATCAGTTTAGTTTAGAGGTTTACAGAGAATTGACTTGCCACTATCTTGTTGATGATTCGCAAGGCATTTTGGGAGATTTCAACCCTCAGTTTCGAGTGTGCCCCTGAAAAAACTCAGCCCTACCCCTCCATGCCAACAAGAATCGGGACACCCTACCCCTACACGAGAACACACAAAACGGAGGGGTTAAGTGGTAGGGCCAAGGGGTGAATTGGGATTGGGCCTATGTTTCAAAAGGGCGAAGGGAGAGGGGTGCCTGCTCATTACGAGGGCTCTCTTCTATAGGAGGTTTTTATTACTTACTTATTATTACTTGTATTTTTTTATCGTTCCCTCCTGACTTCATTATACTGGATGTGGGTTGATGAACAGCTTTGTGATCTGTGTCAGATCAATATTTATCCAGTCTCTTTGTCCTGCGCTGACTCATTGCTAGTGCCTCGATCATCTCTTGACATTCTTATTATTTTTGTATTTCTAAGTGGTAGTTCTATCTCCCAGCAGCAAAGAGACAATGTCGTACCCACTCAAGCCTGGTGTTAAATAATCATGATAGTGTTTGTTAGTGTATAGTCCAATAACATGCCCTACCTACCATACCTACCTACTACACCTACCACTAACATACCCTACCTACTCACTATTGACTTTATTTATTTATTTGTACATATTTTTTACTTATCCTTGGTGTCACTTTATGATTTACATATCTCAAGTTCCAAGTGGATTAATTATGGTGATATGCAGTATTATGGTAATATGTTATGGCCTCATGACTGTACAGAGACTTTATAATGACTCTGTCATTGGAGTTGTCTTTTAAACTTCCTCTCTCACTCTCTCTCACTAATTCCTTCTCTTTCCTCGTTTATTCCTTTTCAGTCCCTCCAGTCATCTCTCATTCTTCTTCATTGCATTCGTTCATTGAACTCTGTCTATTCTGTATTAATTGGTTCCAGTGCTGCAAATTTATCATCTCTGTTACCCATGGTGCATTGCGCTGGTTCGAGATGTGCATCCAGCCGTTTCTAATGAGCTTGCTGTTGTTGTTGTTGTTGTTGCCGTGGTAATTTGTTGTTGCCATAGTTATTTTCTCTCTCCATGCACCGATCATTACTTTGCACTTACGTTCATCATCGGTAGCATCTAGCGCACACCCAAACGAAATTGAATTTGATTAATATGATTTGATATCACTGTTCGCTCGCAGGAGTTCGTTTTTCTCAGCGCTTTTGTTTAGTAAAGTTCACCAGAGTCACTCTGGTGAAAACAATGGTGGATCTCCATCATGCTGTCAAACCCGGTATGTGAGTGATGAACGATGGATGTCGTTCTCCAATGTAGCGATCTCAGCGCACAACGTGGACCTAATATCAG
>NC_137682.1:10761951-10766951 GCF_963989245.1 Nansenia antarctica | reverse complement strand
GTGTGTGTATGTGTGTGTGTTTATGTGTATTTTTATGTGTGCATACATATTTATGTGTGTGTGTGTGTGTATGTGTATGCATTAATACCTCATTAGTACCGTACCTATACCCCCCCCCCCCCTCTCTCTCTCTCCTTCCCCTCTTGCTTCAAAGCCTGTCTCTCAAGTGCTCTCTCAGATGTTTGTCATCGTTGGCAGACTTAGCACCCCAGCTGTGTTCCTGACTTGCCACTCATTTGTGTCTGCGCTTAAAACTCTGCCTTTCACATGAAAGGGAATATCTCATTTCTCGTCGTTGAGAAGTGAGCTCATAATAGGGTTTATTTCTTTACTTTTTTTTTGCAGAAAGATGCTATGCTAACTTTGTAGAGTCGTTAACGTGGAGCCTTGCGTTGGCTCGGAGACAAACTGCTGTTGGATCTGGTTGTTGTATTTGTGGACACGGCGTGGAGACGGCGTGCGCTAGCATGGCATTGGTTGTGTATGTGCACATGTATTATTTTTTTTTTTACATCCCCTTACATCCCCTTTCCTCTCGTCTCTCCTCTTTTCCTCCCCCCTAATCTCACTTTCTCTTCCCCGATCTTCTTACCCCTCCTGAAAGCAGTGACGTCATTAGGGCTGAATAGCCCTGGATCTCTGGATCCTGAAACCCCCCCTAAAAATAGTTGGCATGTACTGCATCGCCATCCATTTAGAACACCGCTGTCGTTAGGGTTAGGGTTAGGGTTAGGGCGAGCTGGGCTAAGCCCCGGATATTTCAAGATCCTAACGACACCTCTGCCTGCATCGTTTCTCTTTCTTCTAAACCTTCCCTTCCTCTCCCTTTCTTCTCGTCCACTCTGTTTGTTCATTTGAACATACTCACCTGCTTATGACTAGTGGACTGGTGCACCGGGAGAACCCCTGGAGAACCCCTGGTGGGCTGAAAGTACTGGGCCGTTTTGTTGTCCCAGTCCTCCCGGGAGGAGGGTGTGGGTGGTTTGGGAGGAGTCCATGCTAGACTGGAGAAGTCTTTTGAGAGAGAGAGAGAGACGGTGAAGGGAAGGGACATAGAGGTAGAGAGATGAAGGGAGAGTGAGAGGGAGGAGTGTTGGGCGGCACATCAAGGTGTATCATCAACCCCCTGTGACTACTGACAGAGTGATGCACTGTGGGTAACCCTCTCTCTGAGTAACAACACTCCCAGTGCACTGTGGGTAACCCTCTCTCTGAGGAACAACACTCCCAGTGGTGCACTGTGGGTAACCCTCTCTCTGAGTAACAACACTCCCAGTGCACTGTGGGTAACCCTCTCTCTGAGTAACAACACTCCCAGTGCACTGTGGGTAACCCTCTCTCTGAGTAACAACACTCCCAGTGCACTGTGGGTAACCCTCTCTCTGAGTAACAACACTCCCAGTGCACTGTGGGTAACCCTCTCTCTGAGTAACAACACTCCCAGTGCACTGTGGGTAACCCTCTCTCTGAGTAACAACACTCCCAGTGCACTGTGGGTAACCCTCTCTCTGAGTAACAACACTCCCAGTGCACTGTGGGTAACCCTCTCTCTGAGTAACACCACTCCCAGTGCACTGTGGGTAACCCTCTCTCTGAGTAACAACACTCCCAGTGCACTGTGGGTAACCCTCTCTCTGAGTAACAACACTCCCAGTGCACTGTGGGTAACCCTCTCTCTGAGTAACAACACTCCCACTGGGGGACAACATCGCACGCACACACACACACACACACACACACACACACACACACACACACACACACACACACACACACTCACTCACTCACTCACTCACTCACTCACTCACTCACTCACTCACGCACGCACTCACTCACTCACTCACTCACTCACTCACTCACTCACTCACTCACTCACTCACTCACACACACACCACACAACATTCACTTTAGAATGTATCTCCTCTGCCCCCCCCCCATAAGAGAGTACTCACCCTTAGATGAATATGTAGGGTATTCTAGACATATAATGCCTCTAAATATATCATATACAATGTAGGAAGCATGTGGTCATACACACACACACACACACACACACACATCACATATTGACATTCAGTGAACTATTGCTCTCTCGGTTCATGGAGGGTGTAAAGTAAAAACAACAAGCATTAAGTGAACAAATGTGTTGTTAGCTCCATAGTTTCAGCTGACCTTTTGCTTTCCTTATCTACCAGTTTGTGTGTGTGTGTGTGTGTGTGTGTGTGTGTGTGTGTGTGTGTGTGTGGGTGTGTGTGTGTGTCTTAATCCATCAGAGTATGGTGTCTGTGTGACCCTGGCTAATCCATCAGTGTCAGTGAACATATGACCTTTCCATCCTATGTGTGTGTGTGTGTGTATGTATGTGTAAGTATGTGTGTGTGTCTGCCAAGATCTACACTGCAGATAGCGACGATACTCGCAGCGGTTCTTGACAAAAGGTTCTCGGCAAAATGCATCATCATACAGCCATTACATGTACAATAGAACCAACGACATCCGCTGCAATGTCAAATGTGACACGTCGTTCTAGTGTTCTGGTCCTCATGGTCCATGTCCAGGTGAGGTCCGATTTAAGGTTCAGACTTTTCTTTTGAAAAATGTGAGTACATGTCCACGTTGTTGAAAATCACTGACACACTCGCTAGTCAACTAACACAGCTTGTTTTGTGAGCCTGCTAACAATGTGAAGTAGTGTTCTAGTAAACTAGGTAGCAGAGGGGATTACTCACCCAATCCATTGCGTTGCAATATTTTGGCTTGACTAGTGAGTTTGTGGCGTGATTCTCAACCACGTTGAAACGTAGTTCCGTGTTTCAAAATTAAAGTCTGAACATTGGGACCAAAAGTCCGACATGCGGACCAAAACACTAGAATGTGTCACAAATGTGTATAATCCTGCCAAGTGCACACAATTGCCCAACACTAGACACAAAAAAACTGCATGGTTAGTACTTTCTTCCGATTTCAATAACTCTGTTGGTTTGATAACTCTCTCAGCTATGGAAGCAAGAGAGAAGTCTAGTGGTGTAGGGAGTCTCACATGCTCACACGCACACACACACACACACACACACACACACACACACACGCACACACACACGCACATGCACACGCACAGACACACGCACACACACACACACTTGGACACAGATGGCATTTAGGCTGTGACATTTTCCAGGTGACATTTCGTCTCTCGCCAAATCCACACTCACAGAGCGTGAACCCAATCACATTCTCCTCTCTTCGGGCTTTCACACCGGCAAGAACCGTTCCGGTTTGCGTTCACGAACCAAGTCTGGAATCGGCCAGTGAGTGAGTGAGTGAGAAGATACTGGGGTTCTGCTAGACTGGCGTATTTGACACCAGGGTTCAAATCCCGGTGGTGACACTGGTAAAGAGAGGTGGAGAAATTGCAGTGAAAGCATATGGACCATTAGATTGACCCCTGCCTCAAAGGGCTAGGTTAGGGTTAGTATGTGTGGTTCGCTGTCACTGGCAGGGCTATTAAAAACCAGACCAAATCCCCAGCACTTCTAGCAAGTGTCACAGAGGCATCTCAGAGGTCAGCTGTGACCTGCCTTAACAACTCAGTTGCATGTGTTCTTGTGTAAGTGTTCTTGTGAAAAGACATGAGTGGCTAGTGTCACTGATGCAGGGTCAGGTGGGTCACATGGAAGACATGTTCACACTAATAAGGGTCAGGTGTGACCTCTCGTAGCACATCAGTGACACTAACATGTTCTTGTAAGGAGTCCGGACAAAGAAGCGGCCTAGGGGGGCACTTAGGTGGCGTAGCGGACTAAGCGTTGACCACGTAACCGCAGGGTCCCCGGTTCGATTCCGGCAGCGGACACATCCTGCATGTCATCCCTTCTCTCTCTCTCACCCATCCTTCCTGTCAAATCTCTACTGTCTCTATCGCAATAAAAAAGAAAAATATGAGTGGGACTGCCCCACTCAGAAAAAAAAAGAAGCGGCCTAGATGAGAGGGGCGGATCAAGCCTCTCCCTTCCTTCTCTGTTCAGAATCAGAATTATTTTATTTGGCCAAGTATATTTGCACACACAGGAAATTGACTTGGTGAGGTTGGTGCATAGGACATAAAAAACAACAATATATAAGCAAAAATAATTGAAAAGATAATAGCGACAAAAAAGAAAGTCAGGTTAAAAAAAAAGGGGGGAAAAAAGTGTGTCTCTGAGAGCTCCTAAAAAAAAATGGACTGACACACACACACACGCACACACACACACACACACGCGTGCATGCGGACGTACACACACACACACACACACACACACACACACACACACAGCACCCACTCTCTGTCTCTCTCTCTCTCTTTTCTCTGTGACAGTTAGGATAGGATGCCAGTTACCAGCTCACAACCAGTGTGTGTGTGTGTGTGTGTGCAATGTCACACCCTCATTTGCTACTTGTCCATCGTCCATTGCAGTGCTGCTGAGTAGCGGCTAGCCATGGCTCGCTAAAGCAATTGAAGGAGCACGAAAGTGTGACGGACTCTTAGGGTGAGTGAAAAGTAATTATCCAAGGGAGGTTACTCAGACTAGATACCCTCATCTCAGTAGTCCTCTGCGGCTCATTTGGTACAGCATGGCTCTAGCAACACTTAGGTTGTGAATTTGATTCCTGCTGGGACCATATATATATATATATATATACATACTGAAAAATAGTAAATGGACTGCACTTATATAGCGCTTTATTCCAAAGCACTTTGCAACGGCCTCTCATTCATCCATTCACACACCAATGGCGGCAAGCTACCATACCATACAAGGCGCCGACCCGATCATTCTGGGGTTCAGTGTCTTTCCCAAGGGCATGTGGCCAGCCTAGAGGTTAGAGGCCGGCCAGCACTGGTTTTCGATCCCCAACCCCCAGGAGGGAGCTGGTTGTGAGCTGGTAACTGGCATCCTATCTAAGGTGCCTACCATTGCCATTGTGCGCTTGAGAAAGGCACTTAATCCCTAACAGCT
>NC_137682.1:10753303-10756751 GCF_963989245.1 Nansenia antarctica | reverse complement strand
ACATAGACACTAGATAAAAGCCAGGCTAAAAAGGTGCGTTTTAAGCTTTCTTTGAAATATATCCACACTCTCAGCCACCCTCGAGTTCTCTTGCAAGCCGCTCCACAGTCTCAGGCCATAGTGGTTAAACGTGAGACCCTCGCCATGGGTCTTAGACCGGACCCCTGGAACAACCAAGAGACCAGTACCAGAGGACCTGAGGGATCTAGTGGGTAGAAAACCATGTCAGACATGTAGTCGGGAGCGAGGCCATTTCATGTTTTGTAAACCAATTAAATAATCTTAAAATCAATGTTATGACTAACAGGTCGCCAGTGCAGCCATTTTAAAACAGGTGTAATGTGTGCTCTCCTTCTGCTCCTGGTTAAAACACGAGCAGCTGAATTTTAAGCTAGAGCTAGAGTTGATCTATGGCTTTTTTTGGTAGACCACAAAGGAGAGAATTACAATAGTCCAGCCTCCTAATGATCCTAATGGTAAAGGCGTACACTAGTATCTCAGTATTGGCCTGGGAGAGAAAATGACGCACACTGTAAAAAATACGCACAAAATAAAATAATAGCAGGCAGACGTGGTCACATTCCTGATGTGGGCATCGAAAGTTTAGTTGGAATCTATGATGACACCCAGGTTTTTGGCCTGGTGCCTAGGACTGAGTGCCAGTGACTTCACTTTAGAGGTCAGTTTCTCTCTCAGCGGCTCTGCGCCAATGACGAGCACCTCTGTTTTGCCCTGGTTGAGCTGAAGGAAGTCCTGAGCCATCCAATCATTAATGTCTAATACTGACAACAATACCGAAAGTGGTCAATGTGTGTGTGTGTGTGTGTGTGTGTGTCTGAATGGTTGATGGAATGTATCGTACAGTAAAACGTTAGGAACAAATTACAATCTCAAGGACACAGGAGATTGGTGCTGGCAGGCCTAAAGCAAAAGTCAAAGAATGCATCTCTGTTTTCTCCTTCAGCACCTTTCCCAACAATCAATGTCAGAGACCAGAAATCGAATGGCATAGAATTTACAATGTCCTCAGGACTGTTAAACTGTAAAGAAAGGGGCATTGATCACCATTCACAATAGAAGATCGAACAGCACTGTCGTTTTTTTTATCAGCCACATGTAAATAGTCAGATAGAGGTAAAAGGGTTTTCTTGCCACACAAGTGACTAAATGACTGTCTCCACCAAACCCGTCAACACAATAATATCAAGTATCATTAGCAAGTCATAGCCCTGAGACCTCCCACCTCACAGGAAGCAGGAAGTGTGTGCGGAGCTTGCCCTCCTGCTCACTGACGCCCTTCACATAGATCTTGCCGCGGTACTCAAAGGCAAAACCACGCTCCTTTAGGATCAGTTTAGGTCTCCTCTGGCACCTGGATCTGGCATCTGGACCTAGAAAAGACTAGAATTAGTTGCACGATCAAAATACTCGCACGTGAATAGACACCCGCACAGCACACACCCAGCCTGCGAAGGACAGACACATACACACTCATCACACCCGTGTTTTGAAAAATAGCCTTATTACCGGTACATTTGTTTTACCCAGCAATAATCAGTCTATTAGAACCACTGTATTTTCTCCACCAGTGTGTGTGTGTGTGTGTAGGCTGCAGCAGCCTGCAGGTATGTGTGTCTGATTGATAAGGGCACGATATCCACGCAGGGAGATTGACAAAATCGCCCTGATTACATACATTTGGAACACTTTTGTGATTAACTCGATTGCTTGTTGTAAGCCAGGAGACAAAATCAATATTTGTTTTGATTGTGGGTTTACATGGCGGAGCTTAGAGCCGATGGATTTGTCTGTAGTCTATGTTACACCGACTGTACAATGTGTAATCTCTTTAAAAATACAAAATGTGATGTCCTAATGATTCTTGAAGAGTCATGAAGTCCTGACTACTCAACCAGATCATTGCACGGTATTGATCTAATTCAATAAGGTCTCCAGACGTCACTCTGGGTGCGACTCGGTTAGTCAGTCATGAGGGCCCGGGGCAGATTGACGAATAAACATGTAATCCTTTGGTGAAAGAAAGTTCTCTAACCAAGAGTTAAACAGGCAGCCAGTCATAGTGATAGCCAATTAGAATAGGTTCTGGAATACTCAATACAAACGTTGTTAGAACAATGGAAGGATTCTGCAATAATGAATCATGCTTGTGTCATCCTTGCTGCTACACTCCTCAAAAACCCAGCCAGCCAGGTAGAGATGTGTTTACTGGGTTGCCATAGCAATCATATAAGACCATGATCCGGAATTGTCTACCAGCTTGCGACTACGGTGATATTTCATGCTTTCCAGAACGATTGCTTGTTGTCAGAATCGTTGCTGTCGGTGTACATCTATTGTATAAAAGCAATAATTGTACCAAAAAAAAAAAAACATCCAGGACTGACATTTCCAACAAACATTAAATATCAACGTTTCCCATTCCACTTGTCCAAAATGCCCAAATATGGCGCCAACTTCTCTGCCAAACCTTTCACTGCTTGTTGTTGCTGTCCTTGGGCTGAACTCCGTTCTGTGAGTTAATCTCATGTTGAACACAGAGCCTGTTGTGGATCCTCTCCAGAACAAGGCTAACCGAGGACTATAGTCAAATTCTTACATCGGGTTTGGCTCATCACCAAATGAGCTGCCAGTCTTTCCTCCTCTGTCATTGTGATTGCTGCTGTCTAGCGGGTGCTATGTGTTCTGATGTGCTTATTCAACGTGACAGCTTTGTCCTGCTAAGGTTTTGTCTGACAGCTCAATGTGTTTGTTTGTGTTTGTCTGTGTATGTTTGTGTGTGCGCGTGCATATGTGCGGACATATGTGTGCACATGTCTGCGTGTTGCGTGCATCTGTGTTTGTTTGTGTGCAAACATATACATGTGTGTGTGTGTGTCTGTGTGAGATGCCGCATTAACTGCCTGGCTTGTCTGCCCAGATGAATTCTGGCAGCTTCTTTGTGACAGAGGCCTTTTTAAAGAGACACACGACGCCTTTTTTTCCTCAGTGTAGTAGATATTAAGAAGTGTAATGCCCGTGTGCGTTGATCAGAGGAGCGGGTGTATTCAGGGAGACTTCTGTGACCTTTCCTGAGCGCCGTTCTGTCAGAAACAATTTTTGTCTCCTTCATACAGCCTTACACACTAAGGCTGCACTTACACCACAGGTTGTAATGCCTAGTTCCCATTTAGTGCCTATATCCGATTTTTTGGAACGCCTGCTTACACCTACTATTTCAAACGACCCATATCCGATACCTGTGCTTACACTCGTGACACTTGAAACCACCTGCATGCGACCCGCAAATCGGAATTGAGCGTTATGTGACCAGCCTGCTTAGACCGCAGTCGAAATGACACATATCCGATTTGTATCTGATTGAGGCCGGCATGAGATTGAGGCCTGAATCGGATCTATTCATCTATTCATCTATTCATCTATTCATCTA
>NC_137682.1:10743303-10748303 GCF_963989245.1 Nansenia antarctica | reverse complement strand
CCCCCCTGTGTAGGTCAAGGTAAGGTGTGTGTGTGTGTGTGTGTGTGTGTGTGTGTGTGTGGACTAGCCTGTCTGTGTATGTAGGGAAGCTTATTATTTGTGTGTGTGTATTGTTGGCTTGTCTGTGTGTATGTGTGTGCGCTCTGTATTGCCTGCCAGCCCCTGGCTAACACACACACACACACACACACACACACACACACACACACACACACACACACACTGGCCTGCTGTGCCCAGCAACGGCCCCATGCAGGACTGATTATTCTAATCTAGCTGTGACATTTAGTTCTACAGCTGAGCTCTTCTCTCCCCTACAGAGTGCGTGGACATGCACACACACACATACACAGTTACACACACACATACACACCACATACACACACTCCCTCTTACAGTTCCCACGTTTTCTATGTAACGGCCGACTGCTCTCGTGGGCAAACACACTTAGCGCGGTAAAAGGCCTTTTACCCTGAGGAAGAGACATCCAGACAGCTGCAATGAGGATGAACTTACTTCTAAAAGATGGTGACCTACAGTACTAGTTTCAACATCACTCTTTGAAGTGGCCAATCCACGTCTCCTTCTTCCCATTTAGCCACTGAGGTTATGATGAAACAATCCCGACACGCGGAGCACGCACGGAGTCGTAGTTTATCAAAAAATGAAAATTATTTATTAAGCTAAACTCCGGTGGACTTTTTCTTGCTCAATACGTCATGTACCATGTGCCTTGTCCTGTACCATGTGCCTTGTCCTGTACCATGTGCCTTGTCCTGTACCATGTGCCTTGTCCTGTACCATGTGCCTTGTCCTGTACCATGTGCGATAAGTCCTGTACCATGTGCCTTGTCCTGTACCATGTGCCTTGTCCTGTACCATGTGCCTTGTCCTGTACCTTGTGCGATAAGTCCTGTGCCTTATGCGATACGTTGTGCGGTTGGAAACATTATAAGCTCCACCATAACCTACCAAACACACATTTCGATCACCTATATAAAGACCTCCTACCAGGTGCAATCACTCACGGTAATTAGGTCAATATCAGGTAGGTGACCAATCCCGACTACATACATAGGACAACATTTTAAAAAAGTAAACAAAAACATTTAATATAAACATATTTTATATTTCATATTTCAACATTCAACACATAATGCAAACACAAAATATCTCATTAACTGATTCTCTCAATCAAGCCCCCAAAAACCTTAATATGGCTCCAACGCTCTTCCTCAGACACTCCGCTGATCTCACTTATACACTCCTCTGTCTCACTTATACACTCCTCTGTCTCACTTATACACTCCACTGTCTCACTTATACACTCCACTGTCTCACTTATACACTCCACTGTCTCACTTATACACTCCACTGTCTCACTTATACACTCCACTGTCTCACTTATACACTCCACTGTCTCACTTATACACTCCACTGTCTCACTTATACACTCCACTGTCTCACTTATACACTCCACTGTCTCACTTATACACTCCACTGTCTCACTTATACACTCCACTGTCTCACTTATACACTCCACTGTCTCACTTATACGCTCCACTGTTCTCACTTATACACTCCACTGTCTCACTTATACACTCCTCTGTCTCACTTATACACTCCTCTGTCTCACTTATACACTCCTCTGTCTCACTTATACACTCCTCTGTCTCACTTATACACTCCACTGTCTCACTTATACACTCCTCTGTCTCACTTATACACTCCACTGTCTCACTTATACACTCCTCTGTCTCACTTATACACTCCTCTGTCTCACTTATACACTCCTCTGTCTCACTTATACACTCCTCTGTCTCACTTATACACTCCACTGTCTCACTTATACACTCCTCTGTCTCACTTATACACTCCTCTGTCTCACTTATACACTCCTCTGTCTCACTTATACACTCCACTGTCTCACTTATACATGTCGTGAATTGACAAAATACTATGTGAGCTACGAAGGGTTCTGGGAAACCCGCTTGAACTGCTGAAGCCTCGTAAAAGAGTGACTTTAAGTAGTACTCCACACTACAAGCGTAGTGATCCGAAAATCACCAACCTCACTACAATTTAGTCCTAAAAAACTAAACCCGCCACAGCAGTCACGTCACTCAACTCTCTCTGGTTGTTTTATCTAAAGCCACACTCCATGTTTTTTGTATTGTTTACCTCGAATGGCCGAGCAGCCCATTTCCTTGGCTCACCAATCGCGCATTGGAGCTTTAAGTATACGTTGCTAGTGATATCCAATCACCTGTGAGCGAACTGCCTTGGAAAGTCATACAAGTCCCCTCAAAAACCAAACAAATAACATCTATTACAAAAGTGATAATACCTTGAACTATACAGTATATTCAGACAATGGCAGCAGTGGATCTTGGTGGTCTTCATCCAGATGATTATGGTCTGGTTTCCAGGACACAGATGAAAGATGACCTAGTCCCGGACTAAAAAATAACATGTTCGACCAAAAATGTCCATTGAACATGCTTTTTTGTCACGGATTAGGCTTTATCTGTGTCTGGGAAACCAACCCTACATGGACTAGAAATAAATCTCACATGTTGCTATTCCAATGCCAGACACACACACAGGAATACACTACGTTACAAAAAGACTAGACTAGACTAGCATCAACATCACAATAATAGCCCTTTTTTTCTCTCCCTCCCTCCATCATCTGTCCTCCCTCAGGCTATAATGGAGGGGTCTATTACACCATTAGCCTTTAGGGTATTTCCAGGCTCAGCAAATTTGTGCGTAGGATGAACTCACATTACAGGCTAATGCATAACACCCTCCTATAGGCTAACAGGTCTTTATCAAGGGTGGTAAATGCAATGGTCTGTGTCTTTGTCGTTTTAGCCCTGTGTGTGTGTGTGTGTGCGTGCGTGTGCAGGTGCGTTTGTGTCTGTGGTTCTAGCCGTGTGTGTCTGTGTTCTGTGTGTGTGTGTGTGTGTGTGTGTGTGTGTGCAGGTGTGCGCATGTGTGTTTGTGTCTTTGTGGTTCTAGCCCTGTGTATGCGTGCGTGTGTGTGTGTGTGTGTGTGTGTGTTTGTGTGCGTGTGGAGTGAACAGAGGGGTGCATTAGTCATGTTTCAGTCTAATGATGCATTTCCAAGAGCAGAGAAATATGATGACAGTTACTAACATCCTTCACTCTTTATCTTGTTTCCGTCACAGTATCTCTCTCTTCATCTCTCCTTCCGTCTCTCTCTCTCTCCCTCCCACACTCCCTCCTTCCCCCCATCCCCCTCTCTCCTTCTCTCTCTTGTTCTCTCTACTTCCTTCCTTCCCTCCATCTCCCCCCCCCTCTCTCTTTCTCCCTCTCCCTCCTTCCTGACCCCCCCCTCTCTTAATCTAATCGGTACAACTGGGTTCAGTAGGTGGTTGTGGTTAGCCAGTGTGGCCTCCTAATAGGCCAGCTGTAGATGTTGGCAGTGAACTGATGGAATACACACACACACACACACACACACACACACACACACACTATTTCTACAAATAATGTCACATTATCTCATTCTTTATTGTATTTATTCAGACCAGAATTTCTTTGGTACTGGGGATAGCGGTTAGCAATAGCTCGCCAGCTGCTTTTGGTCTGAATTATACATGTAGTTATTAGCTCCTGGCTAACGGTACTGCATATATATACCATTAGCCTTGGTGCATATAAAGCCTGAAGCGCCGTTACAAGCATTTAATTCCCTTTGGCCTTTTTTCACTCAACTTTTAAGGATGACATCAAGTATTTTTCTTTTCCCGGAGGTGTGCTCTACTTTTCATGGGTTAGCATAGTATAGTATTGGTGTAAGATTCGATACTGACACCAATTAAAGGTTTGATCATTTGGTTGCAAGATAGGTCCCTTATGCATTATTTGCATGGCGGACATTGTTCGTTGACTTAGTTAATGTGTTAAAGTGAAATGTCATGAACCCTGGTAATGTTTGTTTGGAATCGGGCCCATGCCCTGCTGACATACCCTCTTCCTTCCTGTTTCTCTACTGTCTCTGTCCAATAAAATAAAAACTGAAAAAGAAATGCCCCACTCCAAAAAATAACCCTTAAAAAAAAAGTCCTTTGCTGAACAACTCCTCCAGTCTGACAACAGACACCTGCTACCACAGGGGACATCACACAATTCAGAGGCCAAATGACCTTGGTCATATGAATGAACATGAAAAAAGAATGAACTCAAACTCAATGTCACACATCTCAGAATCCACACTACTTATGAGCGGCCTTCACCAGTGTCTACGTTAGGGAGTTCAGCCAGTTCAACTGTGAATACAACATTGTTCAGAGTTCCAACTAGTTTCCGCTTTCCAAATTGCTTTCACTTACTCCATCCCACCAGTTCAGAAGTCACTCATTTGAGAGAGTGCTTTTTTAGGACACCTGGCGATTGAAAATGTGCTTTCACAAGAGCCTACGAGAGCAATAGGAAACGCATTAGACAGCCATAACACTGCCTGCCCTGAGCACGGAAGAACTAATATTTATGATGAATGAACTTAGGAGAACTTTTCCTCCTATTGCCTCAGGCGGTGTTGGAATCCAAGATCCCAAGGGTACTGAGCCAGGCACACACACACACACACACACACACACACACACACACACACACACACACACACACACACACACACGCGCACACACACACACACACACACACACACACACACACACACACACACACACACACACACACACAACTCAGAAGCATGCCTGATGGCATATTGAGTCTCTGGAGGCAGACTGTCAGAGGAAATAAAAGATCCACAAAAGAACTTGCACTTACCAAGTGTGAGTGGGCTCCGTCTACTTCCTGGTGTTCATTCATCAGCCTAGCAAACAAGGGTTGTCAGACAGGTAGTCCAATCAAAATGCTACTCTTGCCCGTCACCCCGTTTGAAAGACGGTGAAGAAGAGAAGCCGTACCATACTGGAATGTGACATGGTGTAGAGCAATGACAATATCGA
>NC_137682.1:10690803-10733303 GCF_963989245.1 Nansenia antarctica | reverse complement strand
CCATATTTAGTGCTGCTCTCTCAGCGCAATCAGAATGTCTGTTAAAGAACACTCATTACAGGACCTGGAAGAGGGGAATTAGTACCTCATCTAGGAGGTAAACGCAAAGGTGTACACATGCACTCTACCATATCTACAACTACTGTATTCAGTTTCTAGTGTATTGTGATGTCACATTACATGAGTGTAAGACAGTGAAATTATTCTTAGGCTTCGATTCCTGATATTGCAGGACAAGACATAAGGCAATAATAATTCAAGCATAATTCATGATAAAAAAGTGACAGTAGTAGGCTACAGGACATAAGTAACAAAAAATAATAGGCATAATACCAGATAAAGGTGACAATAGTACAGATAAGACAGGACACATTAGTGGTGTCACTAGTGATAATAGATAGTTCACTAGTAAAGTGGCTGTGAGCTTAAGGTTTCCGTAGTCCGCACACATGGGGTGTGCTTGGGGAAGATCGTCAATTGTCTACAGTGGGCTTGTTCGCCTGGGGGCAGTAGCTGTTGGTTAGCCTCTGAGTTTGGGCCCTGAGGCTCCGGAAGAGGCCTCACCTCGTGAACGGCAACAGTTCGAACAGGCTGTGGTTGGGATGGCTGGGATCTTTGATGATCCCCCGGGCTTTGCTGACACACCGTTTGTGGTATATATCTTGGATGGAGGGAAGCTTACATCCAGTGATGTGCTCGGCTGTCCGCACCACCCTCTGTAGTGCTTTGCAGTTGAGGGCAGTGCAGTTGCCGTGCCAGGCAGTGATGCACCCAGTCAGTATACTCTCAGTTGTGCCTCTGTAGAAGGCCCACAGGGTCTAATACACGCATTCTGGGAGTGTCCCAGAGTACAGAAAACCTGGGTTGACATAGAACATTGGCTCTCAGGGGTACATAAGGAAAGATTCAAATTGTATCCTTCAATCTGTCTTTTCCAGGATGTAGCCACAGTAAGATACCCTAGGGGGTGGATAATTATGTACTCATCAATTATATTTAAAAAACTAATACTTGGAAGTTGGAAATCAAGTAAACCTCCAACACTACAACAATGGAAAAACGAAATTCTTTATTATACCAATATAGAGAAGAATTTAGCCATAGACAATAATAAGAAAGATCAGTTTGAAAAGATATGGGGAGAGATAGTGAAGGCCTTAGCTAAGACGTAAAGATAGTGCAAGAAACATAGTACTAAGAGATTAATTTGATTATGCATTAGAATTATTAGTTAGATAAAGTATAGGGGGTAAACTGGGATAGACTTTAGACGGTTTAAAAAAAAAAGTGGGGCTTTGGGATGTTAGGATGTGTTGTGATGTTTGTCAAGGTGTGATGTGTTGTGATGTTTGTCAAGTTGTGATGTGTTATGATGTATATCAAGCTGTGAGGTGTGGTGATGTATGTCAAGTTGTGATGTGTTGTGATGTATGTCAAGTTGTGATGTGTTGTGATGTATGTCAAGTTGTGATGTGTTGTGATGTATGTCAAGCTGTGATGTGTGTGATGTATGTCAAGTTGTGATGTGTAGTGATGTATGTCAAGTTGTGATGTGTTGTGAGGTATGCCAAGCTGTGATGCGTTGTGATGTATGTCAATTTGAGATGTGTTGTGATGTTTGTCAAGTTGTGATGTATTGTGATGTTTGTCAAGTAATGTGTGTATAATGTTTTGTGTAAAAAGAAAATGGAAAATAAAATCTTACAAAAAAAAAGAAGGCCCACAGGGTCTTCGATCCCATGCCAAACTTCTTCAACCGCCAGAGGTTTATGTACACATATGTGGATGGAAGGATGGATGGATTGAAGGAAGTAAGGAATTGATATCTGGATAGATAGATAGATTGAATGATACGATAAAACATATGATCAAAACTCGTAAGAATTGAATGTGCTGATTAGATCATCTTGAGTGAGGCATGTGAATCCTTAGATACAGACATGGTAATATTGAATACATACAAACCTCTGTGAGTAGGGTTGTGTACCCAATAAGGCCACCATTTTGCCCTATACAATGTCCAGTAAATGTATATTTGCAATGAGCCTATTCAAGTGAAATGTGCACCAGACTTTGGTATTAACTCAAACAATCCAGACAAAAAATCTAAACATTAAAGTCCATATGTAAATAAAGTTATGTGTAATAAAGTGGAATGAAACAGGACATTTCAAGATACAAGTGCAAATATTTATTTTACAAGTTCACAAAACAAATCTACAACCTCACAAGTTTTGACCCATATCTATCTTCATAGATACTCCTCTCCTGTGTCGCTGAACTCTCCATGTCAGGCTTTAATCTGAGCTTTCTGTGTTGTAAACAGGAAATCATTCTATCACTGGCTCTGTCAATGGCTCTCCAGGACCTACTGTATAGGGAGCCATAACAGCCTATTATGTTCTAGCTGAGGGCCATAAAACATCTATGCTGCCTTAATGTTTTATGATAACTACAGTACATTTTAATTGGAAAAAACTATAACACACATTCACACAATATAGAAATTAAGTTCTACTTTACCCACAAAGCTTTGGGAAACTCACTCATATATTATATTGTGGGTAAAGTAGAACTTCATTTCTTCCGACAACCCCTAGCTGCAAAAAAATGTAGACAGATTAATGGTCGAAAAGTCAATGTTTACATTTTGCCTGGTCTCGGAGAGGCATGGGTTTAGATTGTGAAAAGTCATCTTTTAGAAAACTCATCCCTGGCCTTGCTGCTACTCACAGACCTGTCTGGTCTCATGCAGATGAAGTCATATACTGCATTGAGATGATGGAACTGCTTTTTCGCAATTTAAAGCAAATCATGTTGACTTTTTCAGCAACTGTCCGATATGGACCTCTGTATAGTGATAAACATGTCAGTGTGTCTTTGGTGGCAGCTAGGAACTAGGAAAGCTGCTAAATTGTAGTCTTGTGTTTCTTAGTCTTTCATTAACCCAAACTGTTTGTGTTTGTTTCCTTACAGTTCGGCAGATGAGCAGTTTCGCTGGAACACTCAAGGTAAATGTCACACATTTTAATTTCATAATTCTGAAATTCTTCACCCAGAAGTCTATCTCTTTTATAATTCTGAGGAAAAGGTAAATAGACATGTGAGTGAGCGCTAGCAGCAATCACAGCAACAGACAAGCATGCAATCTCAGCCATTAGCGTTTAGCTGTGACAAATGCTACCTGGACTTACACAGGTATCAGCCCTGTGCACTGCATACTCAACAAACGAATGATAATACAGTTTTATGATGAGGCATTTATATGCATTGATTTTGCATTGAATTGAATTGCATTATTTATAAAACGGGCTGCACTTGTTTAAAATTGCGTACGTCTGTCGTACGTACTTCCGTCTATAAATAACAAATACACTTGAAATTGAACGCAGGTGAATGAGCTAGTGGCTGAATTAAGCCAAGTGCTATAAATAGGCTTGATTGAGGTGTTGAGCAGCACCTTTGACGAGTTCAGACAATGGTAGACAAATGAAAGAAGAAAAACTTTACTGAGGAGGAGATCGACTGTCTTTTATCAGAAATAGACGCGCGGTCGCAAACGCACGCCCCCGAATTCCCCCGATCACATCAGGCAGGATGCGGCTGAAAGAGGGCTGGAATATACCCGACCGCCTTTATCACGCCTCAATTTAGAATGATTACACCATACAATAGCCTAATGGCATATAAAGGAAGACTGAAATACAATCATAGACATCAGTTCCCTTTAAATCTTGAATTAAACAAATTTTCTCAGCTGATAACAACAGTGTTAATTTTTATTACGAGCCACTTTCACTTCGCATGAATTACAGTAGGCTTTAACGTGTTCGAGTGCGGCTCACATGCCTGTAATAACTCTGCATAACCAGTAGGTAATGTGCATACTTCAAGTCAAGACCTGACGTAGAGCTACGATCGTTTCCACGGTCAAATTGACTCACGCTGAAATTTGTATAAATCACTACCTTGACGTGGTTTTCTACGTACGACACGGGTAAGATCAAATTTGATCCAATGTACTTTCTATAAATGAGGCCACAGGACAGGTGAATGCTAAAGAGGAACAATCCACACATACGCATAGTGGGTTGTGAGAGAAAACCCCATGTGCCCATGCTAGATGCAGAACGATGCAGATATAACACTAACTTTATGGACAGTGTGTACGCCGATAATATGCAGGGAACTTTTCCTGGTTTTTCGCCCTTGCTTGCTTGCTATGCGCCAGTGGTCCTTGGGCCTCTCCTCGGGGGCCCCCGGCTGCCCCGTGTGCCTGGTCTGTTCCGCCGCTGGGGCACCTGCTTGGCTAGCCTGGTGCGGGGCCTTTATGGTCTGTGCTTGCTTGGCTGGGCCGGGTGTGCTGGTGGTGGGGCGGGGGAGGATGGGGTCCACCGCTGGGTGCTGGTAGGCAAACTGGTAGTAGTCGCTCTATGAGTAGAGGGCTGCAAGGGAATTTTCCTGGCTACACAGTGTACAGGTTCTTACTTTTGCCTGCTTGCGGCTCTGTCAGTGTGTAAAGTGCATTGAGTCGCATCTTGTGAGAAATGCGCTATACAAATTAAATTTGATTTGAAGATTTACACTTTTACCAAATTTGTGATCATTCATGTTGTGAATCGGATTTTGTAACGTAATACCCTTTGTAACGTTACGTATAATAACCACCGCACACTGTTGACAGAACAATGCTGCTGTCTTACAGCAACTTTGGAGGATTTACACAAAAAGCTAAATATGGATGACATTAGCTGAATTAAATGTAAAAGGCTTTGACAATAAAAGTCTCGGGGTACACTCAGTGGCTCAAAATCAATATCTGTCTTACTTCTGTGTTACTATGTTCTGCAGATTCAAGGAGAAAGATGAGTTCAATGAGAAAGTGAGTCAGGTAGCCTAATGAGTCAGGTAGCCTAGCGATAATTAGATATTTTGGCCTTAAAGGTTAAACACGTCAATAACCTTCTGAAGAGATTATGAGAGAGACATGCTCTTTGGAATATTGGCTTTCTTAAAAGATCATATACTCAGCTGGTTAAAACTTGTTATTCTACAAAAACAATGTACCTATGACATTTTTATGACCTTTTTTTCTCAACTTGCCAATAATTGTGGAGGGCACTGTATATTGTCGTTATGTAAAAAATGTGCAGAATTGCAGGAAATGCTTTTGGTCTCCCCGAACCCTGTAGTCTCCCCGAACTTGAAACTCAAGTACACCTATGCTGACACACATAACCTCTCTAAAGAGAGAGAGGGAGAGAGTGTGAGTGTATGTGATTGTGTGTGCTTGTGTGTGTGTGTGTGTGTGTGTGTGTGTATCAATGTAATGGTGCCAGCCATTTGCCTTCTTGTTGCCGTGTACAGTCATGAGTGGTTAATCCTCTGCTGCGAAAGAACCTCACACAAACAAGTGTGCACACTAGGGGTGTACAGAGATGTCATTATCTGTATCTGTATCTGTTCAACCTACAAAATGATCTGTATCTGTATCTGTATCTGTATTGGGATAGAAGACCTGAAGTGGCCTGGTTTATACCGGAAGTCACGTTTAATCGTTAAATTAATTCTAATACAACATTAACTTGGCATATAATTAATTATGAAGTATGTTTCCACATCCATCTCTCTCTCTCTCTCTCTCTCTCTCTCTCTCTGTCTCTCTCTCTCTCTCTCTCTCTGTCTCTCTCTCTCTCTCTCTCTCTCTCTCTCTCTCTCTCTCTCTCTCACTCTTTATTTTTATTTTTAACTAACCTGGGGGACATTGAACAATCAGAAAAAAAAATGAAGAATTTATTTTATAAATTGAAAGATTCTGTTTTGCATGGGAAATAGAAACTAAAGATATATAGAAAAATATACTTCAGTTGAAGGGAATAATCTTAAATTCCAATGATGCTGCCTTTGTTTTTCTTGATATCTTAACCTTGCTGCAGTTTGCTAGTTATATGTGAATTATTACTTGCGAATGCGAGAGGTTCGCATTGAGGCAGCACTGATTCAGTGGGGACGGCTACTGAATAACGATCATTTCTCAAAAATGTGTTGTAAATGAAACGACTAGTTAGTGAAATCAAAGTCCGATGGTGCATGAATCGATTTGAAGAAACATCATTGCTGACGATGGCTTTTTAAAAATAAAAATAAATAACGGGCTTAGGGTAGAATCTGTATCTGTATCTGTTTCCATGGTGTTTTTTCAGAATAACATATTCATATTCAGGTACATCCCATTCACATAGTGTAAGCAATAAGGCCTTGTATCCATCAGTCATGTCTGGGTCTGTGTTTCCTGTTCTTTTACTCTCCAGCGGACGGACAGAAGGACATAGAAGATGAGCTGACCACTGGTTTGGAGCTTGTAGATTCCTGCATCCGATCCCTACAGGAATCAGGAATTCTTGACCCCCAGGAATACTCCACAGGAGAAAGTAAGGGGTTTATGTTTTTCATCCACAAAAACCAGAAATGCAAATAGTGATATAAGGGTATGATATAAATAGAACAAGAGGTAGTGATAGGTAACTCTGTTATATACGGTATGTGCAGGGGTAGGATTTTAAACATCAGTATAGTTTAGAGCAGGGGTGGGCAATTCATTACATTTTCACAATGGGCCACATGAGAAACCGGGACTATTGTGGAGGGCCGGACCAGTAGGCTGAACTTAATTCTGCTCAATATTACTTGTATCGCTTTATAAAAAGCGGTAAATGATATGGTTTTGACTAGCTGCTCTAACAGTAAGAATACATGTTACGATAAGGCTATGAAAATGTGGAGTAGGTCAAATATAGAAGAGCAAGAGGACTCATTTAAACACAGGGAAGTTATTTATTATTATTTATATATCTATATATCTAACGTTACATGTTTTAAGTGCATGATAGTGCTGCATTTTGACATAATTCTTATCGCATTTCCCCCCCGTCGAGCTGTATACCGGCACTTATTAAAGTGAAGTGCTCTTATGACACTTAACTCCTCCTACTGTCACCGCTCGTTCCTGGTCTGTTGTGTATAATGGAGAACGTATCCTACCCGTACCATACCGAACTTTTCAAATGCGTGCCGTGCTGAGCCGTACCAGTCTGGTCAATGGAAAAGCGCCATATGGCTCTGGAGAGAAACTCAGACTGTGTTTACCACCTCAAATTAATTAATTTATGCTCAGCCAAATCCATGTTTAGAGGTAGCTAGCTAAGCTAGCTAACATTACATTGATCATACTCGTAACACTTTTCACAGAGGACGCTGGCGCTGCTTGTTTTCGCCGCTTCTCCGCCCGAAATCTAGATATACTTGCAGTATACAGAGTAGATTGTCCTACAAAGACACTTAGATTTAGTTATCAAAAAATGTATTAGACCCCTATACTTTCTTTTATTTATTTTTTTGTTTCTTTTTATTTTACTACTCAATCTTTTCAGTCTGTAAAGCGTCTTTGAGTGTCTAGAAAAGCGCTATATAAGTCTAATGTATTATTATTATTATTAATAACACACACACACACACACACACACACACACATATAAACACTCACACACAGGCACACATAGGCAAATGCACACAAGCACGCACGCGTACACACACACACACACACACACACACACACACACACACACACACACACACACACACACACACACACACATACCTCCTCATACACCTCATTGGTCTCCAATGAAAAAAAAAAGTTTCAGACTTTTATTCTGAAAAAAATGTTTCAGACTTTTATTCTGAAAAAAAAGTTTCAGACTTTTATTTAGACTTTTTTTTTCGGACTTTTATTCAGAATTCATAATAGTGGCTCAGAAAAAAATTGGCCGAAATCCAAACTTACTTGCCGACCCCTGGTTTAGAGTTTACAGTTATGGGCAACATGCAGTTATGAGCTATGTACAGTGAGGTAGTTTATGTACAGTATCTAATGTGCAGAAGTATAAAAGAAGAATGTCAGGAGAATGTTAGGAGATAGTAGCACTGTCAGTAGCTTGCAATTTAGGTGGTCAGAGATGTTCTAAACATTTCTAGACAAGAAACCCACAGTGGTGCCGGAACAATGAGGGGGGAGTAGGGTACTCTACAAGCTATCACATATATCAAATGAGCGAACAGACAAGATTTCACTTAGATGAAGACAAAGGGTGCTATTTGCCTGAAATGAGTTTCCTTGATATAATACGACTTTTGTTGGAACAACTTCCGAGCAGTGCATTAACATTTGCAACCGTGCGTTTATGGAAAATGTATTCACACACTTAAGCCGATCAAAATGGTGTATTCAGCAAAGCTGTGGTATAAGCACATACTTTATGTTATATTCTATTTCTCTATTCACTGACTATCTCCTCCTGGGTCTTAATTCAGTATTCACACACACTCTCTTTAAAAGCTTCTATTGGAATAGGAAAAAAAACTCATCTTTGTCACATTCAAATCAAATTTGGAAGGTAGCTGCAATTCACTGTGTACTCAAAGCACCCCAAAGTGATGTAGCCTAGCTGTCACTGTATATTCCAACAGCAGTCTGGCATTAGGCCATTCTGTAAATGGTATTTCAGATGGAACTGGGCCATGTTAGAACTCACTGGCATACACAGCCTTCTCCTCCTGATTGAGGGGAGCACAGTTTCCATAGGGCTTTCTCAAAAAGGATATTAAAATGAAATTGTTTTGAAAGGTATGGGGGGACTATCTGGTTGGAAGCTGTAGAAAGTGGTGAAACATTCTTGAACTAGGTTGACCGTTAAGAATTGCCAACCTCACATATAGGACTGTGAAAGAGACATGTTTTTGTTGCGTTTATAAAACAGATCCCATTGGGGTTTTTGCGAGGACTCCCCCAAAGGTTGCTAAAACGAAACGATTTAATTGAACACAGAGGTTAGCTCTTCTCCTTAGTTACTTTACTTAGCTACTCTTTTTATTTTATTTTATAAATTAGCCTACATTTATGAGGAAAATAATCATTTGGTTGTGTTTGGTTGTGTTCTTTTAAGCATTTCCTTTTGGATGGAGTCATATACAGTATAATCGTATAAATATATTGCTAAAAATAATAAAGTAGAGTGAAAGTGATCATAGAAGTTAAGTTATTCCTAAAAAAAAAATCTTTCAGTGGCCACATTGGCACGTCACAGGCGGACACTGTCTTCACTCTGAGTTTAATGTTGGTGAGAGCTCTAACAAAAAATACCCTCTCACTAGTTTGTGGAGAAGAAAAAATATAAACAGGTTAAAAGTAGGCGTTCTGACTAGAGGAATGAAATGGTTATATCATAACATAACATGGCAAACAAAGTTGTCCAGTGCAAATGTTTTAGCCTGCTCCAAAACATCAGTAGGATTATGATTATACGTGTCTGCAACAACCGTTATCAGCGTTAACGAATGCTGGGACAATTTTGCGATGAGCTTAATGTAATTTATAATGCGTAATGTAATGTGTAATGTAATGTGTAAAGTGAACAGGTTGACCTCTGCATTGATTCTGGATTCATAGCCTACATGCAACCGGAACCAACCACTCGTTTGTAATGCAGTGGTCGGCTATACCACGGCGCTGTCATAATAATGGTTGCTTCGTGTTAGCCATGTGAAATGTTATTCTATTAAAAAAAATTACACTCCATTTCGTAGACAAGATTGTATCTATGGCTTCTAATTACCCGCCTATTATATTCTGTAATTTGCAACTCTCTTGAAATTGTGAAATTGATTTGATTTCTTGAAAGAAGTGAAATTGATTTGCAAAAGTGGCTCTCAAAAAAAAAAAAAAGAATAGTAATAATAATAAAGACCATGGCAATATCAGTAAAATCATGGGACAGCGCCACTGCAATGTAACATAATACAGCTCATAATTTGACAAATAATCATGGAAAAGTGAGGCACATTTGGGGGCGGCTGTGGCGCAAGAGGTAGAGCCGCCGTCTAATGAGCGCAAGTTTGGCAGATCGGCGGTTCGAGCCCCGGCTGGCCACATGTCGAAGTGTCCTTGGGCAAGACACTGAACCCCAAATTGCTCCCAGTGAGCGGGCCGGCGCCTTGCATGGCAGCTTGCCGCCACCGGTGTGTAAATGTGTGTGTGAATGGGTGAATGAGAGACCATTGTAAAGCGCTTTGGATAAAGGCGCTATATAAGTGCAGTCCATTTACGATTTACCACATTTACCCCAGACTGTGGACAACCCTGAAGGTGAGGTAGTCCTGGACAGACCGACGCGGCAGTTTGGGGGGGCACATCGGATTGTCAAAGTGATGCGCCACAGGCATAGGTCCATGGAGAAAGCTACATTTTTATATGGCCTAATTGTATACAAAAACAGTGTGAGACTCATTACCGCCATTCACTGACCGATGCGTATATCAAACAGTGACCTACTGTTGTAACTACAGTCATAACTGAGGTATCGACATTGTACTTACATAGTTACTACTATGTAACAGCTATGTCATTACTGTCTAGCTGTATCGGTTGTGACGCAAACATCATTATCAGATGTTTTAACACGCCATCAAAGATAAACACATTTGACGTTCATTCTATCAGCATGTGAAGCCAAATGGAGAATCCAACACTTCAAAGAGTCAGCTGATCCCCAGGCCAGATCGTAAGCCTAAGCATAAAGTAATCTAGCTTCTGAAGCTGTTCGAATAATGACCCGCTTAATAACTCTGTGGCGCTCTTCAAATATTCATGTTTTTTTGTGAGAGCTAAGGCTATAACTATCTCAAAACAAGAGTGTGTGTGTGTGTGCGTGTGCGTGTGGGGTGGGGGGGGAGTCAGAGGATAGCATAAATGTCTGTTGCAGTTTAATTCTAGAGGCATTTAGTCGTCGGCAGACAGCTGCGGTACAGTACAGTGTGCAGTAATGACTGATGGAGAACAGTTCGGAGGTTTTGCCTATGTCATGATAGATTGGATCACACTGGCCCGAAGTTCCCACACGCATGATGATGCAAACTTCATACACATGTTCAAACAATAACTTCATTCTGAAACCACAGCAGATACCTCTTGGAGACAAATTGATGAGTTGTGTTCATGAGTATGCGCATTCACCGTACAATTAATCCATAGAGCATACGGTTGCTCCCCAATGCCGCCCCCTTCCAGCCGGCCCTACACACTCACACACACACACACACACACACACACACACACACACACACACACACACACCATGCACACACACACTCACCATACACACCATATGCAAGCACAAACACACATACACACACGCATGTACGCATACACACACACACACACACACAAAACATGTTGGGAGTGATGAGTTTGGAAGCTCCCACTCTCTCTGTGAAGCACAAAGTGCTGTTAAATAATTCATATGAACGAGGGATGAATCGGAATGAAAAAACATGTTTTTTGTGAAGAGGAGGGGAGAGACGTATCCTGCACTCATAGTATTAAAAAAACTGTGTGTGTGTGTGTGTGTGTGTGTGTGTGTGTGTGGGTGTGTGTGGACAGCTGCGTTTCTTACCATATGGATGGAGCATATCCAAAATAAAAATAATCTAATACCAGGTGTGTGTGTGTGTGTGTGTGTGTGCGTGTGTGTGGACAGCTGATTTTCTCACCATAGATATGAGGGATTGCCTCTCAGACTGAAACACGTGCTAGCCCTGAAGGTAGTGAGGATGTGCTGCCCATTTTCCTTGTTCAGGTTTTGTTTTTTGGCTACAGCTTTGGTTACCTCTCAACTCAGCCAGACTCTGTGGGTCCATAGCACACACAGGTTCATAAATGCTTTAGAATTAGTTAATTAATCACTTATAACCAGTTCATTATTTACTTTAAAACCGTTTACAAAGTTACCAGTCATTTGTTTAGATTGATCGATATTCACTTTGGTGCTTGCCAATTAGGGAGTTTGCAATCAGGAGTTAATTAAGCAATAGTACCAATAGGCAATGATTTATCGTCAATATTGTCATGGGTAGGGGCACACGCAGCCGAGTTACACAACAAATCTGAAAGTTGTGACCAAAAAACAGTGCTTGAAGTATTTTTTTGTGATCGATTGTGGTGGTGTCTGCCCTGTGTTGAGAAATGCATTCTAACAGTAATAATAATAATAATAATAATAATAATAATAATAATAATAATAATAATAATAATAATAATAATGGTGTTGGCCTGTCTGATGTGGTTGGGGAGGGCGTTTCAGAAGGACGGGGCTGCGGCTGAAAAGGCCCGGAGCTTGGTCCTGGTGGTCTTGAGGGTGGTTTGGTCGGCAGACCTGAGGCAACGGGAGGGGGTGTGGAAGGGGACGAGTTCGGCAAGGTAGGAGGGGGCCAGATTGTTGATGGCTTTGTTGGTGGTGAGTATTTGACCGGGAGCCAGTGTAGGTTTTGGAGGAGAGGGGTGATGTGGTGACGGCGGCGAGTGGAGGTGAGCAGACGGGCAGCAGAGTTTTGGACGTATTGGAATTTGTTTAGGATGTTATTAAGCAAACCGTAGATAATGCTGTTGCAGTAGTCGAGTCGGGAAGTTATGAAGGCGTGGATGAGTGTTTCAGCAGCGGAAAAAGGACAGGGAGGGTCGGATGCGGGCAATGTTCCTGAGGTGGAAAAATGCAGATTTAGTGACCTGGTAGGCATGGGGAAGGCACGAGAGGGTGGGGTCAAAGATGATGTCGAGGTTGCGGACTTGGTTGGAGGGGGTTGCGGTGAAGCCATCGATGTTGAGTGAGAATGTCTGTAACAGTAACTACAAACGTTGTCAAGGGAACCTGATACACAAATCTACTGCGGTGTAGGAATATTTACTGTGACATTATCGTTATTAAATCAAGCAATTATGAACAGTATTGCATGTGTATCGGACATCAAGTAAAGTGAGCCAACATTGCATCATTCATTATAAATAATATGGATAATAGACTATTGTTGACCATGTCCGTTATAGTCATAAATCAATCATTCACATTGACTGTTTATTCTTGCTTGTCTATAAAATAGTAATGACAGAGATGGCATTCACTTTAAATAAAACATAAAATGGACTGCACTTATATAGCGCCTTTATCCAAAGCGCTTTACAACGGCCTCTCATTCACCCCTTCACACACACATTCACACACCAATGGCAGCAAGCTACCATGCAAGGTGCCGGGCCGCTCACTGGGAGCAATTTGGGGTTCAGTGTCTTGCCCAAGGACACTTCGACATGTGGCCAGCCGGGGCTCGAACCGCCGATCATTAGACGGCAGCTCTACCTCCTGCGCCACAGCCGCCTCTGTGTAACCCGTTAAGAAACTGCAACAAGGCTACTGGCCTGCAGCGGAATGAACATAGAGAAGTTAATAAAAATGTTAATAATAAAAAAATAAAAATAATAATGTGCGTTTCACATTGGCATCAACTTACTAATAAGAGGTGATACTGGATAACCAGCTACTACCTAGCCACAATCGGCATGCAGAAGTAATGGGACAGTGAAGCATTTGTTCTTCTTTTTTTTATTTTTTTATTATTTGTTTTTCAGATTTTATCCCTTTTTCACCCAATTTGGTAGCCAATTGAACCCAACCTAGCAGCCAATTATCCCCTGCCTATTGCGTAGGATCCGCCGCACGACCCCGTGGCCGGCAGTCCCAGAGGAGGCCGCCAGGCAGACTAGGCTGACTGGCTCCTCGAGCCCAGCACCGTTATTCCGGCACCCAGGGGGCGGTGTTGCGCGACGGATCCTTGTCCGGAAATACTCCTATACCGCCCTCGGGAGCGGCCGCTCAATATGCCGCTCCCTGTGTGTGCCCCGGCCATATCCGGATCTGGCGAGCTGGGATTCGATCCCAGTCTCCGGTGGGCAGCTTGCACTAGTGGCTAGTGCTTAGACCGCTACACCACCGCGGGGCACTGCTAGCATTTGTTCTTCTTTTGACTGTAGCCTACACTCCAAACGTTTGGATTTGAAATCAAACAATGACTGTGGGGTTAAAGTAAAGAGGTTTTAATTTGATGGTTTTGTTGTTGTTAACGAATCCATTTGTTTTCACTGATTACACTGAACAGTGTACCCAGAGAGGCTTGGGGGACATGCCCTCTCCTCTTGTCATATTGATGCTCCTATTGAAAAGTAATGAAGAGAAAAAAAAAGAACGGTCTGCTGGTTATGCTGTTGTCCAATGAGGTCTTGCCATACCAGCAATTAATCAATAAATGGAGGAACTCAGACCTATCTGATCGGTAGTCATGGTTGCACATGTCGAATAGAGGCAAAGAGTAGTACATGAATTAATTACGCATAAATACACAAAAAAAGAACAAATACAATTTCCCAACTGTGCAACCATTGCAAATAATGTTGCATGATTTCACAGGGTTAGTTATCAGGGTTATCAGGGTTTTTAAAAGCATTATAAGTGCATTTTGTAAAGCATTATTAACTGGCTCCTGATTGCAAGATTGCTATTTGGCAGATGTCAACTGAATTACTAACAACTAAGCTATACCTGTTTGGAAATGGTTTATAATTGAATAATAAACTAATTGTCTCAATGTGTGTGCGTGTGTGTGTATGTGCGTGTGTGCGCGCCCCTGTGTGTGTGTGTGTGTGTGTGTGTGTGTCATTAAGTACCAACCTCTCCTGAATACCATCTCAGAACTAGGGTACAGATGCAGACTGCTTGTGTTCATATTTGGCAGCCTAGGACATACACACAGGTTGGTCGTAAGAGGGCTCCAACAACTGGGGATGTCCAAAAAGAAGGCTAAACGCCTTGCAAAGTACTGCTCTGTCTCTGCTGTAATTGGCAGCCGCCATATATGGCGGCGACGCTGCTACTTGTACCCCTGAAATGTGTAAAAAAAAAGAAAGTTATGCCGCTGGTCCATGAATTGTGATTGTGTAGTAACTGCAACGTTAGTATTTGTGTCCCTGTATGTCTTTTTTCTATGTGGACATACATAAATGGTTAAAGTGTGTGTGTGTGTGTGTGTGTGTGTGTGTGTGTGTGTGTGTGTGTGTGTGTGTGTGTGTGTGTGTGTGTGTGCGCGCGTATGTGTGTGTGTGTGTGTGTGTGTGTGTGTCTGTGCGTTTGTGTGTTTGACCTCTCACCAGGGAGACTGTTCCTCTGTGATGGAGTGGGCTCTGAGAAAAAAGTGTGTGTGTGTGTGTGTGTGTGTGTGTGTGTGTGTGTGTGTTTGATGCTAATGGGGACTGATAGTGTGAACTGACTCTGTATGTGTGACTCTGTGTGTGTGACTCTGTATGTGTGTGCATGCAATGTGCGCGCTCCTGTGTGTGCATGTGTGACGCTGATGGAGGTTGATAGTGTAAACACGTTTAAGCTGAGAGCAAACTCGCTCCACTCGGCTCCGAGGAAGAATTTCAGAGGCACCGATGCAGTCCACAGGCCCAGAGACAGAAACTCATAAACGACCGAACAAAAGAGAGAGAGAGACATAATTATTATCATCATTTTGCCCCAGAGAAACACTTTTGCTTTCAACTCCACCCCCCCCCCCACCCCACTATCCTCAGCCCTTTTTCCATCTTCCTCCATCCCTCGTCCCTTCTATCCTTATTCCCTTCCTCTTTCTCTCCTTCATCCTCCCTTCTTATCCCCCCCTCTACCCCCCCCCCCCCCCATCCCTCTTTCAATAAATTATGTATGCATCTCTAACTCACAGAGGGCTACACTGATGCACCGCCGCTAGTTCTAAATTGCTGCCCCACCCCCTCTCTCTCTCTCTCTCTCTCTCTCTCTCTCTCTCTCTCTCTCTCTCTCTCTCTCTCTCGGTAGGACCCAGCCTCCTCTCCCAGAGTTCCTTGCAGCTCAACTCCAACCCGGAGGCTTCGCTCCAGTACTCCGCCAGCTACCATAGCAACCAGACCCTCGCCCTGAGGGACGGTGGTGCCGCAGCAAGCCAGCAGCGCAGCGGGCAGGTCGGGGGAGCTGTGCACAGCTACAACCAGGTAGGAACACCACCACGGCGATGAGGATGATGATGATGATGATGATGAGGTTGATGATGATGATGATAATGACAGTGCTTTTTTATTTACTCGGTCTTGAGGTGATGATGCGGATGATTTTGACGTGACAATTACAGCACTTTTTTTTACTAGGTTTTGAGGTGCTTTACAGTACTTTACGAGCTGCGTAGATCGCACCCGGGGGGGGGTAGGGGGTGGGTATCTACCAGTATTTAGCAAGGATGAACTTACAATGGGGTTGAAGCACAGCCAGCTGGACAGGCCCATAAGCATTCTGCTTTAATTTGATTATTAATTTGATGATTGTTTACTGTATATCATGATCTGAGCATATCTACACACCTATCCAATGGCATCCTGCTTTTGTGTCTGATCATCATATTTCTAATGTTAGAAGCATTATAGTTTGGGTCTGGTTTTTAGGAGGGACATTTGTCAAATAGGGCATTCAGCTAAAGAGGTTAAGAGAGATGACAACTATAGGTACTAAACCACAGTGGAAACGTGTCGGAGCAAAGTCAGTCGGTTTCTGCTCGAAGGAGGAGAGGTTGAGTCACTCGGGAAGGAGGTTGAGTTGTGGAGGAAGTTGAGGGAGGGAGGGAGATGTGCTTTTTTGGAACAGTGGGAGCTGAGAGAGTTCAAAGTACAGTGTAACCTCCACTTACTGCTGTAAAGAGTGCTGGCTCCACGTTAAGAGCTTTGCTCGACCTTTATCCTTTCTGACAACATCGCCATCTTCCTCTCTCCTTCTCACTCTCTCCACCCTTTTCTCTCTCCTTCTCACTCTCTCCACACTCCTCTCTCCTTCTCACCCTCCACCCCTCTCTCTCCTTCTCACTCTCTCCACGCTCCTCCCTCCTTCCCCCTCCCTCCACCCTTTTCTCTCTCCTTCTCACTCTCTCCACGCTCCTCTCTCCTTCTCACCCTCCACCCCTCTCTCTCCTTCTCACTCTCTCCACGCTCCTCTCTCCTTCCCCCTTCCTCCACCCTTTTCTCTCTCCTTCTCACTCTCTCCATGCTCCTCTCTCCTTCTCACTCCCTCCACCCTTTTCTCTCTCCTTCTCACTCTCTCCACGCTCCTCTCTCCTTCTCACCCTCCACCCCTCTCTCTCCTTCTCACTCACTCCACGCTCCTCTCTCCTTCTCACTCCCTCCACCCTTTTTTCTCTCCTTCTCACTCTCTCCACGCTCCTCTCTCCTTCCCCCTCCCTCCACCCTTTTCTCTCTCCTTCTCACTCTCTCCACGCTCCTCTCTCCTTCTCACTCCCTCCACCCTTTTCTCTCTCCTTCTCACTCTCTCCACCCTTCTCTCTCCTTCCCCCTCCCTCCACCCTCTTCTCTCCTTCCCCCTCCCTCCACCCTCTTCTCTCCTTCCCCCTCCCTCCACCCTTCTCTCACCTTCCCATTCACAGTATCTTTCTCTCGTTATTCTACATACAGATCCTAATGCTTGAGCTAAGCTGGTTTATACAGGTGTGTGTTGCCATAGGCTGTATGTAGGTAATTGGCTGGTATGTCTTTAATAGATATGGAGTTGGAGATGATGGATCCAGTATGTAATTGCATAGGGAGATGTTGGCAGGATTTGTTATTTAAATTTTTTCTGCAATGACTTGTAAAGTGGGCTGAAACATGTGTTAATCTGGGCATACTGATCAAGAGAACTCCAATTATCCTCTAGCCTGCAGGAGCCTGCAGGAGCCATTTATTCCCAATGTTCATTTACACACACTCTCTCACACACACACACACACACACACACACACATAGACACACACACATAGACACACACACACACACACACACACACACAAAGACATACACAAACTTCTCTCTGCATCTAACTCTCATTTTCTCTGCTATTCCTTCTGTTCTCAAACAAGTGAGTGTGTGTGTGTGTGTGAGTGTGTGTGTGTGTGTGTGTGTGTGTGACTGTGTGTGTGTGTGTGTGTGTGTGTGTGTGTGGGTGCGTGTGTGCATGTGGATGTGTGCGTGCCCATGTGTGTGTGTGTGTGCATGTGTGGTGTGGGTTGGGGAGGTGATATCACTCTACAAACACATTCATTTACACTGGCAACCGAACCTCATTTCCAAAAGCGAAGGAGGGTACTGTATCTCTCTAAGTAAATAACACGACAGAAGACAGGGGGGAAAAGAGAGAGAGATAGAGGGATTGAGAAGAACGTCCCGCAAATTCCCTGTGCTCTCTTGTGCTTCTCAGCACAATATTTAACAGTCCTGTCCTCTTTCTTTCATCCCCCCCTCCCCCCCCTCCCCCCATCTCCATCCTCTTCCTCTCCTACCCTGTCCTGCCCATTTCGGCCTGTTTTTTGCCTGTCAGGGCGATGGGAGTGATGTTCTCTGAGTAGCGCAGTCTCGTCCAGAAAAAGGGGGTTTATGTAAGCCACTGCATCAGATCCAGCTAGGTGCTCTCATGCCGGGTATTTATAAAGATAAGGGGACTCTGCTTGAATAATGCACAGAGGTGTGTCACCTCACCTGAAACACAACAGAACTGTGAGATTATCATTAGGATGGATATAGATCTCTCTATCGATCTATCACTCGGTCTGTCTGTCTGTCTGTCTGTCTGTCTGTCTGTCTCTCTGTCTGTCTGTCCATCCATCTATCTTTTTACCTATCTGTCCTACACATGTACAGTGGCTATAGAAAGTCAACACACCCCTTCACTTTTTCCACATTTTTGTTGTGTTATAGACTCAATTTAAAATGTATTAGTGCCCTGGGGTGGTCCAGTGATCTAGCACCGCGGTCTACAGTGCACACATATGCCACTGTCAGCATGGGTTCGTGTCCGGCCCATGCCCTGCTGACATGCCCTCTCTCCCTTCTTCTCCTTGCTTTCCTGTCTGTCTTCACTGTACTGAACTCTTTTTTTAAATATGAGTGGGACTGCCCCACTCAGAAAAACTAACTTGTAATAACAAAAAAATACAATATAATAAAATGTTGACGGGGCGGCTGTGGCGCAGGAGGTAGAGCCGCCGTCTAATGATCGCAAGATCGGCAGATCAGCGGTTCGAGCCCCGGCTGGCCACATGTCGAAGTGTCCTTGGGCAAGACACTGAACCCCAAATTGCTCCCAGTGAGCGGGCCGGCGCCTTGCATGGTAGCTTGCCGCCCTTGGTGTGTGAATGTGTGTGTGAATGGGTGAATGAGAGGCCGTTGTAAAGCGCTTTGGATAAAGGCGCTATATACAGTAAGTGCAGTCCATTTACCAATAAAAATGTATTAAATACATAGAAATTGGCATCAATCCACACACACTACCCCATAATGACAAATGTATTAAAATTGAAACACAGAAATACCTCATGTGCATAAGTCTTCACACTCTTTGACACTCTTAAAATGAGCTAAAAAGCAATAATGTTATCAACAAATCACAACAAATCACATTTTTTTATCAATATCTTTGTTTTTAGGGTCTCTGATTTGTATAGGAATCAATGACACACTGTGTAGATTAGGATGTCACTACCAACTCAGCAAATGTTATAATTTTCTCTTGATCCTGTATTGGTGACAAATATACCCTCAACTTGATGCAGCTACCTCTATTCTTCACACGAGAGATGGTGCAGAAACGGGGTGCAGAAAAGGGATTCTTTTTGGCCCCTTGGTTATAGACCAATTTTGTAGAGTGACTGAGATGATGTTGTCCCATCGACTGTGCTTTTTCCTCTCCACCATTCAACTTTGTAGAATTTTGTCTCCCCAGGCCTCAGGGTCGCATAGCAGTTTTCTTCCTCTCCATTTGCTCAATTTAGAATGACAACCTGATCCACACAGTGTGTAATTGATTCCTATGCAAATCAGATACCCTATAAAAAGGGTAAGATATTGATTCCAACTATTACTACTTGCACTAAGATGGACTCAACTTCAACTTATTGAGTGATTTGTTTGTGATTTGCTAATTTTAAGAGTGTCATAGCAAAGGGTGTGAAGATTTCTGTGTTTCAATTTTATAAATGTGCTTGTTTTTCTTGTTTTCACTTTGTCATTATGGCGTGTGAATTGATGCCAATTTTTTTGTATTTGATCAATTTTAAATTGAGTCGAGAACACAGAACAATGTGGGAAAAGTGAAGGGGTGTGTTGACGCCATTGTAGGTTTAGATAAGCCACTGCATCAGAAAGGTGCACTTATGCAGAGTATTTATAAGAGTAAGTATGCTCACCTGCAGTTAAATAATGCATATGCATCTGGAACCTGTGGGCATATAGATATAACAGATGGGCATATATATATAAATATATATATACATACATCTGTCTGTGGATGGATGGATTTTGTATAGTGTACCACACTCTCCGTCTCCTTTGTTTCTCTCTGCCTTTCTGTCATCCTGTCTGTGTGTGTCCGTTTGTCTCTCTCACACGCGCGGCGGGCACGCGCACGCGCACAAACACACACACACACACACACACACACACACACACACACACACACACACACACACACACACAGAGAGAGAGAAGCACGCACACGGTTTGGCTTGACAACGCAGCTTTGCCAAATACTGACTACAGGTTGTTTTAAATAGCATAATCCATTCAGTGTTTCAGATTAATCAGTTTTCATGCCCCTCTCCAAATGAGGAACACTGGAACCAAAGGCTCATTGTAATCAGCAGGCACGGTTTGGGTGATTATAGGAGGAAAAATAATACAGAGAGCTGCCTGAGGGGAGTGTGTGTGTGTGTGTGTGTGTGTGTGTGCGTGCGTGTGTGCATGTGTGCTATGCATGCTGTGTCTGTGTGTGTGTGTGTGTGTGTGTGTGTGTGTGTGTGCATGTGTGGTATGCATGCTGTGTCTGTGTGTGTGTGTGTGTGTGTGTGTGTGTGTGTGCGCGCTGTGCGTGTTGTGTGTTTGTGTGTGAGTGTGTTTTCCTCTCTGTATTGTTCGCCTATGGGGAGAACATGTCTGCATGGTTGGTGTCATCACCATAAGATGATGGGAGTTCTGTGGAGGAGGGAAGCATATGTTCTCCTATAGTCTCAGCGGATGTATTGGAATACATTAGGAGAGACCATGTGTCGTGTATCTGAGCCGCTACACAACCGTCGAGTGCAAACATGTACAGTCGGAGGCGAAGGAGGTTTACATACACTTAGGTTGAAGTCATTAAAACGAATTGTTTAACCACTCCACTGATTTTAAGTTAACAAACTAAAGTTTTGGCGAGTTGGTTAGGACATGATATCATATCAACGATTAAGGGAATAGAGTTTGGCACGTATCATTGTACGTATGCTCTTTCTGTGACTGAAGCCGACAAAGCAAAGTGCCGTGTCCATCCGATCGGCCGGAGCGTATTTCCTAGTCGGTGGACATGTCGTGTTATGCTGATGATGTGCAATGGATGCAACATGTCATTTCTGGCAGGGTTTCCTGTTAGCTTAAAAGGTAGATCTAGCGATATGACGTGACCACCCGCAGCGGGTGAAGCTTCTCACTGGTGGATGTCACAACACGACCTGTCGCTGTCAAATCACTGAGTCTAACTTTAAGTCTAGCAAAGCCTTTCTCGTGACGAGTACAGTATGACAGTCTCCTGTCTGTCTCTCTCCCCCTACCTCCAGACTCCAGTCTGATAGACCTGTCTGTCTCTCTCCTACTCCCTCCAGACTCCAGTCTGATAGTCTCCTGTCTGTCTCTCTCCCTCTTCCTCCAGACTCCAGTCTGATAGACCTGTCTGTCTCTCTCCTACTCCCTCCAGACTCCAGTCTGATAGTCTCCTGTCTGTCTCTCTCCCTCTTCCTCCAGACTCCAGTCTGACAGTCTCCTGTCTGTCTCTCTCTCCCTCCCTCCAGACTCCAGTCTGACAGTCTCCTGTCTGTCTCTCTCTCCCTCCCTCCAGACTCCAGTCTGATAGTCTCCTGTCTGTCTGTCTGTCTCCCTCTCCCTCCAGACTCCAGTCTGATAGTCTCCTGTCTGTCTGTCTGTCTCCCGCTCCCTCCAGACTCCAGTCTGATAGTGTCCTGTCTGTCTCTCTCTCTCCCTGCCTCCAGACTCCAGTCTGATAGACCTGTCTGTCTCTCTCCCCCTGCCTCCAGACTCCAGTCTGATAGACCTGTCTGTCTCTCTCCCCCTCCCTCCAGACTCCAGTCTGATAGACCTGTCTCTCTCTCTCTCCCTCCCTCCAGACTCCAGTCTGATAGTCTCGTGTCTGTCTCTCTCCCCCTACCTCCAGACTCCAGTCTGATAGTCTCCTGTCTGTCTCTCTCCCTCTCCCTCCAGACTCCAGTCTGATAGTGTCCTGTCTGTCTCTCTCTCCCTCCCTCCAGACTCCAGTCTGATAGTCTCCTGTCTGTCTCTCTCCCCCTCCCTCCAGACTCCAGTCTGATAGACCTGTCTGTCTCTCTCCCCCTGCCTCCAGACTCCAGTCTGATAGTCTCCTGTCTGTCTCTCTCCCTCTCCCTCCAGACTCCAGTCTGATAGTCTCCTGTCTGTCTCTCTCCCCCTGCCTCCAGACTCCAGTCTGATAGACCTGTCTCTCTCTCTCCCCCTCCCTCCAGACTCCAGTCTGATAGACCTGTCTGTCTCTCTCCCTCCAGACTCCAGTCTGATAGTCTCCTGTCTGTCTCTCTCCCCCTCCCCCCAGACTCCAGTCTGATAGACCTGTCTGTCTCTCTCCCCCTCCCTCCAGACTCCAGTCTGATAGTGTCCTGTCTGTCTCTCTCTCCCTCCCTCCAGACTCCAGTCTGATAGTCTCCTGTCTGTCTCTCTCCCCCTGCCTCCAGACTCCAGTCTGATAGTGTCCTGTCTGTCTCTCTCCCCCTCCCTCCAGACTCCAGTCTGATAGACCTGTCTGTCTCTCTCCCCCTCCCTCCAGACTCCAGTCTGATAGACCTGTCTGTCTCTCTCCCCCTCCCTCCAGACTCCAGTCTGATAGACCTGTCTCTCTCTCTCCCCCTCCCTCCAGACTCCAGTCTGATAGACCTGTCTCTCTCTCTCTCCCCCTGCCTCCAGACTCCAGTCTGATAGACCTGTCTGTCTCTCTCCCCCTGCCTCCAGACTCCAGTCTGATAGTCTCCTGTCTGTCTCTCTCCCTCTCCCTCCAGACTCCAGTCTGATAGACCTGTCTGTCTCTCTCCCCCTCCCTCCAGACTCCAGTCTGATAGACCTGTCTCTCTCTCTCCCCCTCCCTCCAGACTCCAGTCTGATAGACCTGTCTCTCTCTCTCTCCCCCTCCCTCCAGACTCCAGTCTGATAGACCTGTCTGTCTCTCTCCCCCTGCCTCCAGACTCCAGTCTGATAGTCTCCTGTCTGTCTCTCTCCCCCTGCCTCCAGACTCCAGTCTGATAGTCTCCTGTCTGTCTCTCTCCCCCTGCCTCCAGACTCCAGTCTGATAGTCTCCTGTCTGTCTCTCTCCCCCTCCCTCCAGACTCCAGTCTGATAGTCTCCTGTCTGTCTGTCTGTCTGTCTCCCTCTCCCTCCAGACTCCAGTCTGATAGTCTCCTGTCTGTCTCTCTCCCCCTGCCTCCAGACTCCAGTCTGATAGTCTCCTGTCTGTCTCTCTCCCCCTGCCTCCAGACTCCAGTCTGATAGTCTCCTGTCTGTCTCTCTCCCCCTCCCTCCAGACTCCAGTCTGATAGTCTCCTGTCTGTCTGTCTGTCTCCCTCTCCCTCCAGACTCCAGTCTGATAGTCTCCTGTCTGTCTCTCTCCCCCTGCCTCCAGACTCCAGTCTGATAGTCTCCTGTCTGTCTCTCTCCCCCTGCCTCCAGACTCCAGTCTGATAGTCTCCTGTCTGTCTCTCTCCCCCTGCCTCCAGACTCCAGTCTGATAGACCTGTCTGTCTCTCTCCCCCTGCCTCCAGACTCCAGTCTGATAGTCTCCTGTCTGTCTCTCTCCCCCTCCCTCCAGACTCCAGTCTGATAGTCTCCTGTCTGTCTCTCTCCCCCTGCCTCCAGACTCCAGTCTGATAGTCTCCTGTCTGTCTCTCTCCCCCTCCCTCCAGACTCCAGTCTGATAGTCTCCTGTCTGTCTGTCTGTCTGTCTCCCTCTCCCTCCAGACTCCAGTCTGATAGTCTCCTGCCTGTTTCTCTCCCTCCCCCTCCAGACTCCAGTCTGATAGTCTCCTGTCTGTCTCTCTCTCCCTCCCTCCAGACTCCAGTCTGACAGACCTGTCTCTCTCTCCCCCTCCCTCCAGACTCCAGTCTGATGGACCTGTCTCTCTCTCTCCCCCTCCCTCCAGGTGACGTCCAGCCGCGCGGCCCAGCAGCAGGCAGGAGCAGGTGGGGACCCCTTCTCCCAGAGTCATGGCAGTGCCTTCCACCTGCCCGACGCCCAACAACCTGCCACAGGTGGACACACCTCATCTGTCAGGAAGGAGGAATACAATCTTAGAAAAAAGGCTTCCAAGAGGGTTCCTTGAGGGGGGGGGGGTCCGTATTTCGAACCCTCTGTGGAAAGGGTTCTACATGGAATTCAAAATGTGTTCTTCAAAAGGGTTCTCTGACAGGGATAGTCGAAACAACCTTTGGTACTCTAAGGGCCAGTTTCACAGACAAGGCTTAAGCCTAATCCTGGACTAAAAAGCATCTTCAATGGAGATTTTACATTGAAAGTGTGATTTAGTCCAGGACTAGGCTTAAGCCTTGTCTGTGAAACCGGCCCTAAGAGTATCGGTCAGTATGTAGTATTACAAGTCTCTCAGGGCAGTGCTTAACATGCCTGCATTCCCAAGAACATTCCACGCTTGCCTTCTCAAGGATGCTAACTCCTGCTCCGAGAGAGTGAAAACACCCTTACGGGAGTTTGTAACAGACATTCCAAAGGCTAAAGGGTTATCGCATACAGTATCGAACATTCATCCATTAACATTTCAATCCAAGATCATTATCTCGTGTCAATGAAAAATAACTTAATAAAAACAAAAGCCCCCTGTCTTATTGAATGTTTTCTCTCGGTCATCCCAGGCATCTACTACTCCAGTTCCACCCTGCCTGCCCAGCGTGTGAGCTCTCCTCTCTCTCTGGGGACCGGTGGAGGAGGGTCTGGCTCCCCCAGCAAGCTCCAGCGCCTGCCTTCCTCCTCGTCATCGCCCAACAAACAGTCATCCGGCACCCGCCTCGCCAAGTCCTATAGGTATCTCTTTCATGAAACCGTCTTTTTGTGTGCTTTTATTTTGTGTGCTTTTTTTCCGAATGTGTTCATAATGTGGTGATTGTGGAAAGGACTTGACTCAAGAGACAAGGAATCAAGTTCACGAATCATACCTGGGCCCCGTACACCGCACGACTCAAGGTACTTGAGTCTAGTCTTGAGTTGATTTACTACCTAAACACACAGAACAATGCACAATGAACTGGTGCTACCTGGACTGTCATCAACCCACCCACCCGCAGCAGGCCGCTCTAGGACCTCTTCTGGTCCCTGCCAGTGGCTGCGGAGCTTGGGCGATACCCCCCGGAGTCAGACCTGACCTTTCGGGAATAATCATGAACCGCCTCCAGGTGCTCCTTCAGTCCGCGGAAGTACTCCATTCCTTTTCCCCCTTCTATCTCAGGCTTGGGCGGGGCTCCAAACACTAAGTCCACCGGTGTCTCGAGTTCCCGCCCGAACATGAGAGCAGCTGGCGTGCATTGCGCGGACTCCTGTACTGCTGTTCTGTAGGACCACAGGACCTGGGGTAGGTGACGGTCCCAGTCGCGTTGATGTTGACTAGTGAGAATGGCGAGCTGGGTTGCAGGAGCCGGCTCTTCCCCGGTCCACTGGGAATGGTAGCTGGACCGAGCGGCGGCCCCTGTGCCGACCCCTCGGTCCAGTCGGGACGCCGCTCCGCCTCCAGCCAGTCTCTCACCGATGCCAAGGTCTTGTCAGTCTCGTCGGTCGGGAGAAATAGCGGGCTGGGGAAGTCTTGCACGAAGCGTCGGTAGTATGACGCCAGACGCAGGAAATTCCACAGCTCGCTGACGTTGGTAGGGGTCGGCCAGTCTCGGACTGTGGCTACCTTGACTGGTCACACTCCCGCAGCCCTTGCCCATTGGTGAACGCGGTTTTTGATCTTGCTTCGGGGGGCCAGCTCTACTTAGCTGCTGTGCAGGTCGAGTGAACTGAACCAGCTGGACCCTCTGATGTAGTCTAGGGCGTCGTCGAACCGAGGGAAGCGGGTAAGAGTCTTTTTTTGTCACGTCGTTCAGTTGCCAGTAATCCACGCAGAAACACCAGCTGCCATCCTTCTTTTTAACTAACACGGCTGGTGCTGCCCAGGGGCTGTCGGAGGGCTTGAGGTGCTGATGGAGGGGCAGCTGCCCGGCGGCTGATGGGTCAGTCCCTGGGTCTGCGGCTTCTCTCCTGACTGGTCCGGAGTTTCACAGTTTTGGTGCTGAGGGTGATGGACGACCCCAGCTTGTCCACACGGGCCCCCTCAGCGAGCCAGAACTTGTGCACCAGCTCTTGGTCTCCAGCCTGCACTCGTAGCAGCTTTCTCACTCTCATCTCGGCCTTCTCTCCTGTCACCATCGTCAGGTGGGTGCTGGTTGATGCCCATGCCGCTGAAGGAGGGACAATGGTGCCCGGGAGGATGCCTCGTCGCACTAGGGTGATGGTAGCCCCTGTGTCGACCATGGCAGGTCGAGTTCGCAGTTCATGTATAGTCCTTTAGTGTGGCCTAGGTGGCCAACCAGTGGACATCGGTTCCGAGGAGGGGTTGGAGGCTGGAGTGGTGGTCCCCTCGTTAGACCTCTCCGTTGGCGTTTCCAGTTGGCTGGGGAGTTCTGGCTTTTGGCGCTGGTGCTGGGCAGTTGCGGGAGTTGTGGCCAGGCTTGTCGCACCAGTAGCAGTGGTCGGTGGCCCAGGGTGGACGTCATCCGTAGGATAGGGGTCGCCGCGGGGCACTCACTTGGTAGATCTCTTCCATCTCGTTGTCGCCATTGTGGTCGATCCATCGGACGTGTGGTCGGGGACTAAAGGCTCGTCATTGGGTAGGCTGAGTAGAGAGCACCCCTTCCTCACAGAGCTCTTTGCTGAGAGACTGGGGTGTAGCAAGGCGGATGTGCAGTCGCAGCTGCTCTGGGACGAGGAGCCCTCGCAGGAAAGCTAGCACGGCTAACTCCTCTCGGGCATTGGCTAAGAACATTGGGTTACTGTGACGGCCGTGCAGCTGGTGAAGGTGCCTAGGTTCTCTCGCCCTTGGTGGCGCCAGCTGGCTAGTAGCTCTGCTCTGTTCTGGTCTAAGTCGAGTTTTCAGTCTCCAGGCTCTCGGACCATGTAAACCAGTGGTTTTCAACCCTCTCCTCGGGGACCACCAGCCGTTCCACATATTTGATCTGTTCCACCACCAGCACACCTGATTCAACTAATCAAGTACAAATCATAATTGCTTTGCATTTGATTAGTTGAATCAGGTGTGCTGGTGGTGGAACAGATCAAATATGTGGAACGGCTGGTGGTCCCCGAGGAGAGGGTTGAAAACCACTGAAAACAACAGCTGTATGAAGAGTTTGTATGATGCAGTTTGGCGAGACTGAAGAGACGCGCAATGCATTTTGGGGACGTTGAGTGGAAATAGTATGGTCTCGATCCGTACTTACAAATGTGGGTATACATACTAGATTTCTCGCATACTCAAATTTCACATACACAGTGTGAAAGCACTGCATACTCGAAATCCACGTCATATCTAGTATGAGTAGTATGCTAGTATGCCATTCCGAACACAGCCTCTGTGTCTATTGAACCCGGCTCAGGGCTGGCTAGCTAGCTAGCTCTCTACTCCATTCATCAATTATTGTTATTGAAGCTAGTGTCGCTGTCCCAGTCTCTGTAATAAGGGAACATATAGAATATTCCTGATCCACATCTGAAGCCTTCATTCAACCATACTGTAGTGTAAGGGAAAAAAGGGGTGTCAATTTGATCGCAAACAGGTACATTGTACATTCATCTGTGACAAAGGACAGAACACTTGTAAAGTGGTGGTGATTAGCGTCTATACATGTAAACATGATGGTCACGAATGTAACCAACGACTGTCTCATCATTATAATCCAGTACACAAACCACTCTGTCTTCAAACCCTCTACAAGCGTTTGACACGCATGTCAGTAGAAGTTATGATTCATGGTAATATGAAGTTATGGTAATACGAATAATTAGCGTTTTACAAAGGTATACAAAACAAATATTTTACCGCGTTACGGTTTCCAAATGAACCGCGATCGTTAACACATTAACATTGACAGCCCTAGTTATTATATTAAAGGTGCCGTTCATTACTGTGTTATTACAGCACCACAGTTGCCGTGACAACAGCAGGTGGGCCGGGGTCTCCGCTGAGGGTGGCCTCTCCGCCTAACTCGGTAGCCGGGGGCGGTGCTAGCTCGTCCTCGTCCCCACTACACCAGGTACTGTGTCACATTCTTAAGATATATATTGTGTGTCTTACAATTGCTTCTGTTCTACACAATGCTTATCTACGGTATCTTGATGTTCTTAAAACCTCTTCATCTGAATCAGCTATGAGACACATTTCTGACCTAAAAACCAGACCCAAACTAAACTGCTTATATAACATAAAAAATAGGATGATCAGATGCAAAAGCAGAATGCCATTGGATAGGTAAGACCTTGTTAGGTTATGTGTGGATATGCTCAGATCATAGTTCAGAAGAACATACTGCACAAAGCGCAATCCATTACAAGGAGGTAAAGTAATCAATAATGAAATGAATACTCAAATTGAAGCAGAATGTATGGGCCCAATGATAGGACCGTCTGGATTAAAAGGTGAACATAAGAGATACTGTAGATATTCATTACATTGAGTTACGTTACGTAACCAAGAATGGTGTGTGTTCTACACGTAAGCAATTTACCATGAGAGGAAGGGGGTTGTGGAGACATTTACCACTGGTACAGGGTTGTGGCACGAGGCGAAGCCTCCACAACCTCCGCCCTCGAATGGTAAATTGCTTTTCTACAAAAGCTACCACATAATATGAAATACACAGTTGTAACATTAAATTCATTTATTTACAATCATTAATCGTTTCAGAATACATATATCCTTCCGCCACAGAATATAGTCCCATAAACAAGATCAACGATTGCATTGTAGGCTAGGCCACATTCACTTGCCTTTGAGCCAAAGCAAAAACAAATCAGGTGTTCTTAATCAGATTGATTGGGATACTGGAAATGCAGTTGGAGCTGAACTGAAGGGAGTTGGGGTATTTACCACTGTTGCTAGCCAATCAGAATCCAGTATCCAAACATGCTGTTGTAGAATATGTATTTCTATCTGAATGCTCTGTTGATGTATGTACACACTCTGCTGTGGTTCCCAGATGAGTTCAGGCATCGGAAGTTATGCCACGCTGTCTCCCAAACGCCTGGCTGCTCACCACGCCTCAGACCAGTACAAGATCTCCCACGAGCTCTACGCTACCGCCACCCTCCAGAGGCCTGGCAGTCTAGCAGGTGAGAGAAACGCACGCACAGACACACACACACACACACACACACACACACACACACACACACACACACCCTAGAGACAAGACAGGTTTAAAACCTTTACTTCCTAGTAAGGTCACAGGGGATTCATTCTCCCAAGTGACGCCTTCCTCTGCCTCCTCATCCTCCGCTGTGTGGATGTCTCTGTGTGTGTGTGTGTTGATTGTGACAGTTCCTCTTGGTAATGGACTAAAGTGAGTCCTTAGCCTATAGCAGGGTCTTGATAGAGTTCAATAGATGGAGGATTGTTGTCATGGTACTTGTGTTAATGACCACTTGCGCCTATGCGGTGTCATCTTCTATTTCAACCAAAGTGTGTGTGTGTGTTTCTGTAAGTGTGTGTGTTTAGATTGCCACTCTCTTATTGATTGTAATAACGTCCCCTCCATGCAGTACAGAGGGTTGCGTTCGCTCTGCCCGGTATTCTGCAACACTCTGCAAGCACTAGTATGGACTGAGGAGGTCATGTGTTTGTCGAGTGGCGTTTCTGAACGCTCTGTCCTTCTGAAGGCAGCAATCACACTCTCGCTGAGTCGTGAGGTTTGAAGAGGCTGAAGAGACCAGTCCCTGATGTCTTATGTCACCGAGAGACCGTTTGACCTACACGGCATCCTTCTCCTTGTGCAAAACAGGACTAAGCCATTGCCACAAAGACTTTGAATACTGCTGCTAAAGATTGCATGGTGTGCAGTGCATTTGCAATGCATGTTACTGTCATATTGTAATAATTATATAGGCCTACCCATTGAATCTGGAAGAATATGATGTTACCTGTCCTCTTACAACTGTTTTACCTTATCTTATTATGTATGGGGCATTTTCTATAATTTCACATACAGTACTGCAATTCCATGCCATGTGCATGTCATGACCAATGATAGTCCAAAGAATTGTAGTCTTTACAACTGGACGTATTAGCCTTATGAGAGGGCCAGTAGGATCTTGTAGTGAGAAACATGGTGGCCACCATAAAGTTGGCAAGGCTAAAACATAACATCACTGCAGGAGCCTCATTAGTGAGTCGAAGTGGAGGTAATGACACTCTAGTGTCTCTCTTTATGATCACGGTTATACTTGCTGTGGGGTATGCACCAGACCTGGGTTCAAATAGTATTTGAGATCATTCCAAATACTTAAGTGTGTTTGGATTGGGTTTTACATTTTTTAACTCAGGTCTTCTATGCTCCCCCTATCTACAGGGAGAACTTGACTGAGTGTCTGTCTTTCCTTTGCCTTTCTTTCTTTAATAGCTATATTTTTTTATTCCGAGTTTGATTTTGATATTGAGAACACACTTCAAAGTGAGAACTTCAAATGCCTTTTTTGTTAAAAATAGAATTAGGTAAATACCCATGTGGTAAAGAGGTGAAGAATTACTTTTCGGATGTGCGCCGTGGTATAATATTATAATAGCTATTGTGTTCTAATAGTACGCTTGTTTCCGCTTTAGCTCACACTCAGGAAGTTAAGAGCAGAACACGGTCGACGGGGGACCTGCTTCTGTTTTGCATTTCTGTTTTATTTTTCTGATTGTATGAAATGTCATGGGACGCCAGCTCCCTCCCCCTTCCCCCCACCCCCATCCCTCCACCCCCAGCCCTCCATTTGAAAGAAAGCGAGCTCTGTGTGCTTTGATTCGGGGTGCCTCTGTGACTCAGTAACTCTCCCCCGTAAGACTTCAAAAGAAAAGGGAGGACGAGGGGAGGAATAGAGGAGGAGGAAGAGAGAGAGAGAGAGAGAGACATGATGAGTCGCTTGACGGAAGAGTGCGTCCGTCGCTCTAATGACTACTCCCTCCTTCCCGAATATTCCCTCGATTCTTCACTCCTCCTCTCTCTTTGCCACAACCCAAACGGTCTCCCTTTTGTAAATGATCGCTATTAGAGTGTGAAGGGAAGCTTCTGCTAGCGAAGAAGTGATGTGCTGCGTTGTTTTTTTTGAAAGAAGTAAACACTTTCGTAATGGACACTCCGTAAAGGACTTTTTTTCCTTTTTTTTTAAGGGACCGATGGCTTCCATGATTCAGTAATTTGTACTGTTGCGTTTAAGCTCTTGCTCTCTCAGTTCATAATCTAGACACCTAGGAGTTGGTTAATGCGTGTGCACACACATAGACGTGTATGCACATGACACATACACACACACACATGCGTGTGTACACAATATACACGCAAAACGCATGCACATATTCCACCTTTTTTCCAGCTCTCTATCCGTCTCCTCTCTGCACCCTTCTGTTTTATCGTCCCCCGCCCATCACTCTCTTTTTCGCTTACTTTATCTTTCTCTCTCTCTCTTTCTCCCTCTCCTCTCTCTTCACCCGCCTTCCCCTTTCCCTCTCCCTCTGTCTATCCACCCACCACTCCCCCCCCCCCCCCACACACACATACCTTCTCTCCTCTCTTTTGGTGAAGTCTCTGTGCCGTGTGTGTTTGTCACACTGTGTTACGAACAAGTGTTTTCCGTGTGAGGGAGTGTGCATTTGGTATTCGGTAACTCCTGCCAAAGGCAGCGAAAAAGAATGCAAATTTGCGCATTTCATTATTTCACAGCTGACGTGAAATAACGTCCTCCACGGAGATCACATTGAATAATTTCTATCCCCAGCTACCACAATACCAGGGTAGAAAATCCACTCTCTATCACAGGGGCTATCAGCATCCAACAAACATCCAATCCAAATACTGTGCACAGGGACAATATTAGCTTTGTATACGAACTCCGCCTGAAATAGCTCGGTAAATCTTCGGTCGGGGGGGGGGAATGTATTTCCATATCAAATGAAGCGGCGTTGAATTGTGATGTCGTTAACCCTGTCAGCGCTCAACTGGGTGGAGTGGAGAAGGAATTTTGGTGTAAAATGATGAATTAATCGGAAAAATTTCATGAACGGAATACACTGGGCTGACTTTCCTCTCTCTCTCTCTCTCTCTCTCTCTTTCTCTCTCTCTCTCTCCCCCCCCCCCCGCCCCCCAGGTTCCCGGGGGTCCTACAGCAGTCAGCACAGCCACTGCGGTCCGGAGCTCCGGCCCCTGGGCTCCCCTGAGCACCACATAGACCCCATCTATGAGGAGCGCGTCTACCACAAGGGTCCCATGAGGAGCCTGAGCCAGAGTCAGGGGGAAGCCAGCCCCAATCGCAACAACACTGGTACGATAAACACTGTACACACTGTGCACGCACTTTCATACAGTACACCTGTTCTAACAACACCGGTACGATAAACACGGTAGATAGATAGACTTTATTTGTCATTGTTACAGTACAGGTACCAAACAACGAAATTTAGGAGGGGAGGCTCCCCTGGTGTTTAAGAAAGGAAAAAGAAACACATTTTGGAAAAAGCATAGATGCATAAAATCACAAGAAGATAAGGAGCTGGTTTACATCAATAGAGGCTATGTACACAATCCACTGTACTATACTGCACAGATAGTCAACTAGGGTTGTCATATTGCACAAGAAAGTATTTCACTGTGCACGCACTTTCATACAGTACACCTGTTCTAACAACACCGGTACGATAAACACAGTACACACTGTGCACGCACTTTCATACAGTACACCTGTTTTAACAACACCGGTACGATAAACACTGTACACACTGTGCACGCACTTTCATACAGTACACCTGTTCTAACAACACCGGTACGATAAACACAGTACACACTGTGCACGCACTTTCATACAGTACACCTGTTCTAACAACACCGGTACGATAAACACAGTACACACTGTGCACGCACTTTCATACAGTACACCTGTTCTAACAACACCGGTACGATAAACACTGTACACACTGTGCACGCACTTTCATACAGTACACCTGTTTTAACAACACTGGTACGAACAATACTCTTTACACACTGTACACTCACTGACATACACCTGTTTTAACAACACTGGTATGAGAAATACATCACTGGTGGCCAACTTGGTTTTAACTCCAGGCAACATCTGTGGGCCGCACAACATAAAAAGCGCCCCTCCCACGCATTCATGACCACTAATATACCACTACCAGTAATATTATTTCATTTTAAAATTGTACAATTTGGCGCCCAAATATATACTATAATATAATGTTATAATACTACGTTATTAATAAATAATTGTGCACTTACTTAGTGTGACTTCTCGCACATGCTGTTCTCCACCAACCTCCTGAGGTTTGGTATGAGTGAGGCACAGGCACATCTTAGTTCAGCACATAGACTTCCATCAGTCAGTCTGTTACCTTTCTTGTTTTTGGTGTGTCCCATTGTCGAGAAAGTCTGCTCGCATGTGTAGGTTGAGCCGAAAATGGACAACAGCTTTGTGCTACGAGCCAGTCGTCGATCATGTCCAGTAGAATGTACTCAAAGATCCCGAACATCTGCCCTCTACAGCTGCTCAATGTGGTCCTCATACATCGCGTGCATCTCCATCGACTCTTCCTCGAATGGCCTTGTCAAGTCCAAGTTGGTCACAAACATCGGCACTTTTTGTCATGTCAAAGTTGAAGGGATTTGACAGAAATCAACTCATCTAGAGAACAGGATCGGTTTTCAAAACGTTCCAGTAATCCACACAGCATTTTGGCATGAGTCGTTCCATTGTTCCCTTGGAGCCCCTGGTCTGTACACTTCTGTAACATAGTTTTTTTTAGTTCTGACAGATGATGAGCTCGCTCTACTGACCCTGCTGGATAGGTTTCCATGGGGACAGGATGCCTTGCTTCATAATGTCGCAGAACTATGTATTCTTTGCTCTTTTCTCTTTGCATATCAAGCAAAATGGCTTCCTTTTCAGTTAAATCATTAAATCATCAGTCACACAAGAAAGTAATAAATAAAGGAATTATACATTTTAAAATTCTTGTGGGTCTACCGGCCGCGGCCCTCCACAGTGGCATCAACAACACTGGTATGATCAATACTCTATACATACTGACGTACACCTGTTTTAACAATATTGGTATAATCAATACTCTATACACACTGACATACACCTGTTTTAACAATATTGGTATAATCAATACTCTATATATACTGACATACACCTGTTTTAACAATATTGGTATAATCAATACTCTATACATACTGACATACACCTGTTTTAACAACACTGATATGATCAATACTCTATACACACTGACATACACCTGTTTTAACAATATTGGTATAATCAATACTCTATACATACACCTTTCTCTCTCTCACGTTTTCCACACTTGAAGGGTGTATAATGATTCACACCTACAGTATATATAGCCCGGGGATTTGGAATCAAGCTGTCGGGACGATGTGTCATGACGCGACGTTTCGTGACGAGAGAGAGAGAGAGAGAGAGAGAGAGAGAGAGAGAGAGAGAGAGAGAGAGAGAGAGAGAGAGAGAGAGAGAGAGAGAGAGAGAGAGAGAGAGAGAGAGAGAGAGAGAGAGAGAGAGAGAGAGAGAGAGAGAGAGAGAGAGAGAGAGAGAGAGAGAGAGAGAGAGAGAGAGAGAGAGAGAGAGAGAGAGAGAGAGAGAGAGAGAGAGAGAGAGAGAGAGAGAGAGAGAGAGAGAGAGAGAGAGAGAGAGAGAGAGAGAGAGAGAGAGAGAGAGAGAGAGAGAGAGAGAGAGAGAGAGAGAGAGAGAGAGAGAGAGAGAGAGAGATGCTTTCTGTCACAACAGCCTTGTTTGGGGTAGCGTCTCCAGTGCGGTTCCTTTAATAGGAGGTTCATTTAGTATTTAGCTCCAAGATGTGGGTTTAGGTACGGTGTGGGAATCCCATTATCGCATCGCTACATGAACGTAACCCCCCCTCTCCGTCACGCTGCATTACTGCTTCTTTAAGGTGGCGCGTTAATAACTATCATTAGCTCTCGGGGTCGACTACTGCTACTGTTAAATACAGTTAAGTTATTGTTCTGGATTAGTAGGCAAGGTATAATACTCAAAAGGAAAATACGTCAACAAATAGAACATGGCATGTACGGGGACATGTACGGCATCATTTGGTGTATGCATGCTTGTTAAAAAGGTCAATGAGGTGCAATGCTAGTTTTGCTCTCAAAGAAATGAAACAAGGCTGTAAAATAAAGGCTTATTCATTTATGTACCATGTCTACTGATCCAAACAATAACACATCGAGCGCATAGCCATATTTACCAGTCACTTTCAAACTGTGTGCTAATCATAGCTGTTAAGATAGGTGCGCCACCTTTGATGACTTTGAGGTAACAAGGTTTACTTTCTGATACTAACCTCAATACATTCAGCATAATTGACGAGAAAATGAAGGGAAATTCCAAATCTGGAATAGACAAAGACGTGTTAGCGATGTGGTAACAAGGGGTACTTTCTGGTGCTTACCTGAAAGAAAAACTCAGCAGAACTGGTAACTGCATGGTACTAAATGACACACAGTGGTGCGTGTGTCAGCTAATCTAAAAGAAACACTGAGCATAATTAATATGTAATAATCAGGCGATAAAAACATACCTGCTTAATACCGGGCTATAAAAATAAGGGTTACCAAGAAATGTAGAGCGTCTGGTTTTATGAGGCAAGCAATTAATTGATATGATATTATATGAGTATGATAACCATACATTCAACACGTACTTATTTAAGATTTTAGGGGACAAAATGTGCTACTAAACATCCACCGTGTCCCTTTAATATTTAATAGCAGCTTAGCACACCTCATCATAAAATGTTAACAGCTGTGTCTTCTTAATCACTCAACAAGGTCACAGACATGCAGACGAGCCTTTTATAATAGCGCACAAATTATGCTGTTATTGTGTTAGATCGATGTAACGACAGTTGCTTTACAATGTAAAACAAATACTTCGACTCATTCTATTTTTTCCCCCCCTACCGTGCCAGACAGACCACAGATGAAGAGGAAACCTCTTAGTAGACATTAAGTGATCGATTCCTGAATTATTACCTCATTTAATGTTGCCAGCTAGTGAACAATGTGTGTAAAACTCTGAATAGCCACGGCAGGCCCGTCGGAATCCTAATGGGGGAGTCACAATGCATAAGTGGCGCCTCGTAATGAATAGATAAGAATTCTGCTGACGCCACGGCCAGTAAGTCATTAATTGTGTCATCGTTTTACTCTTTCGGATCCCAGGCCCACATTATTATGCCATTATCCTGGTATGTATCACAGTAATTATTGTAATAAGTCATTTCTTCTTAGCAGAGGGGATCTCTCTGTTATTGCTCTGCTTTTTATTTCTTTTCAGAAGCCGGGGTGTGTACTTCTTTGATGTTATAGGAACATTTTACCAAGCAAATGTCATATTGTTATGTCAAGCGAGTTTAATGATGACCGGTTCTAGCCATTACTGTACAGTTGATATATTTAAAGAGATACTATTTTTAGTGTATCATTAGCACTTCCAATATCTCATTAGACAGTAAATGGATTTTGGTCTTACACTCTCTCTGACTTATACTCTTTCTTTTGGTCTTACTCTCTCAGACACACAAAGGGATGGGCCAGCTCGATAGTGTCTGTCGATGAGTCACACAAACACACTATTACGTATTCTAAGCATGTATGATGCATTATAATGTCTTCGTAATACATTATCTTATGTCTGTCAATGAGACCATTTTTTAAGGGACACAAAATGGTTAAGAATAGCTCAGGACCATTATGAGATGATGGCATACGTTATAATTCAGTCACATGTGCTCACAAGTCTTATCAGAAGCAGAATAATTTTTATTGCATCTTACCGTACAAGTACACAAGACAGTAAAATTCTTGGCTTTGGTTCCTCAACATTGACATTGCAGCATTCAGATACAAAACACAGTAATAATAAGTAACGGTAAAAAAGTTGATAAAGTAATCAAGTGTTGGATTTTACAGTGGCTTCAATGGTGCAAAACATGCTATGCAGAGTATGATGATGATATATAATGCAATATAATACAAGGGTCATTTTTTTATACGGTGCCATTTGGACTTCATAACTTGTGAAAAATAAATTGTTGATTTATCTATATTTTAATGTTCTATTATATAAAGGACATATCTAGCTTGCTGAAAAACATAGTGGTCGAGCTCAGGCACCTACATTTTATTTTATTTAGAATACCCTCTGTAGTTGAATAGGGCGAGTGTCTCCAGAACAGAGTGGACACATAACAGGGTGGACACTAACAGGGTGGACATTTTGAGTTAAAGTTAGCCTTTAGCCTGCCTGTGTTAGCATAATGCCTAGAATGACCATGAATACTTGATGAGGAATCTAATTTGCACTAAATACTTTTTTTGAAATTATTCAATTTGATTGATCTCCTCAATATTTAGGCATAACAGGGTGGACACGTTATGGTCAACCACATTAAACTCACTGGATAAAAACATAAAAATCAGATGGTAAAAGAGGTAGAAAATCACACAGCTTACCACATTTGAAATCCCCTCCACTGATGTGATGTCACCTCATGAGAGTGATGTGATTGAGAAATATGGTTTTCTTTTAAAAGGGACATTAACACAGCATAACAGGGTGGACAGTGATCGCAGGGACAAGCAATATTGTAAGCAAAACCTTAATTATTTGTACAAAATAAAAAAAAAGGATAAAAACTATATTTGATTTCAATAGATATTGATCAGGAAAATGAAATAATAATAACATATTTGGAAATGTATATGTTTTTAATAGTTATTTTGGGGATTGAAGTTGAATGAACAACACTGGGGACATCCCAAATCCCATGCAAAATCCAATTTTCAAAATCCAACCAAAGCTTTTAAAATGTAGAAAACAACAACTTAGAAGCCCATATCATTGTATTCATAATAAATAACAATTGACTATACATGAAAAACCTAATGGAATTAGTATTTGTCCAAATTTAGACAAAATACAACATGATTTAGTACTGGGGACGGAAAAGGCACCGTATAAAAAAATTACCCACAATACAGTAGGTTAGTAAATTAGTCCAATGTTATACAAGTAATCCAACAAGTAGTGTGCAGTAGTTATAATACTGTTCATGTTTGTAGTATGTGTGGGGTTGGTTAGGGGGTGGCAGTCTTTTGTATTCTTCCAGTGTATCTCTCCAGGAGCCTGGTTGCTCGGGGGAAATAGCTGTTTGTCATCCTCTGGGGGTTTAGCCCTGATGCTGCGGTGCCGTTTCCCCGACGGCGGTAGCTCCAACAGTTTCTGATTGCGGTGGCTTGGGTCCCTAATAATCCCGAGGGCCTTTCTGACACATCGGTCCCTGTAGGTGTCTTGGATGGAGGGAGCTCACATCCGCTGATCTTCTCAGCTGTCCCCACTACTCTTTGCAGCGCATTGCGGCCGATCACTGTTGTGTCGTCGGTGAACTTGATCACTGTGTTGGAGCTGTGAGTGGTCACACAGTTGTGTGTGTGTACAGGGAGTAGAGAAGGAGGCCTAGTGCCTTGTGAGGCACCTGTGTTAATGGTCAGAGGGTCGGAGGTCTTAGAACCCATCTTCATCACTTGTTTACGATCTGAGAGGAAGTCCAGGATCCAGTTTCACACGCTGGGGTCGATGCCTAGGTCCCTGTGCTCGCTGTCGAGTCTGGAGGGGACTATGGTGTTGAATCACATAGGGCCGGTTTCACAGACAAGGCTTAAGCCTAGTCCTGGACTAAATCACACTTTCAATGTAAAATCTCCATTGAAGATGCTTTTTAGTCCAGGACTAGGCTTAAGCCTTGTCTGTGAAACCGGCCCCTAGAGTTTCACTTGTCAAGGTGGGTGAGAGTGCGGTGGCGATGGCGTCATCCGTTGACCTGTTTTCCTGGTAGGCAAATTGGCGAGGGTCCAGGGTGGGTGGCAGCATTCTGCAGATCAGGACCTTGATGACCAACTTTTCAAAGCATTTGCTCATTACAGGGGTGAGAGAAACAGGGTGCCAGTCGTTTAGGCATGTTACCTTTCCCTTTTTTGGTACTGGGATGATGGCAGATGACTTATAACGGTGTTTCTCAACGGGTGGGACGCGGAATCGTTCTGAATGGGTCACAGAGTGTGTGGTCAAAATACATAATTTGAACACTAGAAAAGCCCAAAGTAGTTGCTAGTGCTTAGCTATCTGATGTCAGACTTTTAAGTAAGCCTTCCCCAGTTCCGGAGCAACCATGTGATGGGAGAGTACCCGTCCCTATGGCCACTCATGGAGTCAAAAATCGTCCTACCGTTCAGCATACTTATCTGTGCAAAAGTGGCTTCTCGACTTTGAACAGGTTGGACACTGAGCATGATCTGAGAGTAGCTCTGTCTACCATCACTCCAGACTTTGAAACTCTTATCAGGAGTAAAGCAGTCTAGGGCTGGGCAAACGATAACAATTTCTTTTTCGACAACCGCAAGAATTAACGATCAATTATCGATTAATCGATAAGCTTTTTTTCCATTAATTAATTAAAAACATTTTTTTTTCCTTGGGGAAAAAACTTTATTTGTGTTGATATTGCACACATTCATTCATTCACATTCAAACTAGACACTACAGTCAGATAACAATCCTCTTAAACAAGGCAGTGAGTAGCTTAAATTGTTTAACTTAAAAACACATTTTACGTTATAAATGATCTGACATGTTAACATGTTCAGGGGTGAGAGACGAACGCAATCTGGTGACACGTGGACAAACTAATTTCCATTATTATTATTATAAAAAAATAAAATAATAATAATAATAATAAAGATTATCGAGCAAAATATTTTGTGATCGACCAAGATCCTTATCGATCAATTATCGATCGTCGATCATTGATGCCCACCCCTATTAAAAGCACATCCCCAACTATATCATTAGCTTCCCCAAATGCTGGTTGACTGAAAACAGCCCATTTAGTAGGCCTACTCTGAGAGATTACCATATTATGTGTAACAGTGGCAGTTATGATCATCATATTATTCATATTCACCGGGATCAGCAGAACACAGTTGTGATGTTCATACTCATCAGTGTATTAATCAGGATCAGTTTTGATCCGTTTGTTATTGCTAGAGTAATGTGCTCTGAATGCAGGGATGAACATTATGTGACATGTTCTAATGCTTTGGTCCTCGTATCGGGATCCAATGTAATGATCGGACTTTTCTGAGCCTGCTAACAATGTAAAGTAGTGTTATAGTTAACTAGGTAGCAGTGGGGATTACTCACCGAATCATCCATTGTGTTGCAGTATTTTGGCTTGACTAACGTGTTTGTGTTGTGATTCTCAACAACGTTGAAATGTAGTTCGGTGTTTCAAAACCAAACAAAACGTGTGTTTGTCGATATGAGGACCAAAGCATTAAAACGTCTCACATATTTGTTTGTTTTATGTAAAAAATAGAATAAATGATGTCATTGTAGGTGTGTTTACTAGCTCATTTTTGAGAAGTAAATGTTCTTGTATTCTATAAAAATGGATCACGACTTAATGACCATGGGAAAATGTGGGTCCCAAGGCCAGACCAGTTAAAAACTACTGACTTATAATGACATTGTTAATGTACACAATTGTGAACACATTAAAATGGTATACTTAAGATAAAACACTGTATTTTGCTTTATCAGCTTGTTTTTCAATCTAGTACTGATATTGCATGCATGCATGCACAGTTCATCTGTTTCTTTAACGTCCTTAAAACCTAATTAATTTCACTTTGTAGTGCGATTTCACGTGTGGATTAGAGAAAAATAGACTCCAAGCGCATCGTCTACACTTCATGCATAATATTGAATACAATACAGTCATAATCAACTCTGTATTAGGCTCGTCTCACGTACATGCATTTGACACACTCAGTGAAGCAGGGCTGTTATGTCTGTTATATATATTATTTCTTTCCTCTTGATAACATGACAGGCATGAACGTTTGACACCTTTAAACTGAGTTTCCTATCTCTGCTTATTCACCCTATGTTATGGATGGAGGTCAGATCGGTTTCACCCATACATGTATAGCATGGGGCAGGCAGTTAGACAGGCAGGTAGGTAGGAAGACAGGCAGTTAGGTAAACAGGCAGGTAGGCAGGTAGACAGCTAGGTAGACAGACAGGTAGGTAGACAGGCTTGTAGGTAGACAGACAGACAGGCAGATAGGTAGGTAGACAGGTAGGTAGATCGGCAGGTAGGTACGATAAGTCGTGGACAAATGTAGTTTGTGCTTGTTTATAAAGGGCTGGTATGATTTACTGGCTGAAATGCGGACGAGAGGGAACTGTAACGAGGCTCGATTACTTGTTTCAACATGTGTTCTCGACAACGTATGAGTATGACAACGTAATGAGTACGTAACGAGTATGGTCCTATGGTATAAAAACACTTTTACACTTTTGCGGAGCGATTTGTTTGCAGTGAGAACGCACATCGTAAGATGATCATCCACAATGAACTTTTGATTGTCAAACACACTATATAATATGAAAATAAAACACAGAAAATAGATGACTGGTCATATGTAGGTAGACAGGCAGATAGGTAGACAGGCAGATAGGTAGACAGGCACAGGTCTCTCTCTTTCATCCCTCCCTTCCTTCTTATTTATGTGTGTGTGTGCGCGTGTGTGCGTGCGTGCGTGCATAAGTGTGTGTTCACGTGTGTGTGTGTGTGTGTCTGTGCTGTTTGTGTGTGCATATTGCAGTGAAGCCAATACTTCATGGATTAAACCAGGCCAGTACCCTAGAGTACTTCAGGTTAATAAGGCCTATTTCAAGCTATTAATCCTGCATGGTCACAGTGCAATGCACACACACACACACACACACACACACACACACACACACACCGCACTGCAGTTCAACTACACTGCGGCAGGAGGGAAGAGAGCGAATGGCTGCAGCATCCTGTATCCTTTAGCTTCTCGAAAGCACTGAAAGCAGGTTACAGTAAATGGACTCCCTCTCCCTCTTTTCCTCATCATCCCTCTATTCCTTACTCTCCTCTCAATTTCTCTTTTCCCCCACCCCCTTCTATCTCCTCTACCCCTGCAGTCGATCTCTCTCCCCCCCTCCCCCCCTCTCTCTCCTCTCTCCGTCTCTCCCTCTCTCTCCTTTACCCCAGGCGAACAGGGC
>NC_137682.1:10683303-10685803 GCF_963989245.1 Nansenia antarctica | reverse complement strand
CTCAGAGGACGTTGCTTGAAATCATTTTGTATCTAGTTACAAGAAAAGGCAGGCTATCTATTTAACACTAGAACAGCCATGCCTCGGGCCCCCCTTTACAATGCTCAAGCTGCTATTTACACACAACGACCACTAGTTGGCCGCTTGTAAATTAGCCTGCTTCCTACACAGAAAAACAAAGAAAATAGCTTCATACTAACTTATCCTGATGTGATTTTGAAAATGTAAGGATACTGGGTGGTAGAACGCACATATCTAGGAAAAGTCATGAAAGAAGGCTCCTGAAATTTTAGTGCAAAGATATACATTTTACTCATGGCTGTTCTAGTGTTAATAGTGAATTGTTACTGCTGAGCTTGTGTGTGTGTGTGTGTGTGCGTGTGTGTGTGTGTGTGTGTGTGTGTGTGTGTGTGCGTGTGCGTGTGTGTGTGATTAGGCTACTTAGTGTTGTGTGTCTATGAGAGCTCTAACTTAGTAAACATAACCACTGCAACACATTTGTGACAGCTACTGGTGAAAGAGGAAAATGCCGGCAGCCAATTTAATGTTCTGACTTTTATTTTGAAAATGTATATACATTTCAGCGTTGTTGAAAATCAATCAACTAACACAGCTTGTTTTGTGAGCCTGCTAACAATGTCTTTACATTGTTATATGTTATAGTTAAAATAGGTAGCAGTGGGGATTACTCACCGAATCCATTGCATTGCAATATTTTGGCTTGACTAGCGAGTGTGTGTTGTGATTTTCAGTTTTTTCAAAATACAAGTCAGAACTTGTTCCCCCTTTCATTAGCTGCTGTCACATTTGATTCACACGTTCAAGCTACTGTGTGTGTCAGACATGCTTCGATGGTCTGAGCAAGTTAGCTGCTGGGTTCTAATCAAAGTTACACAACGTTGGCAAGGAAAGGAATTCCTGCAGTCTGACCATTTATTTTTCACATCGTATATCGTTAAACTAATACCGTAAACGTTATTGTGGATCCTGTAGCAAGTAGCGCCAGTAACTTTCCAGGAAAGTACATCTAATTTATTACCTCAGATGTTAGCGTTAGCTCGTGCTAACTGCCCACGGCTGTCGGAACTGCAGAGTCACTCTCCATCTTCTGTGGGAGATTGAAGACCCATCTCTTCAGACTACACCTTAACGGCTCCTCCTGAGACATTACTACCCCCAGCACTGTGTCTCCTAAGACACCTGCTTTTCCCCCATACTGTGTCTCCTAAGACTTCGACTGCCCCCCTTGTACTGTCTCTCCAGTGTCTATAAAATAAAACACTTTCTTTCTTCTTCTATCCCGATGACTGCCAATGGCCCCTGGCCTGAGCTAGATTACTCTTCCTGCTAGAACTGGTGAATTGATGATTCACTTGCTTAGTCAAATGTATCGGTTGTAAGTCGCTTTGGAATAAGGCGTCTGCTAAATGCCCAAAATGTAAAAAATAAAGAAATAAAAGAAACTGCAAAAGAAACACACACACACACACACAGAACAATCATTTTAAAAATACTTACATTTACCTCCTCTGCAGTTTTGTCGGTGGAGATACTCAGGGAGGGAGGGACAATTCTAATGAGACCCCGCTTACGTAAGGGTGGGGCAGCAAATCTTGAATGGCTTGTTGAATTTCATAAAAGGATAATAATTAATTCTAATTGGTTTCGATTCAGCTGTTAATGAATGTATATATAGCAGCTGACATTGCATCATTTCTATCTATGCTCGCGTCATGTGACAGTGTCTTCTAAGCCCTTATGGGCTGGGCACCATGAAATGGTGTAAGGCAACTCATCAAATCTCATCAGTTTTAAGGCTTCAATTAGGTAAAGACAGGCTTAGTGTGTGTGTGTGTGTGTGTGTGTTCGTGTGTGTGTGTGTGTCTGTGTGTGTCTGTGTGCGCATGTGTGCGTGTGAGCATGCGTGCGTGTGTGAGACTGAGGTTTTGATCTGCCGTTGGTTGGTTTCCTCCCATGTTCTTTTCCCCAACTCACAGCCCAGAAACATCAAAAGCTGCCTCTTCGCTAGGAGCCTCTCCCAGGGATAAACATAGGGAGAAACTAATCTGCACTCCACTCCACTCTTGAGTGTGTGCGCGTGTGCGTGCGCGTGTGTGTCTGTGTGTGTGTGTCTGTGTGTGTGTGTGTGCTTGCATATATTGTATACTATATGTGTGTATGTGTGTGTGTGTGTGTGTGTGTGTGTGTGTGTGTGAGTGTGAGTGTGAGTTCGAGCGTGTGCGCATGCGTGCGTGTGTGTGTGTGTGTGTGTACTCTCTTGGTGCCGAGCAGCTTTGTGTAATCGTGCTGGGTGATGAAGCGTGTCGAGAGGAAGGACATGCCCTCAGCTCTGATCGCAGAGTCTCTGGAGCTGAGTTTGAGAGATGGAAAGATGGAGGGATGGGGATGGATAGATAGAGAAGGGGCCGCCAGAGGGATCGAGAGGCAAGCGTGGAGAGAGTCAGATGCACAAATGTGCCCACTTTCTCTCTCTCTCTCT
>NC_137682.1:10670803-10680803 GCF_963989245.1 Nansenia antarctica | reverse complement strand
TTCTTTTCGTTCTTCAACCTTTCCACCCTGTGAAATGGTGTCTCTCCTGGTTTCCTCCTCCTTCTCGCTTGTCTGTCTCTCTATCCCCTCCGGTCAACCCATCTTCCTCTCCTCCCCTTACCTCCACTTTCCTCCCTCTCCCGTCTCTCTCTCCCCTGCTTGCGACTGCAGACCTCATCCAGCAAGTCTGCGACCAATACCTCAACTATGTTCTCTGTCCCTACTTTCCCCCCGTAGCTCCCTCCTCCCCCGGTGTCGACTCCGCCCCTTTGCAGAGAACAGGAAGCCACGGCGCCGCGGGGACCTACGGCCGCGGCGGCGCCGGCGGCAACACCTACGCCACCATCGGCCCCGGGGCCACCTACACTGCCGACGCCTACGCGGGGGACCCCTACGTGGCGGACCCCTACCGCACGCTGCAGTACTGTCCCTCGTCGGAGTCTCCTTACAGCAAGTCAGGCCCCGCCATGCCGCCCGAGGGAACGCTGGCACGCTCACCCTCCATCGACTCCATCCAGAAGGACCCCAGGTGAGCTGGAATACCTGAATGTGTGTGTGTGTGTGTGTGTGTGTGTGTGCATGTGCATGTGTGTGAAGAAAGCCAAGCGGATGGCAAGATATTGCACTGCGTCAGCTGTTATGGGAAGATTAGCTGTGATGCTAAGACGGTGCTTTTTGCTTACTAGATATCTATGTCCTTTGATCGATGTCGGGTTCTTTGATGTCTTGATGTACTCTGGACCCATATTACGTATTCAGAATGCCATATGAGCTAGCTGTGACAGTACATATTTACCCTCCAGAAAGACATGCGTGAGATATGTGTGTGTGTGTGTGTGTGTGTGGGGGGGGGGGGGTAGGTGTGTATCAGCAGTAAGCTGTCAGTAAGCTGCCAGTATTTGTTGTTATTTATTAAAACACGGGCTTAAGTCACATTGACAGGGTGGATGCCTTGTGTGAGTGATAGACAGCTGATGAACCCACAGCCCCAGTCCCTAGGCAGAGAGTGGCAGCTAGTCATAACAAGATGGCCGACAGTACACTCACACTCAGCCTGTGGTCGATGACACCGGTGACCAGAGATATCTCAAAGTCACATACTGTAGGTACACGCATGCACGCTCGCACACACACACACACACACCTTTTTACTCAACATCAATCACCTTTTCAATCACAGTTGTGTCTGACCTGCCTCTCAAAAGGTAGATATCTCAGGAGGACTTTGACCTCTATAACAGGTCACACACATCCCCCCCCCGCCCCCCCTTCAAGCAAGTATTGATCTCTGGCTGTCGATAGATCAGGACCCTTTCTCAGTCCCACTGAGGCTCCACAGAGGACGGTACAGCCGAGCTCTGGGACTTGTTAGAAGGACCGGACTGATGGGGAGAGCAGGGGGGTCAGACCTGGTCATCGTCTGCTGTGTTTACACTTCCCTGCTCCTTGGACAAGATTGATGGAAAACACACATCAAAGTGGTGCGGTTCTTGTGGTGGATGCTTTTCCAGACACGCGCACACATTTTATTGTTTATAGTTGTAGCAGGAAGAGTAATCCAGAAGTAGAAAAAAAGGAGACACAATATAGGGGAAAGCAGGTGTCTCAGGAGACACAGTGCTGGAGGGTAGTAGATGTTTCAGGAGGAGCAGTTAAGGTGTAGCCTGAAGGGATGGGTCTTCAGTCTCTGATGGAAGATGGGGAGTGACTCTGCAGTTCTGACAGCCGTGGGAAGCTCATTCCACCAGTGGGGAGCCAGTGTAGTGAAGAGACGTGATCGGGCAGCATGACTGCCGTGTTGGCGTAGAGGTGGTGGGGCCAGTCGGCCAACAGAGGTGGAGGAGCAGAGTGAACGGGCTGAAGTTTGGGGGGTGACCATTGCCTGCAGGTAGGCAGGGGCTGTCCCTTTTGCTGCCTTGTAGGCAAGCACCAGGGTTGTGAATCTGATGCAAGTTGCTATCGGGAGCCAGTGCAGGGTGCGAAGGAGAGGGGTGACATGAGAACATTTGGGGAGGTTGAACACCAGATGGGCAGCAGCATTCTGGATGAGCTGCAGAGGTCTGTTGGCGGAGGCGGGGAGCCCGGCCAGGAGTATGTTGCAGTAGTCGGCGGGAGGTAGGAGATGACCAGTGACTGGGTCAAGAGTTGCACTGCTTCTCTGGTGAGGAATGGTCGTATCCTTCTGATCCTTGCGATGTTCTCCGCACAGGATAGGCGGTTGTCCAGGATCACTCCAAGGTTCTTGGCCGTCTGGGAGGGGGTGGATAGATGAGATTGGAAGGGTTGCGAGGGGGGATGTAGCGTTTATCTGTCCTCCTGAGTGTCAGAAGAACAGACATAGGGAGAAAGCACATTGTGATATTAGTCAGTAGAGGGGTAGAGGGCTAATGGACTGACAGAAGTTGGAATTGCTAAGTGCACTCAAAGTATAGAAATATGACAAGAGAACAGTCAAAAGGGAAGAGAAGATACTTAGTATTCTTAGTGCCCTGGCCTTCCTCAATCCACTCCCACAGACAGACTCCCTTGTCTTTGTGTCAGCAGTCTGTCGCAGAGGCTGTCGCTCTCTGACCGTCCGGATATTAACGGAGGTTCAGTAAAGGCGTGCAGCCCTTCCAGCTAACAATCACTAAACGACTGGGCAGGTGAACTGACTCAGTCCAAAATGTATCGACGAGCTCACTGCTTGACCAGCTTTAGCTGTTAACACTAGGAAATTCCCTAATGCTAATTCAGGTAATCAGGCTTAAAAGACAACGGTTTCAGTTGAAACTTAACTAACAGGCCTCACAGCAGAAACAAACACAGTAGTATCTGTAACGAATTGACTGCTTACTCCATTGAATGCTGAACAATAGTCATCTTTAATCAACAAGTCTTACTCCTTAGCCAAGAGTAATCTATTCAACTGCACTTACTAAACTGTGCCCCCTGGTGTCCAGATGTGCACGGTGTTATACCTGCTAAGCAATATCATGACAGTATCTACTACACAACTACCAATAACACAATAGATTAAGGTAAATTCAGTTCCACTTACCAGCCAGAAAAGAGATGTGTTCACTCACTCAATCCAAAATGTAGACACACACACAAACATACCCCTATTGGTAAAAGTCAAGATAGCATTTCTGCAAACAGTGAAAAAGGAACGATAATGTACCATCAATACCATTGCCTGATAATGTACCACCAATACCACTGCCTGCTAATGTACCATCAATACCACTGCCTGATAATGTACCACCAATACGATGCCTGCCCTCCTCTCCTCCCCCACTTTGGAAATGTACACATTTCCCTTTCACAGTAAGAGCATACTTACAGTAAGACCGTGTTTTTAATTTAAATGTATATTCACAGAAAATAAACGTTTAAAAAAGCAATAGTTTTGCAATACAATAATTTTTAAAAAAGCTTACAAAGAATGATTTCTGTGAAAATGGTTTTGAATGACATTGCAACACAATTCTGATACACTTAATGCATTGTCAACGCAATGTTGATAAGTTAGAGCCATGCAATACATTTGCAATACATTTTATATTTGAAATGTAGCTAATTGCAAGTCTATTCCAGTATTTCAAGTGTATTGACGTGACATTGTAAACATTTTCTTATTACATTGGACAATGCGTTAATCTTGTGCAAAATGTCCAGGAGGAAGACATCCCCCTCCCCCTGACTCCATCCTAGCCATTAGTCTTCATTGAGTCCTCTCCTCCCTGCTCCTGTCCTCACCTCATCACCTCTTCCCTCTCTCACACAAAGCACTCGGTGTATCTGATAGCCGCTAACTCTGTTAGCGCCTCACATTAGCCAGGCTGAATGCAATTACCTCTGGGGAGAGGCCTGGAGATGTCTGGCTGGCTACATGGGAGAGGGGGTGGGTGTTTAACTCCATGATGAACTGGAGGCAGGCAGCAACACTAGTCTTCACACAGCAAGCCATTGTAAATGTGTGTTATCAATGAGACGTGCGTGTGTGTGTGTGTGTGTGTGTGTGTGTGTGTGTTCTTGTGTGTGTGTGTGTGTGTGTGTGTGTGTGTGTGTGTGTGTGTGCGAGTGTGCGAGAGAGAGAGTATGTGGGTGTCCTCTCTCACACACACTGCTTCCGTATGTTTGTTAAAGTCCATCTCTGAAAGGTCAGAAATGCCACTCCCTGTCGCCGGACAACAGTTCACCCAGAAGCTACACACATACTGTATACACACACACACACACACACACACACACACACACACACACACACACACACACACGCTTCATCGCTAAACACTTCACCCAGAAGCCAAACACTTTAACCCGACATTTGACATTGTCCACTTTTCACACACTCTATTACTGTGAATACAACTCACAGCAATCCTATTACTGAATACTTCTCGCAGCCGATCGTATTACTGCAAACACAGCCAGCTATGGGAAAACACACCCAGCTTAGCTATGTGGCTCGCTAAATGTCAGACAAAAAATGTCTATCTTCATTGGAGTGGCCGCAGTGGCCGCGGTGCCACAAGTGGAATGTGTTTCACTTTATCTTTACATTTTTTTTTCAATTGCTAACACATTTTTAAAACAGGGCTCATTTTCTCATAACCACACACCCAACATGCAAAACACCTCATATATCCAGCAAATTAAGCACTCCATTTAAAACTACATATACACTATACTGTATATATATATATATATATATATATATATATATACAGGTACGCCGGTCGGCATATATACATACAGACTATTTTAATATGACAATTATTATGACAAAAATATGAAAGTGCTTTTGATTGTGTAGTAGTGTGTAGTTGGTCAGACACAAATCTGGTAATATGAATGATGCGTGTGCCGTTTGGTGTATGCTATACACAAAGATATTGTTGAAACAAAACCTTTTTATTTTTCTCCACAAGAAATCAGTGCACAGCACATACAGTATACATAACAGTTGTGTGAACAAAAAATATGCTCTCTATCAAATACAGTAAACAGAAAAGATATATAGAAAAATATTTTCACCCAAAAAAACAGAGGAAAGAAAAATACTTACCTCGCTGGGTGTTATAGTGCTAACATCCTGATGATCGACAATTAAGCAATGAGGTGTTCGGCCAGGTGACACATGTATGGGCCAATTGGTCCATGGTTGTGGCATTTTGACTGGCAGTGTTTTGAAATGGCAAACAGCAGATTCCTGTGTCTTATGTAGAGAACTGTGTGCAGTGTGTTGCAAAAAGTGCCATGTTGCAAATTGGGAGCGAAGCAGAACTTGTTTGAGTGTTGTTCTCTGAGAGTCAGTTTCAGTAATTGCGCTTCCTTTAGGGCTGCACGATTTGGGGAAAATATCAAATTGCGATTTTTCTGACAGATATTGCGATTGCGATTTAATTTGCGATGACATTTTTTTTAAGCGACCTAATGGAAGTTTATTGTAAAGTACGGCCATATCTCCGGCTAGGGAGGTCGTATCAACGTGCAGTTTGTTTGTACGTGTACGTGTTTGTACGTGTAAATGTAAAATGTTGTACGTGTTCAGGGGACTTAGGAGCACAAATTGGCTACCGTCTCTAGCACCCCCACAGCCCGAGCTACGAGTGAAAGAACTAAACTTACATGAAACTTATGTTGGGTTGCTTTAAAGTCAAGCTTCAGTTTAAGATTCACTGTGTAATAGATTTAAAACATGTGATTGCTTCACACAACCATCTAGGAAAGCTCCATTGGAAGCTGTTTGGAAAAGGGCAGGCAAGTACTTGGAAGGTGATTGGATAAATCTGTCTATCATGGGCTAATTTCAGAGAGCATTACCACATGATACCATCAAACTATTAACTGCTCTAATTCTAATGCAAGGATGAGAACTTAAAAGATATGAATTGGAACAACATATTTATTTATGTTTTTTTTAAACAGCTGCCATTTTGTTCCTCTCAACAAGTCTTAGACACAACTTTCAAGTCATTGACTACATTTACATACACACCATATTCCGATTAAGGTCAATATTCTGGTGAATGTAATATTCTGGGTGTTTATAGCAACTGGAATATTCTGTTTACATGTTAATTGGCAAAAGAACCTCTGGCCACATGGAACTGCGTATTCAGGTACACTGGGCATGCTCGTACTGGTAGACCCAGAAAATTGTTCAAATATAATTGAGACAGTACCGTAAAATAATATTAATTAATGAATTTTCATTCAGTAGTATTGTCTACTCCCGATCTCTCCTCCGCTTACATTACGTCTGCATCCAAGATATGACATGTGTACGTTATTCATCTGTGTAAATGTAGGTTGTATAAAACCAGCTGATGCATAATAAACGTTATGCTAATTGTTGAAGTGCCTCTTGCTAAGATGTTTCTAGGACGATAAATAATATAACAGCACTGGTTTCAAGATCAAGTGTAATGTGGCTTGCTATGCCGTCCCTAACAACAACAAAACACAGGATTCCCTGCGAATCGAGCATGCGCAGACGTAACTGAATATTCCAAAAAGAGTAATTTTCTGATCAAGGTGCATACATGTCACAATATGCACGTGTGTACATGACTCTTACCCAACCGGAATATTGAGCATATTCCGATTAATACAGGAATATGGTGTGCATGTCAACGTAGTCATTCACACATTCACACCTTCGTGAGCCCTTTTCATACGGTGTAACAGCCGCAAACGACTCTAAAACACTAGTTTGCTTAACGTTAGACTGGGCTACGGGACTTTCACTTAACTCTCCGTTTCTGACCGTACATAGAGTTGCAGTGATACAGGTTTGCGGTGTTGCCTCGGGATGTAGCGACTGTTCCACGACAGGTCGTGCACAACACCTGCTTTTGTTGCACATCTGTCGTCCTAAACCCGAAACACTTCCATACAACAGAAGTGCTGCTTTTCTTCGGGACTAAAATGTCCAGCGTTGCTTCTGGCTCTGCTGAAGCCATTTATCCACACCGTGAATGTTGCTAGCTACTGAAACGTCTTCACAGATTCACACGTGGGCGTTTCACGTGCAGTGTTGTTGTTGGGCGTATGCGTAGTTACCGTGGGCCACTTCTGATTGGTGAACAATGGCTGGTACAATTGGAGCACAGCACTTCTGATTGGTGTGAATGACTGACACACAAGAAAAAACATTGAATCCGACATGCTACGTTGGGTATAACGTATACCCAAATCGCAGGGATTTGCTAATCGCATCATGTCAAATCGCGATTTCGATTTAAAATCGATGAATCGTGCAGCCCTACTTCCTGTGTCATTTTAGTGTGTTAGCTGTTGAACTTTTTTTTAACAGTAGAGCAAACGAATCAGCGTTCAATCATACACAGACTGTCACTAGCTTTTTTTCTTTGTGTGAGACACACTCCTAGTTACACATCCCTTCGTTATGATTTGATAGTCGTTATGATTTGATAGTCAGTCATTGGAAAGGAAATTGTAGTAAGGAAAGTGTCTCAAATTACGGATAATGTCGAATAATGATCAAGTTACGAGTTATGGTGCTGCAGAGAGTTGTTCCAGGGGTAGTTTCTCAATCAAACAAATGTATCAATGAAGAGGTGGACATGACTAATATCAACTGATACGATCAACCTTGAGGAAAGAATAACGTGTCGGTACGGACAGAAACTGGACCAATTACTGGGAAATAAAACAGGACTGAACAGCCGATATCAAAGCCATCCTCACACCCCAATTATTAATAAACTACATCACAACACTTCACACACACTCACTGGGATAATCCCCCTGGTCTGGGTTTGATGTGCTACCAGCTGTGTGGCTACCAGCTCCATGGTGCCTCTACATTCTCCCCTTTCTCTTTCTATTTCTCTTTTTCTCTCTCTCTCTCCCTCCCGCCCCTCACTTCCTTTCTTTACCTCCCTCTCTTTCTCTCTCTCTCTCTCTCTCTCTTTCTCTCTCTCTCACTCTCTCTCTCTCTCTCTCTCTCTCTCTCTCTCTCTCTCTCTCTCTCTGCCGCTGAGACCTTGCCCAGACGCAGGCTTATTCAGTCTTTAATTAAAGGAATTATACATGAAAAAACCCTTCTAAAATATATAAATAAATGAGAGTTAAGCTTAATTAATTGAAAGACAAGTGCATAGTAATGATCAGAAACAGTGTGGAGGCTGCAGACGCGGCACATCACAAAGAGACACTCAAACGCTACAATAAAGAGAGCATCCGTACCCTAAAAGCGGTCTATGGACAAGGAGAGAGCACAATACACTCCTTCAGTGTGTCTACCTTGCCGCTAGCCACCAATCTCTAACATTAGCATTTTCTAACCCCCAAAAAACGTTGAGAGTCAATGGACCCTGAATTAGCATGCATGATATGTGACACGCGAATCATCACCAAAATTATCTAAAAAAAGACTGAATGTCTTGATTTTGTTTTCACTTTGGGATAATTGGGGCGTTTTCAAACATGCTCATTTAGGGTACATTGACTTCCATTGGTTTTCGTTTGGAAAATTAAATCATATTTGTCAGTGGCTACATACACATACCCAAATAATGGATTGAACTCTTCCTTGTTGGTCATCGCCTGCTGATAAGGTCAGTAACACAGAGTAGATTCAACCTTTTTGTCATTGCACAGAATACAGACATTTATTTTTCGCTGTAGCCGGTATAGGGTCAGGGGGTGTTCTTACTAGAACATTTGCTTCACTTGAAACAGAGTTTAGGATAAAGTTTGCTTTGCTCTGCGTCGTTTGGAGTGGTGAGAACGCGCATTCGAAGTAACTCCCGGAGCAAATACCCGTCGGATGCTCCGCTTGAAAAGGGTGATTTCGCTTCGGTTAGAAACGACACATCCATCACTTTGCTTCGCTTCGCTTTTGGTGAGAACGCTGCCCGACGCAGTCCATAGGAAAAACAACAGCGCAGGCGTGTTGATCTGGGTAAGAGAGGGACGAACGGGCAATTTTCAATTTTTCTGACCAATCAACTACCACGTCTGTTGCTTCGATTGCGTATGTTACTTCGTTTACATGAAGGGCTGTGAGAACGCAAATCAGAGAAATAATTTATGCAACAATGTTGCGAACTCATCCACTTGCTCCGGGTCTCATGTGAGAACATGACCTCAGTCATAGTCAGCGCTCCCCTGGAGCAATTAGGGGTTAAGTGTCTTCCTCAAGGGCACAATGGTCGTGTAACCCTCCAGTCACCAGCTCACATGCAGCTCCCTCCTGAGGCAGGTTGCTAGCCAGCCTCTCTAGCCTCTAGGCTACCGCCGCCCTACATATGTCATTTTTTGTAATTTGAGTGAACTATCCCTTTAAGCAATGCAGCCTCAGGGACTATATCAAGAGCAGACCAAAAAGGCATCCTATCAGACCCAACTCAGCCCAATGCTTCACCAGAATCCATTCCATGTCATATGATTTCTATGTCCTTGTACTGTACGGATGGAGCCAAATAGATTGTGTGGAAGGTCCTGTCCACAGCTGTACTTGCTACTCAAACAGCCACAGTGAGTCCGAATACACCTGAGATTATTCAAAACTCCTCCTTGCGGGCCAAAGTGCACTTCTGTTGGCATCCACCAGAAGGTGCATGGATTGAAGTTTTTGCAGAGCAACATTAAGTACACAGAGTGATCCCAACATTTTTTTATAGAAAGAAATAGAGACAGCCAGCATTTTATAGAGGGAAGGCAAAAACCGTAGTACTCTATTGTCCTGTAAGACTTCATTATTTGTCCAAGTCACAAAGTTTTCCTCGCGTTTGTTAGTTGCCTCTGGGCATTTCCAACTCGATATCGACAACTTCTTCTGAGCCGGGTTAAAAGAGCATGAAGGAAACAAACCTGCATTTACTAGAGCTATTTTTCCACACTGGACAAAAGGTTAAGGTCAAAGGGAAAATAATGTGTAAACAAGATGTGGTTTATGTATCGACATGTCTGTGTGGGTTCTATTATTATGTTGGTAAAAGCAGCATCGAGGTCAGTGTGAGTCAGTGTGTGTCAGTGTGTG
>NC_137682.1:10648303-10660803 GCF_963989245.1 Nansenia antarctica | reverse complement strand
TGTTTTAAATGTTCGCCACTTGTAAATTACTTTCTGGAAAATGTGTCAGTGGAATGGCTGATTTATAATTGTTTGAAGATCTTTTTTAATCCCTTCCTTGACTCATACACATCTACAACCTTCTTTCTGAAGGCCTCAGAGTGCTCTTTTGATCTCGTCATGGTGATACTACTCACTTCAACAATCAAGAGCTAAACCAAACTAAAATGTCTGATGTTTAAATAAGACAGTCTCCTCCCAAATCCTCTCTAACAATGTTCTAATCATTTGCACCTGACGAGGTGCATCTCATTTCGGGCATTTTAAGTAGTAATAAATGTCGGAACTTTTTCCTTTATTTGTTTTTATCTGTTTAGTTATATTACCTCCATCTCTCAGAATTGTTAAAATGAAGATCAAATGTCCATGCTTAAATATGTTGAAAAAGACAAACGCTTTCATGGGGTGTCCTATCTTTTCACATGACTGTATGCCAGCGATTCCCAACCTATGGGCCGCGGCCCTCTGGTGGTCCGCGAGGGTACTGCAAGTGGGCCGCCAAATCATGGGCGCCTACTGTAAAAAAAAAAAAAAAAAAAACATTTAAAAAATCATGGTAGCCTACTGTATTTTTTTCTTTAAAACCTTAAAGAAATGCATCATCAGTGTGCTACTACTAGGCCTACTGCACTGTATGTATGATGAGTGTATGATGATGAATATGAAATATCCAATAAGAATGAGAGAATAATGATGAGACACCCCAAAAAATGTACATGTGCGTAAAATGCCTGTGTGTGTGGGCCGCGAATACTTTAGAGATGTTTAAGTGGGCCTTGAGTCCAAAAAGGTTGGGAACCGCTGCTGTATGCATTTGCTTTGACCACAGAGTGCACCAGGTGTTTATTGTAGACAGGCTGTTATTGGGGAGCGGCGGTGTTCTGTTACCAAACTGCTGCTCAGACCCAGGTTATTATGACAGAGCTGAATAAATCGCAGCCTACTGAATGAATGAATGGTCTTTATTGAATGAATGGTCTTACTGAGAACTATTGGACATTTTACGGTTGTCACGGCCAGGCTCATGACCATGACAAAAACGGGAGACACACACACGATCTTAAAGTAATGATAAGAAAATGTTTATTGTAAACTAAATGAGGCCTATATAACAATAATAAGATGAGGTGTGGTAGTCAGTAAATCAGTGGTGTAATGTGAGTGTAGTGGAAAGTGGTGAGGTGAGTGTTGCATGGTGTGAAACAAGGAACAAACAAAATAGAATAAAGAATAATGGTGCCTAGAAGGGGGCTTCAATACTGAGGCCTGCATAGATCTTTTATGCCCTGGATCCTGGAACCAGGTGGGGCACAATCAGCTGTCCACCAGCTGACCTGCCTTTCACTGATTGGTAACCCTGTCCAGCAGGAGTACTCTCTGCAGACAGGGAAACAGATGTTTATTACAGGCCAGGACACAATATGGGGCCAGGGCCGTCACACCCCCTCCCATAGAAACAGGGTCCCAAAGGGAACACTGAAATAATATATAATCACCTGTATTCAGGACCAACCACCATTACTCCAACCTCGGCAACAGGTACCAATGAAGCCATAATTAAGAGGAGCAGGAACAGTAGAAGGGTAAAAACAGGAAATTAGTTAACACAAAAACAATTTTAACAAGGGGCCCTGGACAATGCATCTGCCACTACATTGTCCTTCCCTTTTATGTGACGTATGTCCAGAGTATATGATTGTAAAAATAATGACCAGCGAATCAGTCTCTGGTTAGGGCACTTTAAAGAATTGAGAAAGATCAACGGATTGTGATCCGTGAAGACTACCAATGGAGCGAGACCGGACATAATGTACACATCAAAATGATGGAGAGCCCAGACCAAGGCAAGGGCTTCCTTTTCAATTACTGAATAATTGAGCTGACAAGAGTTGAACTTTTTTGAAAAAAAACTAACAGGTCTGTCAATGCCAAATTCATCGGTCTGTAGAAGCACCGCCCCTGCTCCCACGTGACTGGCATCGACCTGTAACTTGAAGGGTTCATCCATAAGAGGAGCAGCCAACACTGGAGCAGCACAAAGAAGAGCTCTAACATTAACAAAGGCCTGTTGACATTCTGTACTCCAAACATACATTGCGTCACCTCTCAGGAGGTTAGTAAGTGGAGTGACTACCGTTGAAAAATTGCGACAGAAGCTGCGATAATAGCCTACTAGCCCTAAGAAACGCTGCAGCTCTTTCTTAGTGGTAGGTCTGGGGTACTGCTCTATAGCCTGCACCTTAGCCTGGACCAGAGAGACTTTACCATGACCAACCACTCGACCGAGGTACCTCACCGATGCCCTGGCAAACTCACACTTTGCCAGGTTGACGGTGAGGCACGCACCAGCCAAGCGGTCGAACAAGGCACGCACACGCTGAAGATGGGTGGACCATGAGTCAGAATAGATGACGACGTCGTCTAGATATACAGCGCACCCCTCCAAACCACCTACAACCATGTTCATCAGCCGTTGGAATGTGGCTGGAGCATTTCTAAGACCGAAGGGCATGACAGTATACTCATAAAGACCAGAGGGGGTTATAAACGCCGATATTTCACGAGCCCTCTTGGATAAAGGCACCTGCCAAAATCCTTTGAGCAAGTCAAATTTGCTAATAAACTTAGCGGAGGCTACTTGGTCAATACAATCTTCCATCCTGGGAAGAGGATACGAATCTGGCTTTGTCACACTATTCACTTTGCGGAAGTCTGTACAAAACCGCAGTGTGTGATCAGGCTTTGGAACTGTGAGACACGGGGACGCCCAGCTGGACGAGGTAGGCACTGCAATACCAGTCTCAAGCATATACCTGATCTCGGAGTCCACGTGTTTACGTTTGTCAGGACTAACTCTATAAAAACGCTGTCTGATAGGTGAAGCATCCCCTACATCTATATCGTGTTCGATTAAGGGAGTCTGCGTGGGAGTGTCACCAAAAATGGATGGATAATCCTTAACAAGATGCAGCAGTTGGGTACGTTCAACCTCTGTTAAATGCCCCAACGAGCTCCCAAGATCACGAAGGGACTCTGAATTTTTCAATCTTCCAGTCAACAACTCCTGGCCGGGACTGGATAGGCCATCCTCCTCAGGCTCTGCCACCACCTGAGGGGAATCCCCTACTGTACTGGCTACACACGCCGGACGAACAGGAACTGACGCCTGCTCCACAGAATCAGACACACGGTCATAATACGGTTTCAATAAATTAATGTGGCAGAGCTGATTAGGCTTCCTACGCAAAGGTGTAGCAATCAGGTAATTAAGATCAGACACTTGCTTTACTACAGTATGTGGACCAGTAAATTTAGCACAAAAGGGGGAATCAACCATGGGCAAGAGTGCCAGAACCTGATCACCCGGGCTAAACTTCCGTGGCTCAGTTCGGCGGTCATAAAGGCGTTTCATTTTCTTTTGTGCACTAGCTAGTTTTTCTTTTGCCAGCTCACCGGCTTCATAAAGCCTATGCTTAAAGCCGAGTACGTAACTAAGCAAGTTTTTTGGTGGTTCGGACTCTTTCCAATCATCTTGGATAACGGCCAAGGGGCCACGTACTGTGTGTCCGAACACCAGATCATTGGGACTAAAACCCGTACTTTCCTGGCTCACCTCCCTGGCGGCTAACATCATCCAAGGAAGCCCCTCCTCCCAATCTCCGTCCAGCTCAGTACAGTAGGCGCGCAACAAAGATTTCAAAGTTGCATGGAATCGCTCCAATGCGCCCTGGCTCTGCGCGTGATAGGCTGACGCCCTGTTGTGCTTAACGCGCAGCTGTTTCAGGACCTGAGCGAACAGATGGGAAGAGAAATTAGAACCCTGGTCAGACTGGATGATTTTTGGTATGCCAAAGATTGAAATGAACTGAGTCAAGGCACGGACTACAGACTTGGTGGTGATATTGCGTAAGGGATAAGCTGCAGGATACCTGGTAGCCTGGCACATAACTGTCAGCAAATACTTAGCCCCAGTACGAGACGGAGGGAGGGGACCTACACAATCAATAATGAGATGGTCAAACGGTTGACTGGTTGCCTGAATCGGACTCAATGGAGCCGGTGTAATGCTCTGATTCGGCTTTCCTGTCAACTGACATGTATGACATGTTTTTACATAGGCTGCCACATCCCTCTTAAGGCGAGGCCAAACGAAGTAACGGAGGATGCGATCATAGGTCTTAGAAACTCCTAGGTGTCCACCCTCATCATGTGACACCTGCAGAACCAAGCTGCGATACTTGGAGGGCACAACAATTTGGTAAATGGGGTCTCCCACAAACTCAACGCCATGGGGAACCCACTTCCTCACCAATACCTCATTGTGAATGAAATAGGCATGGGCGCTGTTCCTCACCCCCCCAGCAGGGAGAGCTCCCTCAAACAGCTCTTTCAGACTTGGATCTGCCCGCTGCTCTCTCACCAGTTCACTGTGAGGGACAGACAGGGGAAAATCAGACAGTGATATCACATGCTCCACATCATCCACCATTTTGTCAGGGTCAGGCGTGGCACGGCTCATGACAGGCTGTGGCAAAATTGCCATCTCGACCAGTTTCGACTCTAAACATGCCCTAAGCTCATGTTTCTTTTGTTCTACCACCGCTACATCATAATGTTTTGCAACCAATAACAATTGAGCTTTAGTAAAACGGTACAATAAGTCATAGGATGGAGCTGCTATAAACCCCTCTACTCCAGACATTTTTATTTAATTAAATCACAATATTAAGTACAGGACAATGTAGGCCTATGGACCCAAGATGACGTATACACTGACAACTCAGCGCGCATCAGAGGAAATTGACAACCTCGCAACGGAGCATGCCCCTATCTGACTGCCTACCCCAGGACCTGACTGAGTAAGCTCAACCCTAGTCTTCATGCGTTAGCGGGAGGATCTTTAAACACTAACTCATCAGCCCGGTTAGACCCCCAGCAAGCTGGTCGCCCACCTGACAGCTAAGAATGTGTCCCCGAGACAATTGCTCTAGCCGCCGTACCGCAACACTACAGAAAAACGCTCAGCCAGACTCAAAGGAGAGAGACCGTAAGCCTACCAGGGCAGCCCCGTAGCCTACATGTGCGCAACTGACAGCCAATTGTATACACCCTCTTGCCCCAATAGAAAAAAACCTACCTAAGCACCATTACAAACAAAACGATCGCGCAGATCAATTAACAATAGGCTATTATATACAAAAATGCGATAAGTGTGTCTCCAAAATGCTTAATATGCCACTCAAGGCTTCCAAAAAAAACACCCGCAGGCGATAATTTTGAACTGGTGGGGAATCGACTACGACACCAGTTTGCAGTTCATTCACCAAAATCTCTGCCTAGGCTACTAACAGAGACACGCGCCTATTAACTTAACAAGGCACCCCCTGTCAATCAAGGCAACAAGCCATGGGAGTCGCACCACAAGTAATGAACCACAATGTTTTAACCATCAATTAAGCAAAAAAGTCAAACGACCGGGTAGAATTCAATAGAAAAAAAGCAATATTTACTTACCAAAAGGTGATCAAAATAATGCTAGAAAAACGAAAACGGACGGAGCCCCCAATTTGTCACGGCCAGGCTCATGACCATGACAAAAACGGGAGACACACACACGATCTTAAAGTAATGATAAGAAAATGTTTATTGTAAACTAAATGAGGCCTATATAACAATAATAAGATGAGGTGTGGTAGTCAGTAAATCAGTGGTGTAATGTGAGTGTAGTGGAAAGTGGTGAGGTGAGTGTTGCATGGTGTGAAACAAGGAACAAACAAAATAGAATAAAGAATAATGGTGCCTAGAAGGGGGCTTCAATACTGAGGCCTGCATAGATCTTTTATGCCCTGGATCCTGGAACCAGGTGGGGCACAATCAGCTGTCCACCAGCTGACCTGCCTTTCACTGATTGGTAACCCTGTCCAGCAGGAGTACTCTCTGCAGACAGGGAAACAGATGTTTATTACAGGCCAGGACACAATATGGGGCCAGGGCCGTCACACGGTGTATACATATTAACAATGACATTGATAAACAATGAACAAGGAGAGGTAAGTGAAATATCATGACAGTGGTGAATATTGTAATATACCGTAATATAATCACAATCATTTCAGCATATTCTGTAAAAAATAAACATTCTCATGCAGTATATGATGCTAGGGGAACTGATGCTATACAGTGACAGGACGAGGAAAACCCAGAGGAAAGTGTTAAGTGGCTGTGGCATTTTGAACTCTAAAAGGAACCTGCTTTTCAATGTTTAATACCAGTGTTAATACCCCCCTGCCCCCCCCCCCCCCCACACACACACACACACACACACATAGTGTGGTGAGAAGGTATGTGTTTGAAGTCGAGAGAGAGAGAGAGAGAGAGAGGGGGGGGGGGGGGGGTTGAAGAGATGGAGAGATGGAGAGAGCAACGGGAGGTCAGTCTATTTACAGAATAGCCACAACAAAATCACTCTGTGTGTGTGTGTGTGTGTGTGTGTGTGTGTGTGTGGTGTGTGTGTGTGTGTCTCTCTCTCTCTCTCTCTCTCTCTCTCTCTGTGTCTGTGTGTGTGTGTGTGTGTGTGTGTGTGGTGTGTGTGTGTGTGCGTGTCTCTCTCTCTCTCTCTCTCTGTGTCTGTCTGTGTGTGTGTGTGTGTGTGTGTGTGTGTCTGGGTGAGTGTGTAGTCCTTTGATGTTTAATGTCAGGGAGGGTTTGACCTCCACAGTAAATGTCTTCTTCAGTAATGGGTCTCTCAGACAGGAGATGAATTAACATCAGCCCTGACACACACACACACACACGCACATGCACACGCACACACACACACGTACACACACACACACACACACACACACACACATGCAGCACACATGTGCACACACACACACGTACACACACACACGCACACGCACACACGCACACGCACACACACACATGCACACGCACACACACAGTCTAATATCCACCTTGACCTTATCACCATCTAATTCACACCCCAGAATGATTCTGTGTCAGGGAAATGTCTCATAGCACGGTGATGACACACACACACACACACACACACACACAGGCGCTCTGTGACACCTTCATTAGAGGCGCAAAGTGATGATGTTGTAGAGACACACACAAACACGCGCACACAGACAGTCACACGCACACATCTTCATTAGTGCCGTACAAAGCGTATCATTCACCTCCCTTGTTTGTTATTCTCTCATGGTAGACATGATTGCATCTTCCAACTAAATCACCAGACAAAAGAGCCCATGATACTCTGACATGGGCTCATCTATCCACCATTGTTATCAGGCCTCTTTGATTCGGCGCTCCGTGCTGATTGGCTAAGTGGCTAGAGTGTGGCCATTTGTTCAGCTCAGTAGGGCAGCAGGATCTGTGTGGATGACTGTGTAGCGTTCTGATTGGGTTGTGTCTTTCTGTTTGGTGTGGTCAGGTGGGTCCTGTTCAGGTTGGTTGTGGTCAGGTTAGTCGTGGTCAGGTTAGTCGTGGTCAGGTTAGTTGTGGTCAGGTTGGTTGTGGTCAGGTTAGTTGTGGTCAGGTTAGTCGTGGTCAGGTTGGTTGTGGTCAGGTTGGTTGTGGTCAGGTTAGTTGTGGTCAGGTTAGTTGTGGTCAGGTTGGTTGTGGTCAGGTTAGTTGTGGTCAGGTTGGTTGTGGTCAGGTTGGTTGTGGTCAGGTTGGTTGTGGTCAGGTTGGTTGTGGTCAGGTTGGTTGTGGTCAGGTTGGTTGTGGTCAGGTTGGTTGTGGTCAGGTTGGTTGTGGTCAGGTTAGTTGTGGTCAGGTTAGTTGTGGTCAGGTTGGTTGTGGTCAGATTTGTTGTGGTCAGGTTAGTTGTGGTCAGGTTAGTTGTGGTCAGGTTGGTTGTGGTCAGGTTGGTTGTGGTCAGGTTAGTTGTGGTCAGGTTGGTTGTGGTCAGGTTAGTTGTGGTCAGGTTAGTTGTGGTCAGGTTGGTTGTGGTCAGGTTGGTTGTGGTCAGGTTAGTTGTAATAAGGTTAGTTGTGGTCAGGTTGGTTGCGGTCAGGTTTGTTGTGGTCAGGTTAGTTGTGGTCAGGTTAGTTGTGGTCAGGTTGGTTGCGGTCAGGTTGGTTGTGGTCAGGTTAGTTGTAATAAGGTTAGTTGTGGTCAGGTTAGTTGTGGTCAGGTTGGTTGTGGTCAGGTTGGTTGCGGTCAGGTTGGTTGCGGTCAGGTTGGTTGTGGTCAGGTTGGTTGTGGTCAGGTTGGTTGCGGTCAGGTTGGTTGTGGTCAGGTTGGTTGTGGTCAGGTTAGTTGTGGTCAGGTTAGTTGTGGTCAGGTTAGTTGTGGTCAGGTTGGTTGCGGTAGCTGGTTTGTAAGTCGTTCTGCATCCACTATGAGTTGTCATCGGAGTCTTGTCTAAAAGCTACATGATGGAAGACCACTGGGATTGCTGTAGAGCCAAAAGGGTTCGAATATAAACTGAATGTCCCGAAATTACCTCATTGGAAACAAGGAGCACACCTCCCCATGTCAACAATCCTAGGCTTATTTTGCAAAAATGTTGTTGCTGATATTTCATATGATATTTCATATGATTACCATACACAGACAACAATTGAGTTGTCAACATTTAGCAACTAAACTTCCCTTGAACGTGTGCATACTGCACCAGTGAATCCAGTGATAAGGCCAAGTGACCCCAGTGCTTAGTTTGACCTCTAATTCATGTTTGAGTGTGTGTGTGTGTGTGTGTGTGTGTGTGTTTCATTATGCCGCTGTTTGTCTGTGTACACACACGGTAATTGTTGTGTGTGAGGGGGGAATTGTATCCACTTTGTCAAAAAGTCTGAACACAGCCGTTTCTGGACCTTAGCTTTGTTTGTGTGCGTGCGTGTGTGTGTGTGTGTGTGTGTGTGTGTGTGTGTGTGTGTGTGTGTGTGTGCAATGAACACCTGTCTGTCAGCATAATGCTCTATTCAATTAGCACTCAGATTGTGTTTATTCAGCTAATTGCTGCCAGCGCTGTAGTCATTTGTGTTTTCCCTACCAGGCAAATCATTTCATGGCTGTGCACACACACACACAAGCAAACAACCTTAATGCCCTTCCACAACCTCACCCAACCCCCCCAAAAACTGAAACATCGGATCAACTCTTATTCCATCTCATTGACTTCCTTCTCATCTTGTTCCACTTAACATCCCACTCTTATTCCGGCCCTTTTCCGGTCTTTTTCTACTCATATTCCATCCCTATTCTCCCTGTTTCATCTTATTCACTCTCCTGTATATCGTATTTCACTCGTTGTTCCTGTTCTATTTGGTCTTATTCCATCACCTTGCTCCATCCAGAGAGCTCTTCTACTGAAAACAATGGAACCAGGGAGAGAGGGGGGGGGAGGGAGAGGGAGAGAGAGAGGAGAGAGAGAGAGAGAGAGAGAGAGAGAGAGAGAGAGAGAGAGAGAGAGAGAGAGAGAGAGAGAGAGAGAGAGAGAGAGAGAAGAGAGAGAGAGAGAGAGAGAGAGAGAGAGAGAGAGAGAGAGAGAGAGAGAGAGAGAGAGAGAGAGAGAGAGAGAGAGAGAGAGAGAGAGAGAGAGAGAGAGAGAGAGAGAGAGAGGGAGAGGATGAGGGGGCAGGCTTCTTTTGAAGAAAATGGGCGGAGAGTGAGATATACACACATATGAACCCGATAGAGGAAGCTTAAATTCACCATTCCAACTGAATGGTGAATTTAAGCTACCTCTATCGGACACACATTGCACATTAGCAACCGTATGTTTCATATTTCATATCAAGATGTTTTACACACACGCATACAGGTAACTTACGTATTTGATTCACCTTTTATAGGCAAATGCAGTTCCACTATTCATACTCATTCAACACAAATGAAAATGTATATTGCATGGTCTTACCTTTACTTGTGAATGAAGTAAATATCCTAAAAAACATATCTATGTTCCCGCTACAGTGCTATGGCTAGCTATGCGTTGAGTTGCAGTACCACTCCATTTAAAACAAGTGTTATCCGTATTTTTGCTTGCCTGGGGAGTTTTTTTGTGCGTTTGTACGCATTTATCTGTCCGCAGACCCGTGGACAGTGTACATATTTTCTACCGGATACAATCTTAATGAAGATTGTGTTTAATGAAAGCCCGGCCCACTGTGGTGTCCTGCATCTTATTCAATAGTGTTTATCAATGTAATTGCTGGGCACTCTCTCTGTTATTGACTTTAGCCTGAGAGATGACTCCACTAATAGACTCCCTATGAGGTGTGGCAGAGAGTGGCCTCATACAGCAACACGTCTGCAGTCTCACTATACACACCTCAGCACTATAGACTCCCAGTGGGAGGGGAGGAGGGAGGGAGGGAGGAGAGAGAGGGGAGGAGGGATGGAGGGGGAAAGAGACAGAGACAGGATGGTGTCTCCCTTTTGTGTGTGTGTGTGTGTGCATGGTGTGTGTGTGTGTGCGTGTGTGTGTGTGTGTGTGTGTGTGTGTGTGTGTGTGTGTGTGTGTGTGTGTGCGTGTGTGCGTGTGCGTGCGTATGTGTGTGTATGTGTGTGTGCACTTAGCTCTGCGCTCTACATTCCAGTGTCTCCCAGTGTGAATGAGTGGTATAATTCAATAGGCGGTATTTGAAAGGTGTTTTTTTGTTCACATCTATTTGTCAAATTGAAGTTCAAATTCCGAAAGCTTAGAAGGGAAGCAATTCAACATTTTCAATGCGGTAAATCAAAAATCTCTCCCTCTCTTTCTCTCTAGCAAAGAGGACAAAAACAAGACAACACAAGGACATAATCGCCGCCTCTGTTATTGACATTGTTGAAAGTCTCTCTCTTTAGCCTCTCTCTCTCTCTTCTTCTCCCTCTCCCTCTCCCTCCCTCCCTCTCCCTCTACATACCTCTATAGCTGTCTCTTCACCCCCCCCCCCCCCCCCCCTCCATCCTAAAGAGTTGATGATGATTGAAGGAAGAGTAGTAGCATATACTTTAGTATGCACGTGGCCAGACCAAACTGTCCAATCGGTCATCACTCATGACAGAGCTTGTCCAATCAGATTAGATCAGGATCACTCCAAGGTTCTTGGCTGTCAGGGACAGCTGTTGGTAGGACAAGGGGAAAAGGTGCTGCTGATGTCGTCAACCTTTTTTTCAAAGTAGGTGACAAAGTCATTGGCAGAAAGGGAGGAAGGGGGAGGGGGAGGAAGGAGGAGGAGGGGGAGGAGGTGGGTTAAGGAGTGTGGAGAAGGTGGAAAACCGTTTTCTAGGATTAGAGGCAGAAGAATGTATTTTGCAATGATAGTAGGATGCTTTAGTAGCTGATGCAGAGGAGGTGTAGTTGGAGAGGAGAGAGTGATAGAGGTTAAGGTCATGAGAGAGGCCAGTTTTTCTCCATTTCCTCTCAGCTGCCCGGAGCTCTATTCTACAAGCATGTAGCGTTTCAGACAGCCAGGGCGCACGAGGAGAGGATTGTGATGGCTTCAAAGTTAGTGGACAGAGGGCGTCGAAGGATGAGGTGAGAGTGGACAGGAGGGTGGAGGTTGCTGCATCAGTGGATAGAAGGGAGAAGGATTCAACAGAGGGTAGGGAGGATAAGACAGAAGAAGAGAGGGTGGTGGGGGACAGGGTACGTAGGTTGCGACGGGAGGGTCTAAAGTGGTTAGAGACAGACAGGGAGGAGGTGGTTTTGAGGGGAAGGGAGAAGGATACAAAGTGATGATCAGAAACTGGAAGAGGGGTAACAGTAAGGTTGGAAGTGTGGGAGGATCTGGTGAAGACAAGGTCGAGCTGATTGCCTGCCTTATGAGTCGGAGGAGAGGGGGACAGGGTAAGGCCGAAGGAGAGGAGAAGGTCATGTACTCCAGATGAGAGAAGCTTCTCTGACAACACCATCATTGTGGGTTCCAGTCCCACACAGATTAATGGCCTTGAGAGTAGCCTCATACAGCAACACAAGCCTCAATCTGCAGTCTCACTATACACACCTCAGCACTATGGACAATGGCCATTTATCATTGACCATGATAAAACAGTACTGATCAATACATTTGGGATTTTGGTCCAAACAAAACACTTTTTTTTATCCAGTTGAGGTCCATCACTGGCTTTTACTATGTACTTTTTTTTTCAGATTTTGTTTGTTTACAAGGATATGCCCATGTTTGCTGCTATATGAAAACATTGCACATGTACATTTTAAAATGTTTAGTGTGGCCAGAGGGGTCAGAAACAAACAAAAAAAAGATGTTTCATCCAAGCACTCGACTAAATCACACTTTGGAGAATTGTTTTTATTTCATAGGCTATTTGTAGGTCAGGGCAACTAACTCCTACATTTTTTTACATTACATTTTTGGCATTTAGCAGACGCCTTTATCCAAAGCGACTTACAACAAATTCATTTGTTTATCTAAGTGAATCATATATCCATCAGTCATTGTTAGAAAAACTAATCTATTCTATGACCAGGGGCCATTGACAGTTGCAAGGAAGAA
>NC_137682.1:10628303-10643303 GCF_963989245.1 Nansenia antarctica | reverse complement strand
GAACTGGGTGAGACATTCATAACTGTATGATCCGTTTGGATTCACCATGATGAAGAAAAGCTATGGTGAGTGGGAAAAAAGGGATCCCTTAATAGTACGAAATAATGTCCCGAAATGACCTCTTTGGTCGTCACAAAGAGGAACACCATCCCAAGTGGCTAAGACTAAAACAAAATTAATATTGTTAACTTGTTTAATGAGGCAAGAGACATTTGATTGATATCATTATGGTTAGAGTATGATGACTCAGGCAATTACATCAAGGTACACAATTAGCGATGTGCTATGAAAGTCTGTTTTTCACAAACTGCAGATTCTAAACAAAACTGGAGAAACTCGCTCAACATTCATTGGAGACAGGTGCATCTCTGGAGGTCTGGAGAAGTTGTGGAAAGACAGGACAGGGGTGGGACAGTTCACTGGCAGGACATGACAGGAGGAGGATACAGCAGGTAGGGCAGCGTTGGCATTAGCAGCGGGCGAGATCGGAGGAGAGCAGCAGGCAGAAACATGCACATGTCATTATAGATAAAGGGTGGGGAAAGGGGAAACGCGTGTACAACTCCTTATGTGAAATGAATCTGTTTATAAGTGATTTGCAGAACATCTACGAAGGCTTCTAAAAGCTTTATGAAATCCGCCTTATAAATCTGCTTTTAAAATGGCAATTTGTTTCACTGTACCCTAGCCAAGTCCCATTTTTAAAAATCATTTTTATCTTTAGAAATAATTGCGACATTTATTTGTTTTCTACCTCCAGAAGAAGCCAAAGTCATCTCTTTGGAACAAACCTCCTCTTGGAATACTTTTTAATAAGCATTTTAATAAGGCAACAACAGCCCTGCTACACCAGCAATGTGTTACATTCTGTGGTCTGCTCTAAATTGGCCTCAGAATCTAGTTACCAATAGCAGAATGCATTGATGTGTTTTTTGCCGTATGAAATTAATTTCTGCGATGCCGGTCAATAACTGCTTCGCCCTTTATTGAAAAGTGACGCTACATTTGAAAAGCTGACACATACACCAGCACGATCATCCACAAACACACACACACATACACACACACACACACACACACACACACCAAACATACACCAGCACGATCATCCACAAACACACACATACACACATACACACATACACACACACACACACACACACCAAACATACACAGGCACGATCATCCACAAACACACACACACACACCAAACATACACCAGCACGATCATCCACAAACACACACACACACACATACACACATACACACATACACACACACACACACACACCAAACATACACAGGCACGATCATCCACACACACACACACACACACACACACACACACACACACACACATAGACACACAGACACACACACATTCCCCAGAGCAGAATCTAAACTGTCTGGGTCTGTTGTAGCTTGTGTAATTATCATTGAATAGAGAAGAGGACACAATCACAATGGGAAGAAAGTTCTGTATAAGTGTCCATAGTGGCATAACCACAATACAGTCTATAGGGATAATCCAATGTAGATGTGGTGTGAAGCTGCAAAGTCCATGTGTTTGAACATGTGTGAAAGGGTAGGTGTGTGCAGGGGCATGTGTGTTTGAATGTGTGCATAGGGGGTCAGGGGGTTGGGAATCGGACATTGGCAAACTGCTTTAAGCTCAATTCTCGGCTTCCGGTAGTAAACAGAGCTTATCAATGGGTCTTTTGTAGAATGTTAGTCTTTGTCCGAACTAAAACACTCTGAACAAGACCCTCGGGCCCCGGCAAGGTCTTTACCACCCGAGCTAGGGGCCATGAGTTCCTTGGTGCAGTGTCATCCACTATGACTACTACATTGTTAACCTGAAAATTCCTTCTTGTATTGACCCACTTTTGCCTTTGCTGCATGAGTGAAAGATATTCCTTAGTCCACCTCTGCCAGAAAAAAGGTCTGCAAGGTATTGCACCTGTTTTCCATCTCCTTCTGGAGTAAAGGTCTTCTTTGCAAAAAAGTCCAGGTGGCATGAGGGGTTTGGTCTTTAGCTGCAGCAGGTGGTTTGGCGTTAGGAGCTCTAGATCATTTGGATCAGTTGATACAGTCGTGACGGGTCTGTCATTGAGAATGGACTCGACCTCACACAGAGCTGTCTGTAGCATTTCATCATCCATAGTTTGCTGCTTCAAAACTGAAAAGAGTACTTTCTTCACTAGACGGATCAGTCTTTACCACACTCCTCCAAAGTGGGCTCCGAATGGGGGATTGAACACCCACTTGATTTGATTGGTCGTAGTAGTGCATCCTGAATCTTTTGGTGACCACACATGGCTGTCGTTCCTCGGGAGCTCTTTTTGCGGCACCTTCTCAGCAGCATACCCTTTATTCCCGAACATTATCCATGAAGGTTTTGCATTCTGCAGCATAATCAGAATCCTTCTTGGATAATGTTCTGAATAAAGGGTATGCTGAGAACGTGCTGTGTGGGGATTGGTCTACCTACCTGATCTAATGAGGAGGGAGGAAGAAAAAAAGGTGGCAGGGATGAGGAAGGAGGAAGACATGAGGAGAAAAAAAGTGTGGAGGAAGAGAAGGAAAGAGGAAGAGAGGACCGTTGGGAGAGAGGGAAGAACAAGAAAAGAAAAGAGGAGCTGGTGGCTTCTAAATCACCGTCACAACACATTAAAAGAAATGTATTATCAATAATGGAGCCATGTACACTGTAGAAGTGATGTTTTTACACAGTCTACATCCAATTATATCCTCCAAAGACACCCGAGGGCTGGGTAATGTAGTCTGTTTATCTTTCTCAATGACACACAGATGGACTTAAGACACGCCTCACAACTAAACAACATGGCGTCTGTCCACTACAAAATCATTCACCCTGCAGGGGGCTAGCAGAGAGAGAGAGAGTCACAGAGACAGAGAGAGAGAGATATGGGGAGAGAGAGAGAGAGAGAGAGAAGCGGGAAAGATGGGAGGGAGAGGAAGGGAGGGAGGGAGGATGGGGAGAGAGGGAGGACCCTGAACGGCATGGCCAGTGTGTGGCACTCCAACCTCCCACGACAAATCAAACTCAGCTTGTTCTATGCAACGGTAGCGTCCTTTCTCCTATACGGCTGTGAATGCTGGACCCTGAAGCCTACCCTGCAGAAGTCCTTAGACGGGTGCTACACCAGAATGCTGCGTGCACTAACATTGACAAGAGTGAGCATGTTACCAACAAGCACCTGTATGGGGGGGTCCCCAAGGATAAGCAAGAAAATAGCAGTCAGGAGAATGAGGCTGGCAGGTCACTGCCAGAGACACCAGGAGCTGTCAGCCAGCAAATTGGTTCTGTGGGAGCCAACACACGGCATCGGTCACAAGGGCGTCCCACACTAACATACGTGGACGTACTCAAGAAAGATGCAGGAGCGGAAAGTACCGGCGAGCTAGCCAGATGTATGGAAGACCGGGACGACTGGAAGGCCGATGGAGGGCTCGTCCGAGGCATGGAGAGAGATGGAGGGCTCGTCCGAGGCATGGAGAGAGATGGAGGGCTCGTCCGAGGCGTGGAGAGAGATGGAGGACTGGTGTTGCATCAGGGTTGTTAGATCAAGTGACAAAAAGGCAGTATGTGGTTTTTGGAAGTGTGTAGAATAATGATGAGGACAGCATTTTATGTGTGTGTGTGTGTGTGTGTGTGTGTGTGTGTGTGTGTGTGTGTGTGTGTGTGTGTGTGTGTGTGTGTGTGTGTTGCTGAATGGGGCATCTGGAAGTCTGGCCTATCCCTAGATTGTGGCTGACCACAGACAGCTTAGCAAATTCCGCTCGGCTTTATTTATAGCAGGTCTGCAAACACATACACACACACACACACACACACACAAAACACACACACACACACACACACACACACACACACACACACACCACACAGTGTAAAGTTCAGCCTCATCAGCTTATCCTGCATGAGTCTGACCTGTCGATATCCATTTGTCTACCTAGCCGCTCTCCTCTGTCATCCTCCCCCTCTCTTTTTCTCCCCCTCTTCCTCTATTTCTCCTCTCTCTCTCTCTCTCTCTCTCTCTCTCTCTCTCTCTCTCTCTCTCTCTCTCTCTTCCCCCTCACTCCCTCATGTCCTCTCTTCTTCCTCTCTTTCCCCCCTCCTTTTTCTTCCTTCCACCCCCCCCCCCCCCCCCCCCTCTTCCCTTCTCACCCCCCTGTTGTCATCTGTTCCATGCCCATGCTTTCTTTGCACAATTATCGGTATAGGTTTTTCAAAAAACACCGGAAAGACAGAAAGAAAGACGAAGAACAGAAACAAACAAGCCGTACAGGGAAAAGAAGGACAATTCACAATATTATTATATATTATAATTCGATTTTAGATTATATAATGATTGGAGCACTTTGAGCTGCAACGTTTGCAGGAAAAGCGCTATACAAATAAAGTTATTATTATTATTATTATATTATTGTGTATAAGTTATTCATCTGTGTAAATGTAGGTTGTATAAAAAGAGCTGATGCATAATAAACGTTATGATAATTGTTGAAGTGCCTCTTGCTAAGATGTTTCTAGAACGTTAAATAATATAACAGCACTGGTGTTATATGGCTTGTAATGTGGCTTGCTATGCTGTCCCTAACAACAACAAAACACAGGATTCCCTGCCAATCGAGCATGCACAGACGTAACTGAGTATTCCGAAAAGGGTAATTTTCCGATTAAGACAGGCATATGCCAGGGGTCTTATTCGGAATATTCTCCAATCTGAATATGGCCTTAATCCGGTTCTGCACGTGTTTACATGACTCTCGCCCAACCGGAATATTGAGCATATTCCGATTAATACAGGAATATGGTGTGCATGGAAACATAGTCAATGTTGCTTTGGCGTGATTCATTCACCAACATTGTTTGCCCCCTTTCTACCCTCTCTCTCTCTCTCTCTCTCTCTCTCTCTCTCTCTCTCTCTCTCTCTCTCTCTCTCTCTCCCTCTCTCTCTCTCTCTCTCTCTCTCTTTCTTTCTCTCTCTCTCTCTCTCTCTCTCTCTCTCTCCCTCTCTCTCTCTCTCTCTCTCTCTCTCTCTCTCTCTTTCTTTCTCTCCCTCCTTTTGTGGTTGAGTGGTTCACTGTTGTCTTTCAGCCTGACATTGTCTTCATGTTTATTGATAAAAAGCGAACAGTAACATTACTATCAAAATGGCTACTGTTCCCCACCTGTGCCAAAAGCTGGATTAACACACACACTCTCTCTCTCTCTCTCTCTCTGTTTCTCCCCCCCCCTTTTCCTTGTGAAGAGTCTGTGGTTTATTTGTTGTCTCTGCTCTCCAAACATCTGGTACCTCCTCATCAGTCCTTTGTTTGTGTTTTGTGTGAGTGTGTTTGTGTTTGTGTTTGCTTGTATGTGTGTGTGTGTGTGTGTGTGTGTGTGTGTGTGGGCGTGCGTGCGTGCATACGTGCATTCTTGCATGCGTGTGTGTGTGCGCGCACGCATGCATTTGTGTTTGTTTGTAGGTGTGCATGTACACTCACTGAGCACTTTATTAGGAACACTATACTAATACTGGCTACCACATCCCAAAGGGCTTCTATTGGATTCAGATTTGGCGACTGGGAAGGCCACTGAAGAACACTGAACTTATTGTCCTGTTCATGAAACCAGTTTGAGACGACATTTGCTTTGTGACATGGCACACTATCATGCTGGAAGTAGCCTTTAGAAGATGGGCACATTGTGGCCATGACCAGATGCACACGGTCAGTAACAATACTCACATGGGCTGTGGCATTCAAGCGTTGATTGGGCCCACAGTGTGTCAAGAAAACATTGGACTGTTGACAGGTGTACAAGTATTCCTAATAAATTGTTCAGTGAGTGTATGTGTGTGTGCGTGTGCTCACATGTGTGTGTGTGTGTCTGTGTGTGTTCCTGAGAGACCAAAACAACTTGTTAAGCGAATTGGAAAAAGAGCCTTCACACCGGCCTTCACACACACACACACACACACACACACACACACACACACACACACACACACACACAAACACATTTTAGTATCTTTATTTGCGTTCACATTTTACAATAAAATTCTTGAACACAAACATTAATAGATGCATCAGCATAGGACACTCGGTTGCTCAATGTGTTTCAGTCTGAGTCTAAGGGTACAGGTAACACCTGTACACAGACACACACACACACACACACACACACACACACACACACACACACACACATGCCGCTAATACGGTAATGGCTGGTGTTGCTAGCGGTAACAGGGCAGAGCATCAGCGATGCCTGCTGCTTCTTGCAGGAAGTAAACCAGTCAACCCTGGGGAATAATCATCTCCGTATTACAGAGCCTATAATAGTACAAAGTACTGTTGCTTCCAGCTGTATACGCAGGCAGGCAGGGAAAGAGAAAGAAAGAGAGAGAGAGAGAAAGCGCTAGTCGCTAGGCGCTAGCCACAACGCTATACTGGGTTTGGTTTATTAGATCATATGGGCCATCGTCCTTTCAGATAGGGTTACTGTGAGAGAGGGGAAATGGAGAGGGGAGAGGAGGGGAGGGGAGAGAAGGGGAGGAGAGGAGAGGAGAGGGAGGGGAAAGGAGGGGAGAGGAGGGGTGGGAAGCCGGAGGGGAGAGAAGGGGAGAGGATGAGGAGAGGAGGGGAAGGAAGGGGAAGGGAGAGGAGGTAGGGGAGACATGAGATAGCATCAGCAGACATGCCATGAGAGGGAGGATGGAGTGACAGAGAAAGAGAGGAGGGGAGGGGCGGAGAAAAGAGAAGGGAAGGGGAGGGAGGAAGGGGAGGGAGAGAAGGTAGCGGAGTGGCGCTGAGAAGAGAGAAAGGAAATGAGAGAGAGGATGGGCGGTGGAGGAGAGGAGGTAGAATGCAGAGGAGGGGAGGGGAAATGAGAAGGGAGGGGAGGGGAGGGGAGGCAGACAGTCAGTGAGGCATTTGGCATTCTGTTCATTCTTAATCCGGTTTAATTGAATAGATAACCGAATTTAATTTATTGAAAGTTTTTGCAATATCATCAAACGCACTCTTATCCTATCCTTGCCACCTCTGTTTCTCTCTCCCACTCTCTCTTCCCCTCTCTCTCCCACCCCCTCTCTCCTCCTCTCTCTCTCTCCCTCCCCTCTATCTATCTCTCTCTATCTCTCTTTCTCCCTCCTCTCTCTCACGGTGTGTGTTTAGTGATGCTATCTCAGGTTTGTGTGAGCAGTAGAAAGCTAACAGAGGGAGGTCCAGGTCGAGTAGAAAGCAGAGTGAGACATTAAACAAAACAACCTGTCATTTCTGAACCACGCACTCTTTATAGCAGAAAATAGACCAACTATATATACATGGGTGTCTGGCAACCAGGATCTGAGTCATGAGTAATGTCATCAAACACTCTCTTATTCTTTCATTGGCCCCTCTGTTTCTCTCTCTCCCCCTCTCTCTCCCTACTCCTCTCCCTCCTCTCTCTCTTCCCCTCTCTCCCACCTCCTCCCCTCTCTCTGCTCCTCTCTATCTCTCTCTCTCTATCTCTCTCCCTCCTCATGGTGTGAGATGATGCTATCTCAGGTTTGAGCAGTAGAAAGCTAACAGAGGGAGGTCCAGGTCAAGTAGAAAGCAGAGAGACATGAAACAAAAAACAATGTCATTTCTGATCTGAGCCACAGTCTCGTTATAGCAGAAAATAGACCGACTATATATAAATGGATGTCTGGCAACCAGGATCTGAGTCACACATCGTCAAAGACGTAGGAACAACACTCACTCGCAGACGCACACACACAATCACTCAGACATAAACATACACACACTTGCAGACGCACACACACAAATACACACTCACACAAAATGAAAAATATATTATTCAAATATTCAAATATGCATTTTGCCCATGTCTGCATTGAGCACGATATGTGACATGGTCTGGTGAAAAAGTCCCCAAGTAGGGCAAGGTCATTTTTCATTTTTCAAGGTCATTTATTTACAGATTATGAAAGTGAAATCGGAAAATAGTTGAAGAATGATGAAAGATATGTTTATTTGAATGTTGGTACATCTCAAACCAAATACCAGAGAAACTTGCTCTGAATCAAAACAGATACGTTTGCTACCATTGCGTTGGTAACTAGCTAGCAGATAAGAAAGAATATTTCTATGAACATCTAACTGCATGTTTAGAAAATCACAACATGCTGATAGAACATCAACATGCTAAAAACACATAACTACACATAATTAGATTATCACACAGTTCTTGCTTTTGAATACGTCCTAAAACGTAAGTTTGTTTACAAGCCATATACATAGTATATCACTGTGCCTGAAGCAGGATGGGATGCGATACAGTGAATCCAATTCACAAATGATAAGTATTTAGTGATCCTAAAACTGTTGTTTGTTATTGAGTAGCCTCCTCAACACACACACACACCCACACCCACACACACACACACACACCCACACCCACACACACACACACACATACACACACACACACACACACAAACACACACACACAGAGACCCACGTCTTTCATTTGCCATGAGCTTCAGTAACTGTGTGCAAACGGACTGAATACTGCACATGTATGTCGAATACTGAATTACTGTATGAAGAGGCTCAGAAACTGCCCCTCTAACATGAGCGCCTGTTTCTCTTTGAGGAAACTGTCATGGCGGTGACCGCTAGCTACCTAGCTAGGCTCATGAGCGGAAACGCTCCCAGTGGTGGAGACCAGTTTACCCGCTGTGTCACTCTGTGTTAGGAGTATGGTCAAAGTGAGCCACACCTTTTGAAACAAAGGCTGCGTGTTTAACAATGCCTTCTTGCTCTCTATCTAGACCAAATCTGTCTACGCTCTAGATTGCAGGAAAGCATTTTGGAACACACAGCCAAAGCCTTTTTTCACCGGTTCGTAACACGTAACACACATCCATGTCAGTGGAGTCCTGCTTGTGCTTGAGTGAGAGGGGGCAGCTAGCTACACAACATTTATCACACACTCTCCATCTTTCTTTCTTTCTTCTCAATCTCTATCCCCCCCTCCCCCCCTCAGATCCGACGACAAGGTGGGATCCAGCTCCTGGTGGACCTGCTGGACCACAGGATGAGCGAGGTGCACCGCAGCGCCTGCGGAGCTCTGAGGAACCTGGTGTACGGCAAGGCCAACGACGACAACAAGATCACCCTGAAGAACTGTGGAGGCATCCCCGCCCTGGTCAGGCTGCTGAGGAAGACCGGTGATGTGGAGATACGAGAGCTAGTCACAGGTACACACGCATGCAGACAAATACACGCACACACATGTGGGGCGGCTGTGCGGCGGCTGTGGCGCAGGAGGTTGAGCCTGCGTCTAATAATCGTAAGGTCGGCAGATCGGCGGTTCGAGCCCTGGCTGGCCACATGTCGAAGTGTCCTTGGGCAAGACCCCAAATTGCTCCCAGTGAGCGGGCCGGCGCCTTGCATGGCAGCTTGCCACCATTGGTGTGTGAATGTGTGTGTGAATGGGTGTATGAGAGGCCGTTGTAAAGTGCTTTGGATAAAGGCGCTATATAAGTTGAATGCATGCAACGATTCAAGTAGATCTATAGACTCGTTTTCAAAGACGGGAAGCTCACCGAGTGGTCACTGGTGTCCGCACCCCGCTATGACAGGGCGTAAATACAAAGCTCAGTAGTAGTATTTTTTTTAATAAATGAGGCCCCTGGAGTGCAAATGTAAGTGCTTGAGTTGTCTGACAACCCAGAAGACTAAGCCCGACGATACAATAAAAGCCTCACAATGAAAAGGCTTCTTTTTTTAACTTTTATTTTACATTTTTCACCAAATGTTTTTGGGTGATTATTTAATCCCAGCAGCACTCCACATTCTTTCCAAAATGACTTACCCTTTTTTGAAAACAAGTCTTCCTTGAGCCCCAAGTAAAGGAGTCTGCACACAGCGTGCGATTTCTGTTGCGCGTCAACATTCCAGTTTGAAGTTTGAATGGAAGTCTATGAGAACATCGCATCTCAACACACACGGCCCCGATTTTAATCGCATGGCGAAAATTCGATTCCATTCATTTTGAATGGGACAAAGCACACGGCGTGCGAGTTTTGTCGCACTGTCAAATTTTGCAAATGTTAGCTTCAAAATGAATGGAATCGAATTTTCGCCGTGCAATTAAAATCGGGGCCGTGTGTGTTGAGATGCGATGTTCTCATAGACTTCCATTCAAACTTCAAAATGGAATGTTGACGCGCAACAGAAATCGCACGCTGTGTGCAGAGCCCTTAAGCCTAATCAATAGAAGCCTGTTTGTAAGGTTCTGGTAGTGTGAATGTTCTCCGTCAGAAGCCTGAAGACCCTGTTCCTTGATCCCTCAGTCCTCTTTTGAATGTTCTGTCAGAATTATTTTTCTACATTCTGGTTCAAATTCCCCAGACCATCCTTGCCGTCATTCTCAGATGTTGACGGAAAGAAAGAGAACACTTTACAAGAAAGGTTAGCGGTGGAAAGAGATGGTGAAGGGTTTTTATTAAGTTGGTGTACAGTTTTAAAAAATAAATAAAAAAATAAAAAAATGAATAACATCAACAGGCGCGTGGGTTGAACAGTGAACAGAGACATTCAGGTCATTGTGTGTATTTGTTTTATACAGAATAGCTTTTTTTTTCATCAATTAAAACGTTCAATGACACACACACACACACACACACACACACACACACACACACACACACACACACAGACATACACGGAATGTACATACACACTTCACATGTCTCTGGAGCTGGAAATAATCAATTGGAAATATGCACACACTTTACCACTGCAAGTAGTTAATTTTGTTGTTTGCATGTCTGGTTATCTGTGTGTGTGTGTGTGTGTGTGTGTGTGTGTGTGTGTGTGTGTGTGTGTGTGTGTGTGCGTGTGTGTGCGTGTGTGTGTGTGTGTGTGTGTGTGCGCGTATGCGTGTACATGTGTGTGCCTGCGTGCCTGTGTGCAGGTCTTATTGTCCGAGACCCTTCTCCAGGTGCAGTATGTGATATTAAATTCATATTGAAAGACAATACACAGTATGTGACTGTGGTAATCATGTTTGTGTAAACTGAGGAATGACATTTTCACAACGATGTTGAGCCACTGCAGACAAACACTCTCTCTCCCTTTACCCAGTAAAGAGGGAGGGAGTGTGTGTGTGTGTGTGTGTGTGTGTGTGTGTGCATGTGTGTGTGTGTGTGTGTGTGTGTGTGTGCGTGTGTGTGTGTGTGTGTGTGTGCATGTGTGTGTGTGTGTGTGTGTGTGTGCGTGTGTGTGTGTGTGTGTGTGTGTGTTTGTGTGTGTTTGTGTGTGTGTGTGTGTGTGTGTGTGTGCGCGTGCGTGCGTGTATGCATGCACATGCATTTATCTCTACTGGGAGAACACACACACACACACACACACATCAGCCAGAGAGAGGCACTGAACCCCAGGTCACCAGTCACACACATCTTGCTAGCTGAGCCATGACCTCTGATTGGCCAGTGAATGGGCGGTGAGGAGCCTATCAGCTGCTCCGATGGAGCGAGTCTCCCCCCCTGGCAGCTCAGAGGACTGTGTAAGATGGCCGCCCTGTGTGCATGGATGGCGGCCTGTGACAGAGCTTAAGGAAGTCTCTATTGAAAGGCCTTTACAACCCACTGAGAGGAGAAATTAGGCCTCAGGGAACCTGGCTGGGAGCTCCCTTTACGCACAGATCCGGGACCAGTTTTCCCCTCCATAAATCTTAAACCCTATCCATTAGCTGTTGAAATGTAACGCCTTGACTTTAGATGTTGCTGTTGAAAATGTCGGGGTGGTTCAGGCATTTCGGCCTATAGTAACACCGGTGTCTGGTTCTGAGGGGATGGTTGTGTGGTTTTGGGCCATTGGGACCAGGTGTCTGATCTTGCTAGGAGGGGAGACAGGTGCCGCTGAGTCCCTGGGGGTGAATATGGACCAGTGGAGCTGATAAGAACGTCAACAGAGGGGGTCCGAAGTTTGATGGGGTGAGCTGTCCAGGGTGCTGATCGGATGTGCTTGTCTGGTCCTGTCTGTGAGACTGAACTGAGGGTTTTGGTACTGTCCAGGGTCCTGAATCTATGGGGTGGTTGCAACCTGGTCACTGTACGTTGTACCTGAACCTATTGAGTGTTTTACGAGTTGTCGACTGGTCCTGAATACACTGAGCAGTTAATTCATCAAAAGATCGCGAGGCGTCTACGCCCTCGTTTAAAGCAGTGCAATACTGAGTACAACAGCAGCATAATTATTCACAAACAGCCACAGTGGATCGGAAAGCGCACCCTCACCTCTCTGCATGGCACAAAGCGACACAGTGCACCATCCCCATCGTGCCTATTTAAATAGCATTGTTTACATACAGATTCGGCAAAAAAAAAAAGGGTTGATGTTATTGAAATGATCAGCTCATTATAGAGAGCGCCCGATTCGTAGAGATCATCGCCCTGTGCCATATGCAATTAACATGGCGCTGTGAAGAAGATCTGAAAGCTGGCAGCAAACACGTCTATCCAGCCTCCCTCCATGCCAGACTCATCGGGGCTCCCGCTCTGCTCCGCAAACCGAGGCGTGTGTCACGACTTGGAATATGGATGTGTGTGTGCGTGTGCCTAAACTCCAAGCTGCGGAAGCTGTCATAGGAGGACGAAGACAGATGACTGGTGTAAGAAAAGGGCTATTAGGCACGAGATAGTCATCGCCTCCCTCCATGAAAGTGAGACAGAAGCCGTCGGTGTTACACACTGAGCGGTCGTTCGTGAATTGGCTGAGGGGATCCAAGTTGAACTTTGAACCTGCCGTCGAAGCGGGAATGTACCCAGAATTGTAAAAGAACATGGCACAGTTATTGTGTCTGCGTATGTACATTTATTTTATTTTTTTAAGAAAAAAAAGCAACGTTCCTTCAATCGCATCAGCCAAATATGATCAACGAACATAAAACAAGTCATTGTGATTCTATCTGGGGCTTACTCAGACTCATCGGTGATGGTGAAACCACCACTCACTGTAGTTTATCAACAGCAGTTCGTGACGTTAGAATTATAAGGTTCTATCTCAATTTTTGTCAAAATTGAGTTTTTTACATAATCTAATCCATTAGGTGTTTATTAATGCCTGTGTGGTGTTATTTTTTTAAATGTTGACATTTTTGAGTTAGTAATTCATAAAATACAAAGGTTCCATCTCACAAAACATAATGGAATGTAGAAACTTTGACGCTCAATATCTCTGAACTGCCCTGAACGGAGATAGAACCTTATAATTCTAAGCTCACGAGTTTTAGCAGGATCCAGAATAGGTGAGAACGGCAAAGATGAACAGGAACTAAATAGTGAAGTGGTGCTGCAAGAGTGTGTGTGTGGGTGAATGATTCACTCACCCTAACCTTAACTCCAGTTGGGTGATTACCGTACATCGTTAACAGAAAATCACTATGATCGTATCTGTCGTGCCTCATTATTGCTGATGATCATTCCTTGCGTGCAATACTGCAGCTTTCACTGAAGCAATTCATCGGATATGGTTTCCCAAATGCAACATGTTTACAGTGTGATCTAGGATTCAACCAGCTCTTTTCTCTTTTTTGTTTTACCCTTAGCTCTTTTGTTCTTAGTCTTTTTTCCAAGCACCAGGGGAGCCCCCCCTCCTAAATTTCGTTGTACGGTACCTGTATTGTATTAATGACAATAAAGACCATTCATTCATTCATTCATTCAAAGATAATTTTAGGATGTGATTTTTTATAGTGAATTTTTAATTTTTTAATTTTATGATTATAGACGACACTATCTCACTGCCATTTACCAAATAATCCATCTTTGTAGTCTATTAAGTTCTACCCTTGTTGTGGCACGGCTGTGATCAAAGCTAAACCGTGCTTGAAAAGGCATCAGCTCCATGCAGTTTATTTGCTCAGCGTCTCAAATAGTTCGGGGGTGGTCGTGCGCTCACTTTATATTCATCAACACTTCTCTGAATCATCTTCACGATGTCTCGCTTTCTGTGGTCAGACACCCTTTTTTCTGCTGAGGCAAATGCTAAGATAAGGGCACACAGACAAAGGGCACACTGACACACACACACACACACACACACACACACACTCACAGACACCCACGCTTTTGTAGTGTGGGCTTGTTCAGAGATAAAAACGGCCACAGGGACGCAAGACCCCTCATGTTCAATTTGACCTCTAACCCTGCGGTCATACAGGCTCCATGGAGACAGACACCACAACCCTAACACATTGACAGTGACAACATCTATTCTAGAACACAGTCCTGATAACCAAACAATGAGAGAAGGACTCTGAGAGAAGAGTCTTGGATTGAACCCTGGTGGGGACAGACATTGTGTGTGTGTGTGTGTGTGTGTGTGTGTGTGTGTGTGTGTGTGTGTGTGTGTGTGTGTGTGTGTGTGTCTGTGTGTATGCTGCGATTTTTGCAGCTTGTAAGCAAATTAACATATAAATTAAAAGCAGTGCAACTCCGGGTGCTCAGAGAGGAAAGACGGACTCAAAATAATCAGTTCACTCACACTTCCAATCTCTCTCTCTCTCTCTCTCTCTCTCTCTCTCTCTCTCTCTCTCTCTCTCTCTCTCTCTCTCTCTCTCTCTCCCTCTACAGTAAGTGAATCAGTGTCTTGCTTGGCCTGCCTCTGGGACTCTGTGAATAAACTGCCTTATTTACTGTCATACTCTAGGGTGGAGACAGCACAATATGTGTGTGTGTGTGTGTGTGTGTGTGTGTGTGTGTGTGTGCGTGCGTGTGCGTGTGCGTGTGTGGGTGCGTGTGAGTGAGTGAGTGTGTGTCTAAATATCGAATTAAGAGTATAATATGGGATCTTTAACAATCAGCATTATTAAGTTTATGAGGCTGACCATATCAGGACTATCTCAAATTACTAATGTTAAGTTATAGCTAGCTAAGCAATGTTAAGATAGCTAGCTAGCTAATTAGAATGATTATTACATGATTTAAAGTC
>NC_137682.1:10600803-10620803 GCF_963989245.1 Nansenia antarctica | reverse complement strand
TCCTGTGATGCGTTGAAGATGCCCATCATCCAGGATGCCCTGGCCGTTCTGACTAACAGCGTCATCATCCCTCACTCCGCATGGGACTCCTCCCCCAATCACCATGACGACCGCAAGCTCCACCTCCACACCTCCCAGGTGCTCCGCAACGCCACCGGCTGCCTCAGGTGAGGAGGAGGGAAAACACCCACTCTCGCGCACGCTTGCACACACACACCTACACACACACACACACACACACACACACGCATAGGGGGAGGGATGTAGAGAGGTTCTTAGGATAGAGAGAGAAAGGACACACTGTGGTCACGCTGCTAGACAGCTGTAGGAACAAGCAGAAGAACATTCTGTTCAGGGAGTTCTCCAACAAACTCCATCATCACTCTCTGTCCCAACCCCCCTAGTGGTGGTTAAGTACACACACTTCTATGCATTTACCCCTAGTTCATTTTAGCTGCTGGTTGGCTGTGTGTTTAAGAATCAGTTCACTGCAGCGTTTTCCCCCGCATTTATGTTATGTTTACCGGTATCTAGGGAAAACACAGTAGACCAAGGTCTTTTTGGCATGTGGGCCCTGTCCACAATATAAATACACAATCATTTCACACAATAATTAATCACAGAGCATGCCTCAGTGAGCTGGGTCCCTAACCACAGACTTAAAACGACTGTGTGGGACCAAGCGCTCCGACTTCAGTCTCCCCTGGAGATCGTTACAAGTCTGAGGAGCGCAGAAGCTAAAAGCCGTTTTTCTTCAGTTCAGTGGACACCTGCGGGATATTACAATAAAAGACAGCATGCCCTGAGAGTGCGTCTGAACACCACTAGGTCAAATGGGAGTGTAAATAGGAGTGCTTTATATACAAACAAAATCCAACTGTAAGCCCTTTTCACATTCGAGGACTCCCAACCCACAGACTGATACAAAGTAATCAGTAATCAATCTGTTTTGTGAAGTGCACCAGTCCCTCCTGCAGCAAAGCACCGCCACGACATGATGCTGCTACCGTGTTCTACCCTTTTCTACCCTGTGCTTCACTGAATGAATGAATGGTCTTTATTGTCATTAATACAGTACAGGTACCAAACAACGAAATTTGGGAGGGGGGGCTCCCCTGGTGCTAGGAAAAAAAAAAACAAAAAAAAAAAGAAGGGAAAAGAGCTGGTTTACATAAATAAAGGCTATGTACACTATCCACTATACTATACTATACAAATAAAACACTGTGCTGTACTCTATGCTATGCTATACCTATTCTAACATGTCCTATTCTCTGAACCTTATGTACCCTAGGGTTGTCATATTGCACATAGTGTTATAAAGTGTCGCAGTTTGCAGGTTTGAAATGTACACAGTTGTGTTTCAGTATTACACTTGATTTCAATCTAGTAGCTGCCATCAATTTGTCTAGATTGTCCAGGGCCTAGAACCTAGGTCTTTGCTGTGTTCAGGGCCTGAATGGCCCTGGGGTAGAAGCTGAGCTTCAGTCTGTTTGTCCTTGCGAACATGGTCCTGAACCGCCTGTTCGAGGGCAGCCGAGCAAAGTGTTCGTACCCAGGGTGGGATGGGTCTCTGGAGATCTTGGAGGCCTTCCTGAGGCAGCGTGTGTTGTACAGCTCTTCCAGAGAGGGGAGGGGGGCGCCGGTGATCTTCTGGGCCGATCTCACGACTCTCTGTAGCGCATTCCTCTCTGCGGCTGTTGGAATGGTGTTTTTCAGCTTGCAAGCCTCCCCCTTTCTGTGGATATACTTGGATACTTTTGTACCTGTTTCCTCCAGCATTATTCACAAGGTCCTTTGCTGTTGTTCTGGGAGTGATTTGTACTTTTCACACCATAGTACGTTCATTTCTAGGAGACAGGACGTGTCTCCTTCCTGAGCGGTATGACGGCTACACGGTCCTATGTTTAGTTTTTTTGTTTTTTTGTTATTTTTTCTGAGTGGGGCAGTCCCACTCATATTTTTCATTTTATTGACAGATACAGTGAAGATTTAGACAGGAAGGATGGGTGAGAGAGAGAGGAGGGATGACATGCAGGATATGTCCCCGGCCGGAATCGAACCGGGGACCCTGCGGTTACATGGTCAGCGCTTAACCCGCTACGCCACCTAAGCACCCCAATCCTATGGTATTTATACATGAGTACTATTGTTTGTACAGATGCACGTGGTACCTTCAGGTGTTTGGAAATTGCTCCCAAGGATGACACAATTTTCGGAGATCTTGGCTGATTTCTTTGGGATTTTCTCATGATGTCAAGCAAAGAGGCACTGAGTTTGGAGGTAGGCCTTAACATATACAACAGGTACACTTCCAACTGACTCAAATTATGTCAATTAGCCTATCAGAAGTTCTAAGGCTAGGATATATTTTCTGGAATTCCAGCTGTTTAAAGGCACAGTCAGCTTAGTGTGTGTAAACCTCTGACCCACTGGAATTGTGATATAGTGAATTATAAGTGGAAAAATGACTTGTGTAATTGTAGAATTGTACAAAGTAGATGTCCTAACCGACTTGCCAAAACAATAGTTTGTTAACATGAAATCTGTGGAGTGGTTAAAAAATGAGTTTTAATGACTTCAACCTAAGTGTAAGGCAAGGCAAGGCAAGTTTATTTGTATAGCACATTTCATACAACAGGGGCATTTCAAAGTGCTTTACATACATTATTTAAAAATACAGCTAGTAAGAAAATAAAAATGACAATGAATAGAAGCAAATATAAGAAGTAAATAGATAAAACATTTAATAAGACAATAGTTCATGGATAAAAGACATTGATAGAAGTGTTTGTGTTTAATCATAACTGTGTGTATGTAAACTTCCGACTTCAACTGTATGTATAGTGAACTTTTGACTTGAGACTCACGTTGACTTTTTCTGGCTACTGTTGTTGCAGTAACACATTCCAGAGCATAGAGAGATGAAAGGTTACCTATTATTTGCATAATGTCGAGGTGAGAGGTTACCTCTTCTGTGTATATGGAGAGGCGAAAGGTTACATCTGGTTTGAAGAATGAGAAATGAAAAGATGGGAAGAGATGATTTGGGAATAAAAAGTCTGTCTACAGAGATCCGAGAGATTTTTCTCTGCCCTGCATAAAATGAGCTCAGAATTAATTTTGGTTTCTTGATTACAGAATATGTAGTACCGTATGCTAGATTGTGACTCATCATGAGAACTCAAGTTTAGAGTTTTTTTTTCCACACAAATACCAAGGATTTCTACCAGAGAAGTAAACATGGAGTAAACTATTTGAGTGCTAGCTTAACATCAAGAATATAAGAAACACTGGCTAGATCACATTGTTACACTTCATGTAGAAAACCGAAATTCTTAACGTTTCTTTTTTGAAAATCATCAGCGGGATTAGAGTCTAGTGTCTCTGACACTCACAGTGGGACAGTGATCACCAATATCATTTGCAAAAATGGAAATATATTTCTGGAGTCTATTTATCAATATGTATAAGTACGTGAACCAATCCAGGTTGAGGTCACCCATAATTGACATTCCCAATACTGTATAAGGTGAAAACTAGCCAGCAAGTTTATCTAGAGCAGAGGTTTCAGCAGATGGGGGGCGAAACTAGTGGCATTACCTAAACACACTCTTAATACAAGAGTATAAACACACTCTTAATACAAGGCACTTAAACTGTTAACTAGCAAACACGTGGAATTCAATTCAAACAATTTGCAGAGGTCAGGGTAATCACACACAGTCAATTTCACACACACACACACACACACACACACACACACACACACACAGGGGGAGGGATGTAGGATGTAGAGAGGTTCTTAGGATAGAGAGAGAGGACACACTGTGGTCACGCTGCTAGACAGCTGTAGGAACAAGCAGAAGAACATGTTCATTCTGCGGACCATGCGAGCCCTGGTACCCTATCAGACTCCAGCAATCACACAAACACCCCTACAGGCACTCCAAAGGCATTTCAAAGCAGTTCCAGACAATTCGCCAGTGTTCCGAGCAGGTACTGGAGTGTTCCAAACTGTTTCTACAGTGTTCTTAAGAGTTCCAAAACTCCGTCACTCTCTGTCCCAAACCCCCTAGTGGTGGTTAGATTCACTCTCTGTGTTCCAAGGCCTTCGTGTGCTATCTACTGTAGTCAGTGTCAGCCTCTGAACTTTGGTTGTTGGATAAGTGGATTTGTTTTCTATAAGGCGCGTAGTGTTGATAAGATTGGGGACCAGGGAGCTCGTGGTGTCGTGTCAGACTGAGGTGGGGTAGGGTCGGGTGAGATAGACGGGAGGAGAGAAGGGGTGATGGATGAAGCTGTCACTGCATTGGCCCGGACCGTGGAGCTAAAACATAAACAGCTAAACCTGTTATTTTACTTCAAGGAGCAGGGCGTACGTTTGTTAGAAAATCCGCCGCCACTGTGGCGCAATTCAGTCGGGAATTACAATAACATCCTGATAACAATATAACCCCCCCCAATGGGCTTGAAGCGTCAGACATTAGCTGTTGTGTTGGCTGATGCTTTTATCTAATGCAACTTACATGACAGTGAGTGCATGCATGTTTCTGTATACTTGGTCCCAGTGGAAATCAAACATACATTGAGCGTTGTTCGCACCGTGCTCTACCAAAGTCCAAAGTCCACTCCCCTAGCTAGAACACCCCTAGCTAGAACACCCCTGGGTAGGACACTCCATTTTAGAAAGTGCTTTTTCCAGCGTTCGTGAATGAAATATTTATTTCAAGAGATCATCATTCCCTGATCTATGCCAATTATACATAGTCATTACAACCATTAGGAAGCTTTTAAGAAGCTACATACTAGGCCTTAAAATGTTATGGAGAATCGAAAGATCTAGATTGAAAATCAACAGCTTTTCAGCTTTCTTTGCCCTCTTGTTGCTAGCAAAAATCTGCAGTTTCTCTAGGGAAACTTGGCTATATCATGTGCTTTGAATTCATGGAGAGACTTTGTATAAGTAAATACTGTACGGTTAGACTACAACAGCGAACAACACACTCACGCACACACACACACTGAGCGTTGATGATTGATCACATACAGATAGCAGAGCAGAGAAGGCCGTAGAGAAGCCAGGTTTGGACGCTGCATATGGTGGTAGCCTATGGGAATGTGGGGGTGGGAAAACTGAATCAATCTCCGGAACCACTGCCGACGTGGGTGAGATGCATATGGTAATGGGAATTAACTGGTGGCAAGGCATCAGGTGTGTGTGTGTGTGTGTGTGTGTGTGTGTGTGTGTGTGTGTGTGTGTGTGTGTGTGTGTGAGGCCGTCTAAATGCAAATATGACATGAGGCAGCTAATGAGTGTGATGGGCCCATATGCCCTTTTATAGCCTGGTGTGCCTAAGAGCTCTCTTATTCTACCCCCTGCTTCCCTGTCCCGTACACACACACACACACACACACACACACACACACACGTGTGGATATGTGTGTGTGTGTGTGTGTGTATGTGTGTGTGATTGGATCTTAGAAGGGGGCACTTGAGCCTTAGTCCAGCAACAACATCTGGTGACTGCCCCCTCCGACTGGTGTCATCACACACACACAGCCACGCCAGCTGTTGATCACCCAATGGTCATTTGTTTCTTGGTCAGTGCAAGAGAGTTACCTCTCCCTAAATTGTTCTTTTAAACAAAATGTTAAACTGCAATGTTCTGCATAGGCTGTTAGGGTATCTGCTACATACTGTATATACATGTACAGTATGTATCAACATGTACAGCAGTAGCCTACACTGCCACCTCAGTAACATGCATCAGTCACACGTCACACATTTAGCTAACACTCAAAGTGTGCTCAAATGTATTGTCAACTGAAACGTTCCAACCCCACAATGTGTGAACTGAGCAAGTGTTATCATCATAGTTACTCATATGATCCGCATAATATGAGACCACTTGCAAGTCGAGCAGCAATAGGGTGCCTCAATTCCTGCTAATATATTTCAGTAAGACACATAGGCCTATACCTCACTAAATTGTAATTTGTTTCCTAGTCTACTGCTGTCCACAATGCACAAAAACAATTATATTATCTCAAACCTCTCTTATAAAGTTCACGAGGAGACAAAATGGAGAACTGCAGTATACCAAACGTGTGTGGTTATTTTCAAGGGATGTTTTGAGGAGAGAGGATGTCACCCAAAGTGTATTGAGTGCAAAAAAGCTAAACAACTTTACCGACTGTAAGCCCTCATTATTCTCGATCTAAAAAAATGTTTTAGGCTCACGTGAACTGCTAAGAATAACAGCAATTCAAATGACTCTCAAATGTGTGCTTGATTGAATTCTGTACTAAAGGTGTTCAATAAGTCATTAGCTAACAAAGTATGCTAATTTATTAGATGGACTTTATGGAGAGTGACAGATAATGAATTAGAGGAGTTAGCGGTAAAAGCTATCAGGCTCATTAAGTGCTGCAAATTAGCTGGGTTCGAACAGTGTGTGTGTGTGTGTGTGTGTGTGTGTGTGTGTGTCTGTGTGTGTGTGTCTGTGTGTGTGTGTGTGTGTGTGTGTGTGTGTGTGTGTGTGTGTGTGTGTGTGTGTGTGTGTGTGTGTGTGTGTGTGTGTCTGAATCAGGATACAGTGAATCCAATTCACAAATGATCAGTATGTAGTGAAAACTGTTGTTTGTTATATTGAGTGGGCTCTTCAAAACGTAAACTTTTGTAATATAAAAAATAAAATAAAATAAACGTTTTTGCTTTTTGCTCATTTTCGCGACTTGAGAATTGCCGGCATGCAGACCTTTTCACCAGTCCGTGTCACATTTGTGTCTTCAGCAAACATGAACAAACATCTTCAGCAAACATAATGGTACATTTATATACAATGGTATATAAACATAATGGTACAGCTGGAGTTGTTAGTTGCTTAGCTACACTGTGGGCTACACTGAGGGCTAAGCACACAGGCCTGGGGGGAGGTCTAATGAGGTCTCAGCCTCTATTGAAAATCAAGATCGGATGAGATGAAATTCCCAATTCTAACAACCTTGACCTGCCCGTCAAGTAAAAGAAAACTGTACTTTTGGAGTTACACAAACCCAGAGACATGAGTTTCATAACCAGATTGATGGGAACTATGGTAACAGTTTTTTCCCCCTCTGCTATAAGGACTCTCAACACCTGACTCCATGCACTAACCCTGCCAGACGTACTGCACTTTATAAATTGTAAATATTGACTATGTTCTTGTCTTGTGGTTATGTGTGTGCATGTCCATGTGATAGTTATGTGCAATGTTTTTGACACTACTGTATTGAGCTTTACTGTATTGAGCTTTTCCACCTGTACCGAAAACAAATTCCACGGACCTAGGTCGTGTGGTCATTAAACGATTCATTCATTCATTCATTCATTCATTCGTATTAAAAGCCGAGTTTTCATGTGCTGGGAAAACAGACAGGGAAAGGGAGAGAATAGAAAAAGCAGTGCGCCAGCTGAGCTGAGCGAGATGTGATGGCAGGGGAGGGGACAGGTCCTTCACTCACTTAAAAGTTCAACTCACGTCATCTGCAGAAAACGTAAGCACATAATCCGCTGGGTTGCGGTGGGGTTGAGGGTTTAATCAGAAGACACACACCACTTCCCTTTTCTTTGCCGGTGATCTCTGCTGTCTGGTCCATTCGGTGCACTCTCTCGTGAATCCGTCAGGTTGAATAACCTTGTTGAGTATTGGCACCAAGCCAGGTTTCGGTGAAGCAGAAGAAGCAGTACCTCATGTCATGTCTGTCACCTTATGCAGCAATGACATTTGTCTTTTGTTTCTTGTCCAATGATTCAATGTTAGCCAATAGAAAATGTCGCCTCGCCTGCCTCCTTGAGGACTCTTTGGAAAACAGCGTCACTTGTTACTGAGTGGACTACCTTGGTTCAATAAATGATATGAGGGTTGATCCAGGTAAACCGTTAACACTAGATCAGCCGTGGTGGGGTGGGGTCATTTGACCCCTGTGAGTAAAACAATTATTCAATCTTTGCTCAAATTTTGCTCAAATTTCAGGAACCACCTTTCATGAACCTTTCAAATCTAGCTAGTATAAAGCGATTTTGCAGTAGTTCTGTGTGTTTAGTATTTGGCTGCCATCTTTTTTTTCCAAGGCTGCAATTCTCTTCCATATCAGCAGAGGTCGCAGGGACACACACACTGTGCTGCATGTGCTACATGTGCTGGATTAGATTCAGTGAATACAATTTATATTTGTAACATAATGTGTTTATATATAGGCAATATATGGCAATAGTGATACATAACATGGAACATCTTACTTGATGTAATGGTTGATGGGGGAGGGTCATCTTATTCTTGATGATCGTTTCTTGATCGTTTCCGATCAACAAACAAGGGCGTGCCAATTTATCCATCAAGCCCTTCAAACCACCCCCCCCGCACATCCCAGCACTCCAAAATGTAAGGTTGTACTGAGGTTTCACTATGCCTTTCCGTTCGGAAGTGGTGGAGTCGGGGGAAACCCAATGTTTCTAAGACGATCAATAATATCAGTACACAGCTTCTCACTGTATAGAGTGTGGGTTCATTTGACACATAGGGCGCGCTAAAAGTAGGTGAAACAGCGTTGCGCTCGAAGTGTTAAGTGGTATAGAAAACCAGTCTGGCTTAGGATTGAGGTCCTAACATAACACTGGTTCTGATGTCCAAAAGTGTTTTAGCGGTCAAACAAAGTTGTCAAAAATCGCTCGAAGTATTGTATGAAGTATTGACATACTGTACATCGGTGACTTTGTGCTCAGAGCAAGGTGCTGTCTGTCACAGAGCGTGTGTGTGTCTGTGTGCGTGTGTGTGTGTGTGTGTGTGTGTGTGTGTGTGTGTGTGTGTGTGTGTGTGTGTGTGTGTGTGTGTGTGTGTGCGTGTGCATTCTGTCAAAACTCATTATCGGTGTGCACTCCAATGTATGAGATTTATCTTGCACTGCATCAAAGGTTTAAGAGGAAAGGTCAAGGCATTTTCACTTTTGGCATAATCTCTCTATCACTGACTATATCACACATACAGTATTCTCTCTCTCTCTCTCTCTCTCTCTCTCTCTCTCTCTCACACACACACACACACACACATACACATCCAAACATACAGTATACTCTACTTCACAGTCTTCTGACAGTCTGTGGCATCATCAGTGTCAGAGTGTGATTCCACGGTAGGCTATTTTACCTGCTATGTTTCCACCTCATTTGTAAACAAATTAATTACAGTACAATGTGTTGGTCTACCAAACATACACTCACCACCTGGCAGGTTGTTTAGGATTCACATCTGTGCGTGTGCGTGTGTGCGTGTGCGTGTGCGTGTGCGTGTGCGTGTGCGTGTGCGTGTGCGTGTGCGTGTGCGTGTGTGTGTGTGTGTGCGTGTGCGTGCGTGATATATTACAAAATGGTCCTTGTTATGGTTATGGTGGGAAGCCATGAAGATAACATTTATATCTGTGTTATGAGTCAGTTGGTTAGCTATTGTTGGAACCAATGGTTGGAACCTGGGAAGGCCGACCGAGTCAGTTGCGAAGGCTAGCTCTGGTGACATTTGTTGTCATAGAAACTAATATGTGATATGAATTAAAACTGCAGCATATTCAAGCTTGTAGACATTTCGATGCACTGCTCAACGTTACTACCAGGTAAACAGGTATGGATTTTTTTGTTATTTGTCCGCAAACCTTTTGTTATAAAAAATCCATAAACATTTTGACACAATATGAAAAACGTCCGAACGGATCTTCATGATATGTGGCTTTTGAGAAATATTCAGTAACAGCAGAGAAATTATGATATGCAGAACGCCTATTTCAATGCGAAGTGCAATTGGCCATGTGTCTCAATAATAAAGTATGCAATGGTGGTAAATGAGTGAATGTGAGTGGGGTCTGTAAACAAACGTCTTACTCATACAGCCTATCTCTCTCTCTCTCTCTCTCTCTCTCTCTCTCTCTCTCTTTCTCTCTCTCTCATTCTCTCTCTCTCCATTTCCCCTCACTATTTTTATTTTTCTATTTCTTATTTCTTCTCTCGCTCTCATTCTTTATGGTGGTTGTCATCTGAGCCCGGCATACAGTTCTGCTCTGTCAGCAGAGATGTGGGCTTCCCCTCTCCCTCTCTCTTTCTCCCTTATTATGATACCTCCCCCCCCCCCACACACACACACTCTGTCTCTTTCCCCTTTCTACCCCCCTCTACCTCTCTCTCTTCCCCTCTACCCCTCACTCTCTCTCTCCTCTCTACCCCCTCTACCTCTCTATCTCTCTCCCCTCTAACCCCCCCCCCTCCCCTCTCTCTCTCTCTCTCTCTCTCTCTCTCTCTCTCTCTCTCTCTCTCTCTCTCTCTCTCTCTCTCGCACCCAGTCAGTTTACTGCAGTGGTGTATTGAGAGTGGGTGGTTATGAAGCAGAGAGACTGTCAGTGGATTGACCATCTATCATCCTGAGGGTGGAATAAATCGGTGTGGCTGGGGTGGGGGGAGCTGCTGAAAATGTCACCTTTTCTCAGAGCCCTGATACTGTGCGTGTGTGTGTCTGTCTGACTGTCTGTCTGTCTGACCTTCTGCCTGTCTAATATCTGTATGCCGGTCTGTCAGTTGGTCTTGTGTCTCTATCTGCATCTGTCTGTCTGTCTGTCTGTCTTTCTGTCTCTTTATCTGCTTGTCTGTCTGTCTTTCTGTCTCTTTAGTTGCTTGTATTTCTGTATTGTGTATGTTCTAGGCTAGGGCCACATTTTTCATCACATTTTGAAGCAAACAAATAATAAAATAAGGAAAAAGGCCTTGTGCAAAGGTTTGGGAACCCTGTCAGCTAGTACTTTTTAACTCCTCCTCGGGCATCTATAACAGCTTGCAAACGCTTCCTGTTGCCAGCTAAGAGTCTTTCAATTCTTGTTTTTGGAATTTGTCCCTATTCTTCCTGGCAGAACACCTCTAGCTCAGAAATAGTCTTCGACCTTCTTGCATGCACGGCATGTTTGAGATCTCTCCACAGATTTCCAATAATATTCAAGTCTGTGGACTGTGATGGCCATTCCAAAACCTTTATCCGTCTTTCCTGGAGGTACTTCATGGTTGACTTTGAGGTATGCTTCGGGTCATTGTCTTGCTGAACTGACCTTCGAACATTAGCCTCTAGAATGTCTTGATATTTGGTGGAATCCATTCTTCCTTCCACCTGCACAATATTGCCTGTGCCCCCAGCTGCTACACAAACCCAAAGCATAATGGATCCACCTCCATGCTTAACAGTTGGCAAGGTATTCTTCTCTACAATGATTCACCTTTTTTTCTCCAAACATACCATCTTTGGTTGTGGCCAGAAAGTAAAATGTTGGTTTTGTCAGTCCAAATAGGCTTCAGGTTTCTCAAGGTTTTCTTTTGCATACTTCAGACGCTTAATTTTGTGTTGAGGTTGTAGGAAATACTTCTTTCTGGCAACTCTGCCATGTAGGTCTTTGTTGTTTATGGTACGCTGTATTGTTGTCCTGTGAACAACTAGACCGGTGTCTGCTACTCTTTTTTGCAGAAAAGAAAAAAGGGAAACAATGTACAACCTCTGCCTTAACGCTTAGTAGCCACTATCCATCTTCTCATCATCAGAATACCTTTCCCTATCCCTATTTCATCTCCCTGCCTTACACAGTCTTTCTGTCCTTCTCACTGGCTTTCAGTTTTTGGAAAAGGTCGCATCAGCTCAGTCAGAGCTCAAGTTCAAACATGGCTGAACAGACCTTGCACCAAAAATCCAACTTCTCTGTATCAACATTACAGTTTCTTTCTTTTGCACTCTGACAACGTACAATCACCTCTTTCTCAACTAGTCTTTTTATCGGTACATTGTTCCCGGCAGCGTCAGATCACAGTATTTTAACCAATTGGATTTGTAGCCTAACTGTCGTCTGTCTCTAGACACAGCAGCGCAAAATCCCAGTTTAACAAAACAATTATAGGCCTTTAAAATAGTATGTTACTTTTAAAGTGGATTTGTAGCCTAACTGTCATCTGTTTCTAGACACAGCAGCGCAAAATCCCAGTCACTGGATTTGTAGCCTAACTGTTGTGTGTCTCTAGACACAGCGGGTCAAAATCCCAGTTTAACAAACAATTATAGGCATTTAAAATAGTGTGTTACATTTAAGGTGCAGCAGCTGGCAAATGAGCAGCAGGCAGATGCAGATGAGCTAGTTAAAGACTAAATTGAAGAAATACGTTTTTAGCTTTCTTTTAAAGGTATTTAGAGAGCTGGCTGCTCTGATCTCTAAAGGTAATGTGTTCCAAAGCTTTGGGGCATAGTTGGCAAAGGCTACGCTCTTCTTCTGACTGTTGCTGGGAACCTCTAATAAACCTGCAATATATGATCTTAAGTGTTCCTGAGTGCCACGTAATTGGCAAGGGAATTAGCAGTGTACTTTGGCCCTCGCCCATTAAGGGCTTTGTATATAAGGAGGAGGGACTTCAAATCAACCCTACATGTTACTGGCTTTTGTCTCTCCTCTGTATATCCATCTCTGTCTGTCTTTCTGTCCGCTTGTCTGTCTGTATCTGCTCATCTATTATGCCTGTCTGCTTGTCTCTCTGTATCTGTTCATCTATATGCCTGTCTGTCTGTATGCATGTCTTTGTCATAACTTCTGTTTATCTGTCAATCCCTTTCTCTCTTCTTGCTTGTCTGCCCGCTGGCCTCTGCTTATCTGTCCATGTGTCCATCTACCTGTCTGTCATTTGCCTGCCTGTCTGTCTGTCTGTCTGTCTATTCCTGGTAGATCTGACACATGGCAGGCACTAATGCATACCCCCACCACCACACCAGATGGGGAGGCGTGGGGGTTTAGAGTTTATGAACAGTCCTGCGTCCTCAGCGCTTCATTAAAAAAGAATTGAAGGTAGTAGCCTCCCACTCCCACTCACTGGCTGTGAACGGGCACTAACTAAGTGTTTAGCATTTTGTCGCTAGCTCTCCTACAGCAGCTGTGGATGTGAGTTCTATGAGTATATCGCTGTGGCTTAACCAGTACAGAACAGCATGGCCTTCCCCGTTGACCAGAGACGTTAGACCTTATAGTGCAACGGTGCTCTCAGCCTTGCATTGTCGTGAGGTAACACGCTATCTTCAATTTCACAAAGACAAGGGCTGCTTATTTTGTTGAAGAAACAATGTGAAATGCCCATTGATATTCGAACGAATTTGATCTTAGATGAAATAAGCTCTTTTTTTGGATCATCACAAATCCCAGCCCAGTCACTTACAGATGGATATGTGTGCATGCACTACTAGATAGTACTTATTTGTAGGCGTGTGTGTGTTCGTGTATCAGGAAATCTTTTTTGTTGGGGTGGAGGCAGAAGTAACAGAGATTTCAAATCCAAACATCATGGGTTGGAGTTGATTTCTGGAGTAGTTTTGTCACAAATGTTTTCAGCGTTTTTATTTGCTTATTCCTGAGCTAATGCTAATGATTGGGAAGCTATTTTTCTTGCGAAGCTAATGCCTAATACTGCCTAACTCCTTATGTCACCTGAAAGTGTTCCATAGTGATACGTAGTGTATCGTGTAAACACGAAATGTTCCTGCAAGATGTTGACGCCTCCTTTTTTCAGTACAATTTGCACCAGGTTTTCTCCCTTTCTTGACTTCGACAACTCAATCACAAACAAGATGCAGTTGTCCTCTGTGTTAACCGAAACACTTGCTGTGCAGCAGAAATCGATACTGTGCTACCATGGATAGCAATAGGCATACATGGAGGTTGATTGAGAACATTCTGCTGCTCTTGAAAACAGCTATTTTAGATGAAGTCTGTATCTATTCAGTCAGCTTTTACTGTCTATGGCATAGAAATCCTACTTCTGCCGCTCTGAGAGCAAATGTTTAATGATCTGTATGAACTGTACTTCTATGTCTATTTGGTATTCAAAGCAGGAAAAATGAAAATGACCTTTACATTGAGTACGAACCACAGAGCAAGAACATCTAATTGAGTTTTCACATAATAGTGTGATGATTACCGGAATGCATGATTGACCCCCTTGTGATATCCTGTAGCCTATTGTCTTTTCATCTTGATGGATGGACTTATTCATTAATGTGTTCATCAGGTCTTCCATTACCCTCTCTGTTTCTCTGTTCTCCTTGCTGCCCCTCCTCCTTTTCACCTCCCCTCTAAATAATGTCTTTGCCACCTCTCTTATTTCCCCTCACCCTCTCTCCCCTTCCTCACCCTCTCTCCCCTTCCTCACCCTCTCTCCCCTTCCTCTCAATGTCCTCCCCCACACTTCCATCACGCCTAACCCCTCTCTCCTCTGCCCCTCATCCACCTTTTCTTCTCTCACCCTCGGCCTTACCCACCCCCCCCCACCCCCCCTTACCTTCACCCCCAGCCTCTCCCCTCTCCCCTCCCCCCTCACCTCAACCCCCACCCCCAGCCTCTCTCCTTCCCCTCTTATCACACTGAGCAATGATGTGATGACCTCCATTGGATCAGTCAGAGAGTTAATTTCTGTATTCATGTACCTGTGATGTTGGTGGACCTGTGATGTTGGTTCCCAACTGAAGGCAGACATTTACATATCATTTACATATCATTACTACCTGGCTCCTGATTGCAAATTCCCTATTTGACAAGCACCAAGGGAATATCGAACAATCTCAACTAACTTTTGTGTAAATGGTTTATCTTTTAATAATTATAAGTCATGTATTCACTAATTAGACACCATGTATAAAACCCTTTACGAATGTGACCATCATTGTTGACTTCACTATTGAAATGGCCATTTAAGGTTCTAAATAGGACAGCAGATACAAATTAGATGTGAAGTTTGTGAAGTTATATTTGGTAACTAATGGGATACAACAGACATGTCTATGGTACATTGTCAAATGAACCTAATAAATAGTATGGTAACATAAGCAAATTGAGTTGGATGAACACAAATCATACAGCTGAACTGACATATATAACATATCTGAATCATTTTCAAGGTATTTCATCCAGTTGAGATTGATAAACAATCTAATCATTTATAATTATGAAGTCTAAACTTGATAGTGTTTGAATAATTCAAGTGAATTCAGTCAATCTGTAATAACAAACCTGTGTGTGTGCGTGCGTGCACACTCATAGACGAACGCACGCACACACACACACACACACACACACACACACACACACACACACACACACACAAACACACCAACAAGCTGTGTTGCACCAAGCCAAAAAGTTTGTGTAACCGACGCCGCAAGTGCTTCTGAATATTTAATAACTCAATAAACCCGAACCACGACGAAAACAAATAGCTCGGCGAGCAGTATTCATTCACACAATTATCAATACTGTTTCAATGACACATTCTATCTGCCTTCAGAAATGATTCATATAAGAGAGGGATGACGGGGTTACCCCAGCCAATGTATAATTTTCTCTCCCTCTGTCATCTCCGTATTCAATGAAATGTTCCGATCGATGGAGCTGGCGAGAGGCTTTATACCATGCTGTAAACAAATGATGGTGGCGGGGAATGTACAGAGGGTGTTTTTTTAGGAGCGTCCAGGTTGGGGAGATTACAGAGTGGGTGTTTAAAACAGCTTTAGTCTCCTGGGTATTTCGGGTATTGCTCAGGAAGATTCACCAGCGCAAGCGCACACCACATGTACACAAACGCACACGCACTCACACACACACACACACACACACACACACACACACACACACACACCCATTGTCTCCCTCTGTCCCACTCTTTGACCTGTCCTGGTGTGTGTGTGTGTGTGTGTGTGTGTGTGTGTGCGTGTGTGTGTGCGCGTTGCCCTGCAGGAACGTGAGTTCGGCTGGAGAGGAGGCCAGAAGGAGGATGAGAGAGTGTGACGGACTGACGGACGCTCTCCTCTACGTTATCCAGACCTCACTAGGCAGCGGCGAGATCGACAGCAAGGTGTGTGTGTGTGTTTGTATTTGCGCATGTGTGAGTGCTGCGTGTGTGTGTGTGTGCGTGCATGCGTGCATGTATGTGAGAATCTATCACACAGTCAAAGGAGGCCATTGACTAGCAGATAAACAGCTTTGAGGATGGCTGCCTCCTCAAGGTTGCTGTGGCTCTGTCTCCCTAAATGGCATTCCTTAATCACAATTTAACTGCCCGCCCCCTTTGCTGTCTTCCGAGTCTTAGGGGGGGCTCATGCGTCTCTAGCGTAACAAGGATTGATTGGCAGACATCAGGGCCAATTGTCATGGTCACAGTGCCAAGTCATTAACGAAGACTATCGTTAATTATTTTGAGACACATACAATTTTTTCTGTGTTGTATTCGTTCCCCCACTGTTAGAATCAGTGTCCTTTAATGGCTCATCTCATCTACTATTCCCTCTCTTTCTTGCTCTCTTCTCTTCTTCCTCTTTTTTATTTTTTTATTGAAGTCAGTTCCAGAAAGTACCTCTCGTTACCATAGTTTCTTGGCCAATACGGCATCACCGTGGCAACCTGAGGAGAGACACAGGAAACAAAAACACACACACCATCACACTACAGCCATAACATGGGTGAATGCCATCTGAAACAGGGCTGTCAAATGAAGGGTTAGGCTCTTTTTTCAGCTTCATAGCCAAGGTCACGTGTGCTTTTGAGAGTGTTTAAACGACTCTTTTAATGGACTGACTTATATAGCGCCTTATTCTAAAGCGCTTTACAATGGCCTTTCATTCACCCATTCACACACACATTCACACACCAATGGCGGCAAGCTACCATGTAAGGCGCCGGCCCCGCTCACTGGGAGCGATTTGGGGTTCAGTGTCTTGCCCAAGGACACCTCGACATGTGGCCAGCCCCCACTCAGACGCTAAAGATGATTGATGATTAATCTTTGTTATTTCCACTTAGTTTCATTTCCTTAACTCTTTCACTAACAGGCGGGTACATGATGCTACACTACACACGCACACATACACAGACACACACACATGTGCAAACATGCACACACACACACTCTAAAACACACACACACACACACACACACACACACACACACACTTCTCTACTGTTGAATATGCATTTTCTAACTGTGTTAAATGGGGTGTGATACAATGCTTTTGGTATGCCGTATTTTTTTTTTAATCATTTATGAGGATTCCTTTTAATCTCGTTTGAAAGTACGAGTTTACAGAATTAGGCACTCCTTAAGAGTTCACACACACACACACAAACACACACACACTCTCAAAATATTTTTAAGTTGTTTCTCTTTCTCTCCTCCACTCCACTCCTTATTAGTTCACACACACGCACACACACACACACACACACACGCACGCACACACTTCAAATATCTCTTAACTCGTGTCTCTTCCTCCCCTCCCTACCAGACCATAGAGAACTGTGTGTGTATCCTGAGGAACCTGTCGTACCGGCTGGCGGCCGAGACGTCCCAGGGCCAGCAGCTGGGCTCCGAGGAGCTGGACGGCCTACTGTGTGACGCCAACGCCAGGGACGGTGAGAGCTCCGGGTGCTGGGGGAAGAAGAAGAAGAAAAAGAAGGGGGCGGACCAGGTGGGAACACGAACACACACACACACACAGTACATCATGTACTGTACACACACACACACACTCACACGCACACACACACTCACACGCACACACACACACGTACACACACACACACACACACACACAGTACATCATGTACTGTACACACACACACACACACACTCACACGCACTCACACACTCACACACACACGTACACACAAATCCACACACACACAAACACGCAGTACAACATGCACACACACAAACACACAAACACTTCCTCTTCATTATCATCTCAATTGTACTGCATGCATGCAAGCAAAAACGTTTTAATCCAAAAGTCTCCCAGAATCCTGGTTTTCTAACTTGGGCTGTCTTGCACACACATCTCAGATGTACTCTCTGTGCGCGCGCACACACACACACACACACACACACACACACACACACACACACACATACACACACACACACAGAGAGATGTGAGATAAAGATGTTTTTTAAAAGTTAGTTCAAAAGCTGGTATATAATTTGATCACTGCAGGAGGTGCCAACATTGCCTTCAACAAAGAAAATGGTTAATAAAAGAGTGGTTAATAATACAGATACATGATAAAGAAAATGCTCTAGCAGAGAGCTTTAATAGGGATACTCTTGTTTATTATGGATCAACTGGGAGATAGACACCTCAGTCTCTCTTTTCTTTTTGGCTGAAATAATTGTTTTCACACGTTATTTTCTATTCTCTATGAGCCCTCGGGCACAGTCACAGTTCCTGCTTTAACATTCGCTCAGATCTCTCCCAATAAACCACTCCGCTTCCCTGTCGTTCACGTTCTGCAATGATTTCAAAAAAACGAGGACATGCTAGGATAATGTTCAATGCAATTACATTCCCTGTTCTTCCACAGTTCTCATGTCTCTGAATGAGAATATCAAACTGGTCATTGGTTTCATTCAGTTCAATTTGTTATGCTGGTGTGACTGCTGGGGTGCGTTCACTGTTGTATCTTGTCGCCACGTTATTAAAATGGCAACATACTGTACTCCAGCCTGATGAACTGCACCGCTTTCCTAAGTTCATCACTTGTTAGGCTGTGTCTCCAATTTCCCCACTTCTTCATCGATCTTACAGTATTAACCATGTAGATGTTAATAACTGTCTCTGAAATGCACGGAATCTATGCACTAGCTATAGAGATTTATTTCGATTTATATGGAGTGCAATATTTACACCATCATTCTGAGCCCCGCCTACCCAAACATTTTTATGGGTGAGGTGTCTGTCCCTGGGAGCTCTCTAAAGATTTCCACACGTATAGCATTCACTGAGATGCCTTATTTGGTTGTGTCATTTATCAATGAGGGTGTACATAATGTATTGTTTTATTCACTGTGCACCACCCACAATTGTCAACTGTTGTCGAACTGTTGTCAATGGCCTATGCTCCTCCAAAAGGAGCGATAGGCGTAAGTAAGTAAGTAAAGCACCACCCACACACACAGGTGTGACTACACCTGTATAATTTATTTAAAATGTAAAATACTATATATACTAATTAATATTAATATTATAATAACAAGATGAAATTAGGTGACTTTTCCTCCCATACACCACATTGTCTCTTCCTGACTATGTATGTGCTCTTCAGTCTGTTGGGGCTTTTAAAGCAGGCCTTAAGAAGCATCGTTATCGGCTGGCCTACCCTTTCTCCTAGACTTTGCTGTCATGGTTATGTTTCTTTTGATATTTTTGCTGGAGGGGGGGGGGGGGTTAAATGTATGTTATGCAGATTACTGTTGTATAATGAAAAGCGCTTCATAAATTATATGAAGAATAATTATAAATTATGATCTATCTATGCACCCAGGCAACAGCTTGCGAACCAGCGCACCTGTTTCACTCAAGTCACGTCTCTGTAATTATTTGTAATTGTATCTCAGTTTTTAATGATTGGTATTATGGGCTGTTATTATGGCTGTACAGATGATGGTAAAATAACCCATTCTCAAAACTGTGCTGAATAGTTTGTGTATTCCAGTTCTGAATGTGTGTTATGTGTATTCAGTCATCAGCACAGACCTCTCTGGGTTGTAAGGCCTGCCTTTTTTTCGAATAGCCCCTGCTCCGTAATTGGGGAGTACAGAGCGTTTTGTTATATTCAGCGGCTGATTCCAGGCATCTTTCTCTCTGGAATTGTGCCTGTAGATATTATTCCCTTTCTTTCTTGCCTTCAATATATTTATACTAGGGCATGATGTTCAATGCTTTTCTCCTCTGAAAGAAATGACAGTACTATACCGCAAATCGTTTCAGAGAATGCACTGAGCAATGCGTCATACAGTACCTTTCAGGACTCCAATTGTGAAGCTATAGGCTGATCTATCACCTGTGTCCATGAAGACATGATTCGGTCTAAATTAAGGTTTATCTAAGGACATCATTTAGAATTTCTGCAATTGACAATAA
>NC_137682.1:10593303-10595803 GCF_963989245.1 Nansenia antarctica | reverse complement strand
TTTGAAAAGAGACTTTGATGCTGAATGTGAATCTCTTGGCTAATGACTGCTAGCCCCCTCTATACAGGCCTCACAAGTCAACCTCAGCAGAGCTCTAGAACAGGCTCTCATTATCACTGTGTGTGTGTGTGTGTGTGCGTGCGTGCGTGCGTGCGTGCGTGCGTGCGTGCGTGCGTGTGTGCGTGCATGTTTGTGTACATGCAAAGAGTGTTGTGCTGTGAAGCTGTGCTCCTGCTTGCCCTAGGTTTGGGTCACTGTTAAGCACACACACCGTTTTCTAAAAAGCATTATACAAATACAATGTGTTTGATTGAAAAAAATCTGGATCAAAATGCAGTTTACCGGGGCGCTTAGGTGGCGTAGCGGGTTAAGCGTTGACCATGTAACCGCAGGGTCCCCGGTTCGATTCCGGCCAGGGACATATCCTGCATGTCATTCCTCCTCTCTCTCTCACCCATCCTTCCTGTCTAAATCTCTACTGTATCTGTCAATAAAAAAAATATGAGTGGGACTGCCCCACTCGGAAAAAAAATTACTTGCATAAAATGCAGTTTGCCCTAGTTTACCACCGGTGCACATGCACACACACACGCACAGACACACACACACACACACACACACACACACACACACACACACACACACAGTGATAATGAGACCCCTACCACCCCTAGTCAAATCATAACACTGTCTGTCCCTTTAATCTGAAGACATGCTCTCTTGTTTTTTTCCTCTTCCGAGGGAAAAGGCGCAAGACGTCGGGCCTGAATAATGTAATTACTCGCAAATTCCAGAGAAAATCAATTCCAATTTGTTGAGCGGTTCCGTTTGAATACACCCCCTAACTTATTCCCGAAGCGATGTAACACGGTTTAGCTGGGTTTTGTGCCTTCGCGTCTGGCAAGTCAGGGTAATTCTATTGGGTGCAGAAAAAGACAGTGAGATGGCTCCGGGCTAGTGGCGAGTTTATGTGCGATGACAGAGAGAGAGAATGAATGTCTAGATGTTTATTGGCTCGCAGTGTCTGGTTAAACTATGGTTGATGTTGACGTTTAACGCAGACACATTCCTAGGCTACACACTGTCTTGTTCGTCCTATGGTACAGTTTAACTTTTAACTTGATAATTCAAATGATATTCTTTCACCAACACAAACTTTGTACCAATATAGGCGGAGCAGTAAATGTTTGAGGCGATTGGCAAAGAGAGTGGGACAATTATCAATTATAACGGACACAGCGGTTGTCTGGGATAATCCCTCATACCACCAGCATTTCAAAGAATATGGAACTAGGCCGAGTGTATATTGTCACATTATGAAACTCTGTGCTCTGCATTCCCTAAAACATGGAATGAGCAATGCCTATGATGATATATGATGATATACTGTATATGGGCCATTCTACTGAATTTGATCAAACTGCTGTCCCACGCAAAAAAAAACTATTTAACAAAACAATTAAGAATTCAGACCTTAGATATTTACTAAGATTGTGTTATGATCTATTTAAACACAAGACAGTAAATAGATAGTAATAAGCTAAATATATACAAAATCATCATTTATAGGGTACTTTCTATTGGGAAGTGGCTGTCCCAACCCCTTAGGCCTAAATTTCAATCCATGAAAATAATACTTTTTGATTTATTTTAAACAGAATTCAAAAGATTTTTATTTATTTTTTATTTTATTTTTTCATTAAAAAACATTTTTAAAAATGTTGTCAACGCTTTTCAGGTCACTTCCGAAATACACATAGTTTTACATATAGGTTGAGCCTGGTTTTTAGCCACACCCTTGCATTCTTGACCATGAAGAGACACTGCATCCCTGTCCCTCATGGCTGCATGGTGAGTAGTTACCTCTCATCATTTTGAAGTAAATGCATTCCAAAGTCTGAAAATCAGTATGTAACATAAAAATGTGTCACTACCGAACGCATATTCTCTACAATTGAGTAAACGTTTGGGGGTTTAGTGCAAAATATTATGTTTTTATGTGTGTACAACTGTTCAAACATCTGTTTGCTAGCCATGTGCTTGTTATCATTTTTGAGTTATGCTAGGAATTAGCTCAAATTGTCACTACCGAAACAGTCACTACCGAAACCGATGGTAAAGTTGCGGTAGTGACATGATAATTTCTGTAGTGATTTTATTGATCATAAACATTTGTTTGTAATATTCCCAACTTAAGGCATGTTATGAGTTAATATTAAGCAATAAGGTTGAGGGAATATGATACAACCTTGCAAACAAAATACTGTGGTCACTACCGAAACAGTCACTACCGATAACAGTCACTACCTATAACAGTCACTACTGATAACAGTCACTACCTATAACAGTCACTACTGATAACAGTCACTACCTATAACAGTCACTACCGATAACAATCACTACCTATAACAGTCACTACTGATAACAGTCACTACTGATAACAGTCACTACTGATAACAGTCACTACTGATAACAGTCACTACCGATAACAGTCACTACC
>NC_137682.1:10578303-10588303 GCF_963989245.1 Nansenia antarctica | reverse complement strand
GTTTACTTTTTTCTTTTTGTCTTCAGATTGGAAATTCACGAGGAAATCAGTTGACTCAACCGGTTTCTTTGCTACTAGTGCCCCCTGTGGACAATAAGGCATATGACTTCTTATTTGTCAAATGAGGAAACCAAGCAAGTGCAGCCACTGGTAAGGTCAGTCTATGGCCTCTTAAAATACTGAAATAATAGAGCCCTCCTACCTTCCCTTCTTTCCTTTCGTTGATTGGATCGGTGAAAGCATGTGACGCCTTCGCCGATCAGTGTCACTTTAAGGATGGATTAATTTCTTTAAGATCTAAGCAGTGCCTAAGACGTAAGTCAAGAAAGATATCCAGATATCACAGATATCCAAGTAGTGCTAGAGGGATGGGGACCATTGGGAATCATTCACCTGCTTTTTTCCACCTGATCTACAAGGGCCTGGATTGAATCGGTAATCCTAGAGCATCATTCATTGCTTCTTTGATGTGGCACTGATATCTAAAGTGTGGGCCTGTTTTTTATTGGCTATTAGATTCTATTTCTGTGTTTCAAAGCATGAAACTTTAACCACCAACTCACCAGCACTGAGTCGGAGGGTGTGAGGGCTATGGGTCTTAAATCCTTCAAAGATTTGTCATGTGTTGTTTTGGGAACCTGAATGATGGCTGACATCATCCAAGCCTAGACGTACAGTAACTCAGTTGAGGGGCTCATTCTTTCAAGACCTTTTTCATTGAGCCCCTCAGGTCCAGAAGCGTTGCATGGGTTGATCCATCGGAAAGAGAGAGACAGTCAGCAGACTGATTCGAATAGTATTTTAAATAATTTAAAATACGTTGCTGTGCTTGATTGAGTTTGAATGACTGTTTGCCTGGTGTAATGGAAACAAATATACGAATAGTCCCAAAAGTGCAAACCCCGCCCGTTCGGCACTCTCAAGTTTCTCAAGCAAACCCACACTTATAATACTATTTCGAGACAGGTCTGACCGTCACAAGGCGTCGGGACGTTCCCACCCAGACAGCGAACTGCGTACAGATTTACCGGGGACAATTATCCATAATTTTCCTTCAAAAGGCTCACGATGCTCTGTCAGTAAACAATAGATTGACTTGATTGCTGAGTGTAATTGGCATACTTAATCAATTGCCTCATTATCTCTTTGATTATGTATTTTTCGCCCAGCTGGAATGAGTTTACAAGTGTAGTCGGAGACGACACAGTGTATTATTTTACTCACATAGTAAACTGTGTGTGTGTGTGTGTGTGCGTGCATTTGAGTGAGTGTGTGTGTGTGTGTGTGTGTGTGTGTGTGTGTGTGCATGTGTGTGTGCATGTGTGTTTGTGAGCATGTGTGTATGTGCGTTTATGAGTGTGTGTGTATGTGCGTTTATGAGTGTGTGTGTGTGTGTGTGTGTGTGTGTGTGTGTGTGTGTGTGTGCGTGAGTGTGAGTGCGTTTGCGTGTGAGCGTGTTTGCGTGTGTATCTCCAGGTGAAGCTGATAGACATTTGATGGGATAAATTAGCCAGCTGTGTCTGTGGGGCTGTCATTGTGTCTCCCCTGTCTCTCTCCTCACGCTGGATTAGGATTCAGCGACAGCAACCACAACACGGGGTGCTATTCTGGGACGAGTTTAAATAAATCAGGATTCAGAGGCATAAATGCAGTTACGATTGCATTAGTTAGTCATCGTGCTGTTACGGATTCTCTCTTTCTGTCTTCCTTTTTATGTCCCTATCCCTACCTATCTTTCTCCCTGGAGTGAGTAATGTTGCTCTGAGACAGACAAGGTCAGATGTGCTCGAACAGGCGCACACACACACACACACGGCCACGCATGCACACACACACACACACACACACACGCACAAGAATATTTTGGTGATGCACTGTCCAGCAGGCACTTGTCAGCAGGCTATCAAAGCTACTGTGAGGGTATGACTCTCTCTCTCTTTCCCTCCCTCTCTCCCTCTCTCTCTCTCTCTCTCTCTCTCTCTCTCTCTCTCTCTCTCTCTCTCTCTCTCTCTCTCTCTACCAGATCAGACAGCTTGTTGAGCTTAACGCCATGTGAATGTTTCAGCTGTCTCTCCACTGCTCTGGTCTGTACTGGGGCTAGAGTATATCCATGCCAAAATCTCTCCCAATAAAAGTTGCCCCTAGGCACAGTTTTCCTTCCATGAACAGTAACCAGTGTAGTGTTACGGGGGAAAACCACAAAAACTGACCTTGGATCAGTCTCCAGGTTAGGGTTATTAACAGCCATGAGGTGTCATTTGATCCCTGTGAGTAAAACAATTATTTGACCTTTGCACTAACATTTCAGGACCCACCTTTCATGACTTTTCCTCGATTCGTGCGTTCTACCACCCAGTATCCTTACATTTTCAAAATCGAGCTAGTTTAATTTTGCAGTATTTCTTTTTTTTCCACGGCTGCAATTCTCTTCCATATCAGCAGAGGTCGCAGGGACACACACACTGTGCTGCATGTGCTTCAGTGCTGAATTAGATTCAGTGAGTAAGATTGATATTTGTAACAACATAACACATGTGTTTATATATAGCCTATATATAGCAATAGTGATACATAAGATATGTATATGTACAGACAGTTATGAAAATAATAAACTGTACAGTATGTCTCCCAGTTGTGTGTTGCCTGCTATAGCTACCGCAGCAAAGTAATTGTGGTAGCCTACATTTGATTTTGTCTGTAATCATCAACAAATAATATATAACGAACAGATATTTATAATACAGTATGTATTGATAATGTATTTGCGGTTTCAGCTGCCGCAGAAAGTCGATCAAAGTCACGTGAAATGATGTGCGTTGTGCATTGAATGACACTATTGACCTCCTTGATGCAAGTTTCAGAGTTTCAATTAGGGTTAGGGTTCAGGCTGCGACTAATGTACAAGCAGCACCATCCAGCGATCTTTGTGCGTCAGTACACAGACTCCCATTGTGAAGAGTGGGTGTCATTTGACACCTTAGCGCGCTAAACGTGAAACAGCGTCGCGCTCGAAGTCTTAATAATGTCCTCCGAGATTCTGGAGAAGAGTGGAGATAGAGAGAGAGAGAGAGAGAGAGAGAGAGAGAGAGAGAGAGAGAGAGAGAGAGAGAGAGAGAGAGAGAGAGAGAGAGAGAGAGAGAGAGAGAGAGAGAGAGAAGTAAGATCATCCTATTAAAGTCATTACACACAACACCCGAAATCCCGCCATTTATTTCACTCAAATGCCCTCTTCTTTTCTTCCCACCAAACTTCTCCCCCCCAATAAAATGGAAGTCCCGCATTGGATAAAGAGTCTTAGCATTGTCCCTCTCAGCTAAGAAAAGCCCCATTCAACCTCCTTTCAGCCTGCAAGGACAAGATAAGACCACACCAATTAACTCACCGCTCCTTCCCTAATACCATGCGGCACTTTGGATATAGCTATTGGGACGATGGGGCGGTGGGGGGGTTGTTGAGTGTGTGTGTGTGTGTGTGTGTGTGTGTGTGTGTGTGTGTGTGCGTGTGTGTGCGTGTGTGTGTGTGTGTGTGTGCGTGTGTGTGTGTGTGTGTGCGCGCGTTCCTCCACGTTGTTGGGAAGTGATGGATGTGTCCCTCGCTGTCAGGCGCTGTTTGCTTAACGCTGCAGGAATTAAACTGGGCCCAGATTAAAGGAATAAACCATATGAGAGGGGATTTAGTGGGCTTGGGGGGAAAAAGGGGTCGGTGAATCGCACCAGTGACACTGTGTGGGAAAATAATTGTTATGTAGGAATTTTGATAGGTCTTTAAAAGCTTTATAGGCTTTTCTCTCCTCTTGTCAACTTTTTAGCATCTATTCTCTCCGGTGGTGTTTCTCCAATAAGCCACGGATAGACAGACCCCATGAATGATATTCCACCCACCATGAGAGATGATCAGATCGCGATGTTCAGATCATCGCATTGTGTTTGGTGAATCCATTTACCGTACTGTATTTTTCAGGATTTCACTCTTGTGTCCTTGGGTGCTTTATTTTGGCAGATTGAGGACTGATATGAAGAAAAGATCACATGGTGGTATAGCAGGGAAAGCGCGGGTGGAGGGGTTTTGCATTTGGTTTCATCTCATCTCGTCTTTATGCTATCGTGACCCACCTTGACGGAGGTAGAGAACTAAAAAGTGGAAGAAGCTGAAGTTAGAGGGAAAAGTGTGGAGAAGGGAAATAAAGTGTATCGGGTTGAAGAAAAGAGATGAGGTTATCTCGAACGGAGAAGAAGGGCATTAACGAACAAGGCTCTCAATGGCTCTCGCCACACACACACACACACGCACACACATTGGGATATGACTCATAAGTCTGGCGAATATCAGCCCTTGTGACACTGTCATATCATAATGTCATGCTTTTTTATCCATCGATGACGCATCATTCAAGGACGTCTTGAAAAGATGTCCACCGAATGCCGAGTGTCAAGATTATTTTAAGTGTTGCCAATCAAATCATAGAATAGTCTGAGTGTGTAGGCTATAACGTGTACATTTGACTCATCCGTTGATTCTCTCTCTCTCTCCCTCCCTCCCTCCTCCATCCAGCCGGGCCTTATTGAGTTTGTTCAGGTCTTTCACGCTGACAGCTCTTGTCCGACTACTTAATTACTGTCTCTCTCTCTCTCTTTCTCTGTCTCTCTCTCCAGTGTCTTCTTCTCTCCATTATTTTCATGTCAGATTGTTCCCTTCATTTCCTCTACTCCACACGTCAATCTTTTCTTCCCAAATACCACATGAGTCACCCATAGGGCAAGTGTGTGAGTGTGTGTGTGTGTGTGTGTGTGTGTGTGTGTGCATGTGTGTGTGTGTGTGTGTGCGCATGTGTGTGTATGTGTATGTGTGTGTGCGCATACGTGTGCGTGCGTGCGTGTGTAATAGATAGACTGAATTAGTGTGTGGGTTCTCCAGCTGTACTGTAGTTCTTGGGAGATTCCCAAACTTTAAATCCACAGCAGTAAAAGTGTGGTGGTTTGTTTATGATGCTCCCTGACAGCAGTGTTTACATACTTACTTACTTTATATACACAGGATTTACTGATTTACACACACACACACAGACACGCGCCGACACACACACACACACACACACATACACACACACGACCACTTGTGCACACACACTTACACACACACACACACACACACACACACACATACACACACACACACACATACACACACACGACCACTTGTGCACACACACACACACACACACACACATACACACACACGACCACTTGTGCACACACACACACACACACACACACACACACATACACACACACATTCACACACACATACACACCACACACATTATTGTTGAAACTTATCTTTTTCACCCCTCTCTCTCCGCTCAGGGAAATACGCCATGAGGGATCTCGTCCACCGGTTGCCAGGCAGCAGCAGTAACAGCACCAGGGGGGGGACGACCGGGGCTCCCGGTAAGACCATGTCCGACGACACGGTAACCGCCATCTGCTGCGCGCTGCACGAGGTCATCACCAAAAACATGGAGAACGCCAAGGCCCTGCGAGACGCCGGCGGGATCGAGAAACTCATCGGCATCGCCCGGAGCAAAGGAGACAAGTAAGGAAACACACACACACACACACACAGACACACACACACACACACACACATCGTTTGGGCGACTAGTTAAAATGGACACGCATGCACGCACGCGATAGTCGTCATGGATACAAGTAGCAGCATCCACACCGCAAAGCTTCCCATAACCACTGACACAGAGTTGTGTCTCGCAAGCTGCTTGGCTTTCTTCTTTGAGAGACGACGTGCAGTCAGGAATGTCCACCTTAACACTAGAACAGCCACGAGGGGTCAGTTGACCCCTGTGAGGAAAGAAACATTTTCTATCTTTGCACTATATCAAATTTCCTCCTCATGACTTTTCCTAGATATGTGCGTTCTACCACCCAGTATCCTTCCATTTTCTAAATCACATCAGGATAAGCTAATGTAAAGCTATTTTGCTGTTTTTCTGTGTAGGAAGCAGGCTAATTTACAGGTGGCCAACTAGTGGTCGTTGTGTGTAAATAGCAGCTTAGCATTGTAAAGACTATGGTCATTTGACCCACGAGGCGGCTCTTTTAGTAGGTAAAAATGCATGGCTGTTCTAGTGTTAAAACATACAGATCCTCTGTATCGATCGAACGGAAACGAGGCGATGTTCATCCATGATCTTGAAGATAAGGGCCTTTATTTTCTCCAATAGTAGGAGCAGGAACACGAGGGGTACCATATTCATGTGAGATAGACAATCTGTCATGACAGTCCATGTCTCTGTCTCTCAGCTCACTGGACTGTGCACAGACAGAACACAGGCCAGATGCTACCAGAATAGAACGCCTGTCGCTATGGGAGACCGAGCAGCAGGGTGTTCTAAACTGCCATGGAAACTAGTAGGTCAGGGTTGCCATGACACCAAACCGTTATCAGAGAGATTATTATACAGGGGGTCATGGAGTGATGTATCGAGATGAGAGAGTTTTTTTCCCGCAGTGGGTTCTGGGAAATATGTGTTTGGGAGCTTTGACAGTGAGTGATGGGGGGATGTCGGCCCTTAGAAACAGCCCATAACGACACTCAATCTTAACCGTAAAGGCCCACATTAGTAATGTTTTAACTGACATTTTAAAAATATACTTTCACTTATATACTGTATATATACTACAGCTGATCATGTGCTGTTCCTAAGCTGCCTTGTGATGCATGCCTATGTGTGTGTACTGTACAGTATCAGGGGAGGCTGGCAGAGTTGAAATCGGAGGAAGGGCTCATTGTAATGCATGGAATGGAATAAGGAATGGTATCAAACATGTGTGTGTTACAGTGCCCCCTGGGGGTTGAATACTCCAACACACATTTCAAACGTTTTCAATTCTACAGGTCATGATTGTACCGTGTGCAACACATGTTTGCACTGGTTACTTTGAATGTGTGTAAAAAAATCTACGACTTCTCATGGACAGTCTCATTTCCTGTGGAAAGAGGGAAAGATGCTGTCGAATCGAATCATTTGGACAGAAAAAAATAACAAATGATATTTTTGACTTGCACAGAAGATTTGTAGTGTCTTCTGAGGCACAAACCACATTATAACTATTTATTATAGACTAAATCCTCCCATGGCTCTTAAAAATCACAATAACTGTTCTAATGGAGTGGCTGGAAAGTGGCTGGAAAGTGGCTGGAAAGTGGCTGGAAAGTGCCATTTGTGCGACATAGAAAGGGTAATTTGAAAGCCTGCTGTAACGACAGCCTGAGGTTCCTCTTCTTTCTAAAGAGCAATCTACCTTTTACCATCATTATAATCATGCCGAGCGCACATCCCTCCATGGCTACTACCAGTCAAAGAGACAAGACAGTTGAGTTCAAGCGGCGTTGTTGAGCGACTGTCTCCACTCTGTGCAGGTAGCTCCTGATGGACCTGTACATGGTGTTTTGGGGCTTTCTGTGTTTCCCACTCCTTGAAAGCTTTCACCACCTCAGCAGTAGCCACAGCGTCGAGGAGGGTATCGTTGGCTGCTTCAGCCTTTGCAGATTTGTCCTCCTCTAACAGGCTTGCTTCTACTTGCTCTGTTGCCTGCCAGCGATCTTCTTTCATCTGTGGGTTCTCTCTGAAGAAATACTCTCCAGTACCAGTTCATACAGAGCTACATATGAATAGATGTGGGCCCGGAGAGAACGCTTGTTGGATCTGTCTCGTTGTTGCTGCTGCACCATAGACGTCAGCTTCTATCCAGGCGTCATCTATGCCTGGATTATCTATGGATGCTCCTAGCAGCTCTCAGAGCAGCCATGACAGCATGTAGTTCACCAAGTCTGGGGACAACCAACTGTGCGCTTCAACTCAGGCCTGGCATACAACAACTGCACAACCTTCTCATAGAGGGCCAAATGTCAAATGAGATGACAGTAGGATGTTCTTCACCAACTGCCAGGCTCAGCCTCAGTTCACTTGTCTGCATAATCACGGTGAGAAGAGTTGACCATTCATGTGCTACCTCTGGAAGCAGTGGTAGAGATCCAATCTGAGTAACAAGCTGACTTGAGGACAGCAGTGAGTTGTAGTTCCTGCCCAACATGGAACAACATTTTGCTGGAGTTCTCTCCCCGGTCTTCAGCCTGGATACTGCATAAGCAATTACCCATCCTAGGTGAGTCTGCTGATAGTTTCCAGAGATGCCAACCTTGTTGACTGCAAACTGTTTTGTCCTTTTGTTTGTTTGGTTCTCCAGGAGCATCAGCTTTTTTGGTATACTGGAACAAAATTGCAAAGAAAGACAAATGTTCCCTTCTTCAGGAAGGGTGGTACGTACAGGCCTTGAAACTGTTTGGTGTTTTTCTGCCACAGCATTGGCAAGAGCAGTTTCCAAAAGCAGGGTGCGGCCATGTGGGACAGAACTAGGGCTGGGCAAACGATCAAAATTTCTTTTTTGCTAATCGCAAGAATTAACGATCAATTATCGATTAATTGATAAGCTTTTTTTCCGGTTTTTTTCGCTTTTTTTAAAAAACATTTAAAAAATAAAAATAAAAATAGGGCAGAAATAACAAGCATGTTTTCCTTGGGGAAAAAACTTTATTTGTGTTGCTATTGCACACATTCATTCATTCACATTCAAACTAGACACTACAGTCAGATAACAATCCTCTTAAACAAGGCAGTGAGTAGCCTAAATTGTTTAACTTAAAAACACATTTTACATTATAAATAAAAATATAGAAAATAAGTAACTCACCATAGGAGCAGTAAAAAAACAGTTACTCACAAATAGGAGGATGACTGAAAACGTTAGTGTCCTTAAAAAATAAAAAATAATCCAATTTATTAATGATTATCGAGCAAAATATTTTGTGATCGACCAAGATCCTTATCGGTCAATTATCGATCGTCGATCATTGACGCCCACCCCTAGACAGAACAGCGCTGTGTATTGAGAAGACCCATCAACGTTTTGTTTTGTGCGTCATGATGCACAGGACAGGGCCAGCCCCAGGACTTGAGGGTTTTCTTGTTGATGCCTGAAGGTTGCTGAATCTCTGCTTGGCTTGTGCTTCACCTGTCTGTTTGACTTGAATCCATAGAGGATGTTTTGTCTCACTGTAAGTGTCAGTCTGTCAACGACACTGGCCCTTTTTCCAGTTTCCAGCTCTTCCACAGGACCCGCTAGGATCCAACGGATCATACTGTACAGTTCACTGAGAACGTCACTGGTGTTGTTGCTCGAAACTGGGATGACATTTGCTGGTTTTTCCTTCTTGAAATCAGCAATGCTCTTGCGTATTATCTGTGCTGTTTAGCCAGTAGCTGGTAGCCTCCGGCAAACGAGAACAGTGAATCCAATCCACAAATTCTAATTATTTAGTGATTGTTAAACTAACCCTAACGCTAAAATGTTGTTTATTATATCGAGTGGGTACTTCAAAACCTCAAGTTGGTGTTATGAAAAAAACGAAAACTAGATATTGTTAACACAATAAGTTTCACTTTCACTTTTTGACCCCTTCGAGTGAGCGTGTGGTTTGCACATTCACCAGTCGCAGTCACGTATGACATTTAGCTGCCATCCTAAGCGACTTACATTGCAGTGAGTGCATACGTTTGTCAGTATACACTGTATATGGTCCCAGCAGGAATCCAAAGCATTAGTGCCATGCTCTACCAACTGAGCCACAGAGGACTGTAATGATAATCATCATAATTCAACCATGAATTAGTGATGATCCTTTCTGACACATAATTTGATCATCGTCACATCTCGAACATTACTCACTTAGTCTTCTCTGAGCCAGAGTGACGTCACCTTCTGTAGTGCAGGAGGTAGAGCCGCCGTCGAATGATCGCAAGGTTGGCAGATTGGCGGTTCGAGCCCCGGCTGGCCACATGTCGAAGCGTACTTGGGCAAGACACTGAACCCCAAATTGCTCCCAGTGAGCAGGCCGGCGCCTTGCATGGTACCTTGCCGCAATT
>NC_137682.1:10565803-10575803 GCF_963989245.1 Nansenia antarctica | reverse complement strand
GGGACAACTGGGACATCAACATGACACATTTCACTGATGGCTTCCCATAGGAACCTATCTTTTATTTAGGTGATCTCAGTACTAGTAGGACTGGGCAGCCTGGATCTGCCACATCCCTATTATTCACACTAAGAGAGCACTCTTTTCAAAAGTATCGAAAAAAGGGAAGGAGGTTGTTTTTCCACAAAACATGACTTCTGCTCAAAGCCAATCAAAATGAGACCACTCGCAGCGGATGCTGCATTCAAACGGAATGAGTTAAAAATGGTTCAGACCTCAAAGAAAAAGGTGATTTGGTGATTCTTTTTAGAGCTACGAGAGACTAATAAGAAATCAAGGTGTGTGTGTGTGTGTGTGTGTGTGTGTGTGTGTGTGTGTGTGTGTGTGTGTTTGCGGTATATCTTGTTTGTGGTATAAGAATGTGAGGAGAGGTCTATTAGGTCAATAATGAGTTGGTTTGAGCTGGCTTGTCAGTGAGCTGTTTGCTTTGAAGTCTGGAGTAATGAGAACATTCAGAGACACTGTCTACTCCACAGTGGCTGTGGGGGTGTGCGTGTGTGTGTGGGTGTGGATGTGGGTGCATGTGTCTGTATCCACTGACAACTGTTAATCATTTTCTAAAGCAGGAGAGAGAGAAAGACAGTTTCCCTTGGGCCTTCAAATAGTGCAGAACATGGGAAGAGAAGTTGAGCTTCTGAACAGATGCTTAAACCAATGGAGGCTAAATATATCAATAGAACAAACATACAAACACTCAGACACAAACAGACACTCTCATTTTAAAAGTTATATCTGTGAATGTGTTAGTAGGCGTCTGTATTTTTGCTACCATTAAGCAGCATGAAAGAAATGTTTTGAAATAGGTTGGTAAAAAAGGATATACTCTATTTTTCCAACCTTTGTCACAACTGAAACCTCTTGAAAAAAGTATGTATGCTTTAATTTAAAAAGGAGGTGGTTCAGCCATCAGACCATGACAGAAATACGCCTTTGTGTGACTGCTCATGCAAGAAGAATGCAAGAAATACTTGATTTGCAAGCAGTTTTTCGTTGTGACCAACATCTAAAATGCTACAGTTGAGCAATTTAAGGTTCCCTTTTAAAAGACCATTTGTACTAATACTAATACGTCATATTAACAGTCCCCCAAAAGAGTCTCACCCCAATCGTTTTCTGATTCCGTCACACCAAGGGGCCCCGGACCAAGGCAAATGCCTCCCCGTCACTCAGCTACTTGTTTGTGGGGTTTGAGGAACAGCTCAGACCCTGGAGATTTTTAAATCCCTCCTTAAAACACACCTGTTTTCCCTAGCCTTCCCCCCCCACCTAGCTATCGGTCCCTGGCTTTTATTACTTTATAGTTTTTATTGTAGGTCCCTGGCTCTTCTTGTCTCATTGTTTTATTGTTTTTTAGTCCTTTTATCTTCTCTTTTAACTTTACCATTATCTTGTATTGCATTGTATTGTGTGCATTGTGCATCTTGTTTATTTCCTGCATTTGATCTATTTTACAACTGTGAAGCACTTTGGTTCAGCACTGCTGTATGTAAACGTGCTATACAAATAAAGCTGACTTGGCTTGACTTGAGGAGCCGTTCCTTAGAACAGGGTTGATCAGGCAGCAGTCTGCCCTAGGGCCGAGGTCCCGGTGATATTGGCCCTGGAGCAGGGCCGTCCGTGTTCATGGACAGAACCACCAGACACTTCAACAATCCCATACATGTGGAAAAATCCATTACAGTGTAGACGTATCTTCCTAGCAAACAATTTCTTAGGGTCTTGCACTTCGTCATGCACACCTGACGCGTGAAGGTCAGGGTCACGGAGGTGTTCTGTCACACACGTGTGGCAGATTGATGGCATGTGCAAGGCATGCGTATTACAGTACACGCTGCACCCCCACGCGGTCTAGTCCTTCACAGGGTCATGACACAGAACACAGGGTCATGTTCTCTAGAATTCACATGCATGTACAGGTGGTAGGTCCATATGCTAGAGCCCTAGATACACATGTGTGTAACGCACATATCTAGGAAAAGTCATGTAAGGAGCGTCCTGAAATTTGATCGAGGGCAAAGATATAACATTTTTCTTTACTCACAGGGGTCATGGCTGTTCTAGTGTTAACACCTCCCTAGTGTGTGTGTGTGTGTGTGTGTGTGTGTGTGTGTGTGTGTGTGTGTGTGTGTGTGTGTGTGTGGGTGTGGGTGTGTGTGTGTGTACCCATTAGGCTGTGACGGTTCGCAGAGTGGCTGGCTGGGGTTTTTCGACAATAATAATCATAATAATAACTTGGATTTGTATAGCGCCTTTCATCAAACCCAAGGACAGTGCTTATTACAGTATGGGGGGTTGGGGGGGTTGAAGAGGGGATGCCACTTGAGGTGTTCTTGTGTGTGTGTGTGTGTGTGTGTGTGTGTGTGTGTGTGTGTGTGTGTGTGTGTGTGTGTGTGTGTGTGTGTGAGAGAGAGAGAGAGAGAGAGAGAGAGTGCTGTTGTGCTGTTTGTGTCTGCGAGGTATCCGTCACAAGAGTTTTAACATCCGATGCCATTTTATTCTTAGAATCAGTCACTCTATTTTAAGGGCTTCAAGGGAGCTTAAAATTAAACTAGAACCCCCTTTTTTCTTTAACGTTTAATCATCCACTTATCCTCACACGGGAAGACGTTTCCTTTAAGAGGATGAGCGCTTGCATAATGCCTGTAATACAACCGTCTGTAAACGCTGCCCTCTATCATTCCACTCGTTTGAATGGTAAATGGACTGCACTTATATAGCGCCTCTATCCAAAGTGCTTTACAATGGCCTCTCATTCACCCATTCACACACCAATGGCGGCAAGCTACCATGCAAGGCGCTGGCCCGCTCACTGGGAGCAATATGGGGTTCAGTGTCTTGACCAAGGACACTTCGACATGTGGCCAGCCGGGGCTCGAACCGCCGATCTGCCAACCTTGCGATCATTAGACAGCGGCTCTACCTCCTGCGCCACAACTGGCCCAAAAAAGATGAAAGAGACCTGTGGAGGAGGATAAAAGTCATATTCATAATACGCTTTTCTTCCCGTTGACACGTACATAGAGGGGGGGGTGGGGGTGGGGGGGGGGGGGGGGGTGGGGGCGGTCTGTAGCATCAAAGATGATGTTAAAAATGGAATAAGAACGCTAAAACAGAAGCTGCCGCCAGACCGGCCTGTAGGGAGCGAGTGTGAACTGTAGGGGGCTGTAATCGCCTCTCACACACACACACAGACAGACAGACACACACACACACACACACACACTCACAGACACACACTCACAAACACACAGACAGACACACCCACACACACACCTCGTACGTAGTCTTTATTCGCTTTAATCGCCTCTCACCTTGCCGTCGCGGTCTTCAAATACCTGTCCAATGTTGTTAGGGGCAACAGGCATAAAAGGTTGCCCTGGCAACCAAACTCTCCACTTGCCAATGGGGAGTGGGGGGGGAGTGATAGACTGAAGGAGGAGAGGGAGAGAAAGAACGAGGGGGGGGGGGGGGGGGGGTTGGAAGGAGAAGTTGGAGAGATGAAGGGAGGGAGGGGGTGAGAGAGAGAGAGAGAGAGAGAGAGAGAGAGAGAGAGAGAGAGAGAGAGAGAGAGAGAGAGAGAGAGAGAGAGAGAGAGTGAACGTGAGATGTCTTTGAACTGTTCCGTGTCAGAGAGGATCCAACCTTTAGATCTGCCTGGAGCCTGGCAGGAAATAGAGGCGTCATGGCAGGGCTGGGGAGTGTCAGGGACAGTGTGTGTGTGTGTGTGTGTGTGTGTGTGTGTGTGTGTGTGTGTGTGTGTGTCTGCAGCTGTGCGTGCAGGAGTGTATCTCTCTCTCTCTCTCTCTCTCTCTCACTTTCTCATCTGAGTCAATTCAACATCATTAGCTTTCCTGTGGCTGGGGCTAGAGAGGCGTGACGGCGGGGCTGTGACTAGGGAATATGACTCTGTTATCACCGCCTTTCAAACTGATGGAATCCTATAGGCTTCCTAGGTGCTGTTTCGTCAATTATTGCTGTTTCTATATTTGTTTATCGTGTTCCAGCTCAGTGGCAGTTGTTGTTGACTTGAATATGAATACCTAGAGCCAGGCATTCACTTTATGCTGAACACACATAATGTTTGGTCATTAAGATTGGGGAAATTATAGCAGCAGGGAGTTTAAAAGGAGTACTTTTTTTTATTTTTAAATAAGTATGTGCCCGGAATAATATTATGTTGCGCATTCAAGCCTCATAGATGTGTTAGTGACAAACGTTTAGTGTGTTTCTATTGTTAAGAAAGGATAATTCAGTACAGTGACCAGTCTGTGTTTGTGTGTGTATCATATTCATTATGTGTGTGTGTGTGTGTGTTTTACAGGATGGCTACGCTCAGTATCACTTTGTGGGCTCTGCCTCAACGATAGAGAGAGATAGACAGAGACCGTACTCCTCTTCTCGCACGCCCTCGGTGTCTCCCGTACGGACCTCACCCAACAACCGCTCAGGTGAGTCCTACGAGTGGTGTGTAGTAGTGTGTGTGTGTGTGTGTGTGTGTGTGTGTGTGTGTGTGTGTGTAAGTGTGTGTGTGTAAGTGTGTGTGTGTAAGTGTGTGTAAGTGTGTAAGTGTGTAAGCATCATAAAATGAATAGTCTGTTAGTGTACACTTTATGACATTAACACATACACACACACACACCTTCTTTTATTTTTTTTATGTGTGCCTTAACTTCTCTGGCTCAGTGGTGGACTGTGTGCACCTCTCTCACGCAGGGAGAACAAAATGAAAACAAGAGCAATGTCACAAGGTTACACTCCCTCTCTCTCTCACTGCAGTGCAGGATAGAACTTTGTACAATACAGCAAATCTCAGAAAAAAGTGAACATTCTGTCACAGTGAACAGACTGTTCGGGAAGCCCAATATATTCTGAGATATGGCATATGTGTTTTATGGGATCATGGTGGACCACGCGTCCACAATATTACTTTTTCTGAGCTCTCTGCCAAGCATGGATGAAAGAGGAACCTATGAGGGTTAGTGTGAATACTTTACTTTGAACACTTTATCAGACAGGGAACACTTTATCAAAGACTTTGCTTGGACTTGGACTTGGACTCGGAGCTTCAAAGAAACATAATTGTGACAGCAGCTGGTGTTTTGGGTAACAAGTAGACCAAGGTCATTTTTTCATTTTGCATATTATGAAAGTACAGATTGTAAGCTTTCAAATGATGTGGCATACATTGAAATACACAGAAAAAAACTTGAAGAAGAATGTTGGTACACCTCAAATCAACTAACAGGCAACCACCCCCAACCACTCCCCCAGGACAACCACAAGATTCACAATTTTTTTATTGCCATGTGTGCCAAAAGTTTATTACATCCCATTATACAAGTACAAGAGAGTAAAATTATTATGGCTTCAGTTACCGTCGACATTGCAGCAGCAAGAGAAAACTAGCTTTCCTATGTATAAAAGGAAACAATAAGGGAAGATACAATCGATACAATAAAAGAAGTACAAATTAATAATGTTGTGTCCGTGTGTATGCATTTTTCATTATATTCCATAATGCATCTAGTGGGACTTTGGTGGAGGGCATGTGATTTTTCGTGCCTTATCACAACAGAATTCTATGATCTTCTCAAAAAGATCATTCTGCCAGAGTGGGGTTTTTCCGTGTCAGTGAAGCATCTCTCCCCTCCGTGTGAACGCAAACTTCGTGGCCATTTCTATGCTAGTCACAGTAGTAGGAGTAGTTATTTTCATGCAAAATAGTGTATATTTATTGATTTACTGATACTGTAGTGGAAGATATCCTCATTTCCAGTGAAGTAGCCATCTTGTGACATTTTTGTTTATCTCGCCCCTTCATCACTTTAATTGGTTTCTTGAAAACAAAACATGCCCCCCACCCCCAAACCCTACTGTTAGCAGATCAAAAAACAAGCTTACCTTGCTGATAAATTAACCATATTTAGTGATCGTAAAACTGTTGTTTGTTATATCGAGTGGGTACTTCAAAACTTCAAGTTGCGTATTGTGAAAAAAAACAAAAATCCCATTTTGTTGAAAAGAAAACTCTTTTTTTTATTTACGAGGTTTCACGGTTGCCAACTGGTTGCACATCAGCTGCTGTCACGATTATGTTTTTCATTCAGGTTTTCTTCCATGTTTTGTTGCAAGCTAGCATAGGCAACAACTCTCTATTCTACGGTGTGGGGGAGTGTTCTTGGAATGGAACATCTAATTAAATTATGAGCACATTCTCCCATCGCTCCATCCGGTTCAATCCAAGCCAGATCGGCTCATCAAAAATTCTCCAAACCTGCAGAAGGGTTCTGAGAACGAGGTGATTTGGATGTATGGCTACGTGCCAAAGAATTCCGTAACACTCCCCACCTAGAGTGCCAAGTGTTTTATGTTTTATTTACCTCGCAACATTACTTTGATTGACGAAATGAAGCATCATCATTTATGCATTTGTTGGTGAATAAAGTCACCCTTGGCCCTCTAGAATGTTGACAATTTGGTTAACTTTATTCACCATCGGCACTGAATGAGGCACATTGACAAATGTCCCAAATGTGCAGTTGCTCCCGTTTAAACGCTCACTTAACCAGGCCAATGAGCCAGGAAACTATAGAAAGAGGACGTTCGTTAGCCGTTAGCCGTTTTCATCAGCGCTAGCCCGCCAATGGGCCTTCACACTGAGCTTAGCTCAATTACCGTTAACCAGGAGCATCGGTGCTAGCTTGCCTGTGGCTGTGCTTTCTCCATATTGGGCTTAGCTCTCTGACGAGCCAGAAAAGTGATTTTCCTCCCCCTGGCTTAGGGGAGTTTTTAACAGGCCCTGCCCAGGCTGTGTGTGTGTGTGTGTGTGTGTGTGTGTGTGTGTGTGTGTGTGTGTGTGTGTGTGTGTGTGTGTGTGTGTGTGTCTGTGTGTGTGTGTGTGTGTGTGTGTGTGGGCATGTGCCTGTGTGTGTGTGTGTGTGTGTGTGTGTGTGTGTGTGTGTATGGTGTGTATGGTGGGCCTGTGTGTGTGTGTGTGTGTGTGTGTGGTGTTTGTGTGGGCATGTGCCTGTGTGTGTGTGTGTGTGTGTGTGTGTGTGTGTGTGTGTGTGGGCATGTGTGTGTGTGTGTGTGTGTGTCTGCGTGCAATAGCTCTACCACGTCAAGGTCATTGGTATGCTAAGCCATCAGTATTTCTCCCAGCACTTTCTCCCTAACTCATTCTCTGTAGCTGAAGAAGATATAACACATCCTTTAGTGCAGTAAGATAGAATGAGGAGGAGGAGGAGGAGGAGAGATGAGGGGAAAGGGAGGGGGGGGGGGTTGGAGGAGAGGGAGGGGGATGCTGGAGACGAGAGGATAGGAGAGGAGGGGGAGGGGAGGGGAGGGAGGGGGGTGTGAGAGAGAGAGAGAGAGAGAGAGAGAGAGAAGGAGGGGGATGTGAGAGAGGGATGAAGAGGAGAGGAGAGGTATGGGGGACGCAGGAGAGGAGAGGAAAAGAGGAGAGGATGAATGAAAGTTTGACTTTGACTGCTTGACATTGAAGAGTGAGAACCTTTTAAGAACATGATGGAGAGAGAGGCTCTGAGCTGGGTTAATGAACAGGGCTTACTCTCCTCTCATCCTTCTTTCCTCTCTCTCTCTCTCTCCCCCCTCTCCCCTGTTCCCTTCCCTCCTCCTTAGGCCCCCATAATATGTCACACACACACACACACACACACACACTCACACACTCACTCATATCTCTCTTCTGCATGTTCTGTGTGCCATAGCCTCTGAGATGGATCAAAGAACAGAGGAGAGGGAAGTGAGGGAGAGAGGGAGGGAGGGAGGGAGGGAGGGAGAGAGAGAATGAGAGTGAGATACACACTCCTGCACACACACTTGCACATACAAACACACACTCTCCCTGACACTCCCCTGCCCTGCGGTGACGCTTCAATTTCCTGCCAAGCTCCGGGCAGATGTAAAGGTTGGATCCTCTCTGACACGGAACAGTTCAAAGACATCTCACGTTCACTCTCTCTCTCTCCTACTATCTAGATAGAGAGAGAGAAAGAGAGATGGAGAGTAGCGGGGGGGGGGGGGGGGGGGGGGGAGACGCAATCTTCCCAGAACAAATCGGGAGAAGAGGTGAGGAGGTAATGAGTGGATTTGTGTAAGAGAAGCCCTAGGGCCTAGGAGAATGGGGTGGAAGAGAGAGGGAGGGTGAAAAAAGTGAAAAAGAAAAGCAGGACAGAGAGAGAAATGGAGAAGGAGAGGGATATAAAGTAACACGGGAGATTGCGAGGCAGTGAGAGAGAGAAAGAGAGAGTGAGAGGGAAAGGGAACGTGCTGGTCTGTGGAGACATGCATGCAAGAACAGCAAAGGAACCAGACACCAAAAAACACATACCTAGTAGCAACAGCTTCTTCTTCCCCCACCCCTCCCCCTTGACACAATTAGGATAAGGTAACAAACAAAAACATGACGCAGGTCCTGCAGCTCTGAAGAATGCTGGGTCTGTCCATAGTCAATGGCAGGATTAGAGAAGACTCAGGGCGCTTAAGTGGCGTAGTGGATTAAGCGCTGACCATGTACCGCAGGGCTCCCGGTTCGATTCCAGCCGCGGACATATCCTGCATGTCATCCCTTCTCTCTCTCTCTCTCACCCATCCTTCCTGTCATAATCTCTACTATATATGTCATTAAAAAGAAAAAATATGAGTGGGACTGCCCCACTCAGAAAAAATTACTTAAAAAAAAAAAGGATTAGAGAAGACTCCCTCGGGTGGTACACCTACAGCTCATCTCTTGGCAATAGCACAGTAGACTATTCCATATCAGACCTATGCCATGAATATCTCAGAGCACTCACCGTCGACCCCCCCCCCCATCAACACCTCTCTCAGACCGCTGAAACATCACAGTATATCTGAGGAGGGCGGGACCCCACCATGAGGAAACACAGCCCAATGAACGGCATACTGCTAATCAGCCCTCCCGATGGAGTGAAAGCCATTGGCAAGTTCATGCAAATTCCATCACTCTTTGACTACCTCCTGGCAGAAATGTTTTTCGACAGTGAAGGGGTGAACCTGGCAGTGTGGAGCCTGAACAAAGTCGTTGACGTTTCAGTGTCCTTCCTCTAACTTAAAGAAGAGGAAAAACGAAAAAGAATTAAAAGCAATGAGAAATAGTTTGAGAATGACTGTAGAAACCTGGAATAGTAGGAAATAGTCATAGTAAAAATACACCCTCAGACAAAGAAGGAACAGTGTACCCGAAATCAGCTTAGTGAACAAAGGAACAGCATACCAGAAATCAGATGAATGAAAGAAGGAACAGCCTAGCAGAAACGAGATGAATGAAATCGAAGATTCCATAAGCTCTAATCATTTCTGTGAGAATTGGAAAACACTGAACAAAACACACTATGGGGGTACACTATATGGATGAACCATTTTACAAATCTTTATAGCAGTATAACAATGAATCCGGAACAAAAAGCTATACATGATGAATTGCAATCCCTTGAATCAGCTACCAAAGAATACCAGAACCCTTTTGGATACTTCCATTACAGAGCTTGAATTACTGGAAACACTACAAACCCTTCAACTCAAAAAGGCCTGTGGTGGCGATGGAATATTCAACAAAATCATTAAATATACAGACAATTACAATCACCTCAAAACAAGCCACCCCCCAAACACTCCGTAACAAAGCCCTCATCTGCCAAGAGATGAGCCTGGAGAAGAGTGTCTTTAGCCAGCTAGTCCTGAGGCTCAGTTCCCAAAATGTACTGCGTGTGTGTGAGTGAGAGCTTTTGTGAGCCCGCATGTATGATGTGGCTCTTTCTGGTACCCCAACAATTTTTGGGGGGTTCTTAGTCTCCGACTGGTTGGCCACCCCTGCCATAGAGCCTCAGGACAGCAACAAGGAGATGAAACCAAGTCACACTATAAAGACACACAAAGAGAATACAATAACATATCGGAA
>NC_137682.1:10505803-10563303 GCF_963989245.1 Nansenia antarctica | reverse complement strand
CAGCAGATTTTCTCCTAAGCAGCTTTCGGTAGCACAAGGAGAGTTATTTCAGAGCCAGTTGCTCTCTATTAACCTTGGAGAAAAGGGTTTTTTTGTCGGGCCGGTTAAAATCACTTGTGCTCAGAGCCAATCACAATGTGACCGAGCCCACGCTCCATTCAAACCAGCTTTTGAATCATAACTTCACCAGACTTCTAAAAAAGACTTGAGTGCTAACCGAGATTTGGAATCTGGCAATGCAAAAAATCTCTTTCTCTTTTCATTCTATTCATTGTGTACTGTAGAACTTACAATATACCTCTCTGCCGCTAGGGGGGGACATCTAGTGAATGCCAGTGGTGCAGAATGACTGGGGGAGTGTAGATGGGTTTCACCTCCAGGTGAAATTGGAAGGTTGCATGCACAGGCTTGAGGTGCGCAGGGATACAAGAAACTTCAGATATGAATGAACTGATATAGAACAAAATATTATAGATTTTCATCTATGATCTTTAATTAGCGGATTTTAAATATAGGTTCCGAAGAATATACAATTACTTTAATTAGTTTGTAAAAGTAAAACATTTGTATTTTTGTAGTTTGTTATATGAATAGTTATTCACCCAAGACAGTCTCCTCATTAAATTGTGTGCCTATATCTTATAGTACGCATTTTCCCAATTGTGTGTCCTGGTTGACGCATAAGCTATAAGAGATTGTTGGACGATACGTAAACAACTTAAGATACCCTACAGTACAAGGGTATGTGAATTAGCCTGACTTACGTAAGAAGTTCATCAAGTTCATTAAGGTTAGGATAAGTTGTAAGGGGAAGCCATTCGCAAACATTAGCATTAGCAACAATAATTAGCAAATGTTTCATTTTATTGAATTACCGTAACCTTTATTTAACCAGGAAAAGCCCATTGAGACACACAGTCTATTTTATAAGGGAGACCAAGAAGGCAGCAGCAGTCAATACAGCATCACAACATTTAAAACATACAATACATTCATATGCACAATAACATGATCCCACCTACAGGGCACATTTACACTCCTCCAGAACAGAGTTTTGCATTGTAGATTATTTTGAGTTTGAAAGTCGGGTACTAGTACATCTAGGTGAAGCATGCCTTGCAGACTATTGTGTGCCCCTGATGCACGATACGAAAAGGCAGTCTTGCCTAACTTTGTAACGGGGGCCTGGGGACTTTAAATAGCAACCATCTAGTAGACCGTGTCTGGTGACTGATTGTGGTGAAGGAGAGCAGGCTACAGAGGTAAAGGGGGAGTTTACCCAGAAGGGCTTTGTCAATGAAATTCTGATGCAGCTGTCTGTGTAAGGCGAGGTCCAACCCTGCATATGATATAAGGTACAATAGTGGGTGAGTCACTTGCCATTTGTAACTAAGCTCAAGGATGCATGATAAACTGAGTCCAATCTTTGTCACACAGAAGAGGCTGCGTGCATGTACAATAATCTCAAGTAGTGGAAAATGGAGGGTGATATGACAGTTCTGTCTTTCACACACATTCCCTCCCTTTCCGTCTATATCCCTCCCTCCATCTTTCAGGTCAAGTGTCCTGTGGAACCTCTACGTTATTCCGGAACTCTTACCTGACTGCTAACGACGACCTCAAACACAACCAGGTACACGCACACACACACACACACACACAGACACACACCTACACACACATTAGACATTACACCACACACACACACACACACACACACACACACAGCATTACCAGTCAGCCGAGGGCTTCGGATTAAAACTCACAACAACACAGTGTACAAGATCACAAACACACACACACACACACACACACACACTCGTCGATTCACATAAAGTCACACTCACACACATACACTTGAGATGGTTCGATAGAGCCCTGTTTGGCAGGGCTTGTTGTCAAGGCACTTCCTCTCCATCTGGTGTCATGGCGATGGTTGTCACGGTTGCATCTGCAGGAAGGTGGTATTTTGATAAGCAGTGATCTGTTAGGAAATCATTCAAACAGCCCCGCAAAACTACGGTGCAAATTAAAAACCGTATCTTATCACCTTGATGAACTTCGACCAATTATATGCCTCTGTGAACCTATGAAGTCTAGTTTTGAATGTGTGAATATGTTTTCACACTATTTGAAGGATATTAATCATGTGTTATTAAATAAATTAGCATGAAAGGTAAAGATAATTCTTGGTTTATTCTTGATTCAGTAGTAAATTAGCACCGGAGAAACCCTATTGGAATTCTGAAAGGATTCTAAACGCAATGTCTTCAATGGAAAACTATCATTTATCTCCAGTCTCAATGAAAAGGGTAATGATTGTTGAATTAGCTGTACTCAATTCAGGGTCATTGACTCTGATGAATTGGTGAATGGTTGTAGTACAGTACAGTTAGTTCACTGAACACTATCCTATACTAAAAGACAGTCAGAGAGATACTAAAAGACTGACAGAGAGAGGTTTAAGTGTTTTTACGGTCATGCTGAAACACACACACACACACACACACACACACACACACTTACACCTCCAATTGTCTGTCCCTCCTCTCGGACCACTTCACCCCAATTGTTTCCCTCTTTTCCCCCCCTCCTCTCTTTCTCTCCCTCCCTCTCCCTCTCTTGCTTCTTTCTCCTTCGCTTGCCCCCTCCTCTGCCTCTATCCTACATCTCCCTCCCCCCCTCCCCACCCCCCCTCCTCCCCCTCCTTAGGTCCCTGCCCCACCCATGGCGGCCCCCCCTGTCCTGGACAGCAGCAGCATCGCCGCCGCCATGGCAGCGGCAACACTAAACGACTACGACCCCTCCTCCTTCCCCCAGCTGCAGCAGCCCAACCCCGGCGAAGGCGGAGGCGGCAGCAGCTGCGGCTACGAGGACTCCTTCTACGAGGACCAACAGCAGCAGCAGCCCCAGCAGCCGCCGCCGCAGCCACCGCCGCCCCAGCAGCAGCAGCAGCAGGTCCCGACCCACCGCCTACAGCAGCAGCTCCCCTCGGCAGGGGGCGGGCCCCCTCTGTCCTCCCAGGCGGCCACGGACCTCCGCATGCACCTGGGCCTCAAGTCCACGGGCAACTACGTGGACTTCTACTCCGCCTCGCGGCCCTACAGCGAACTCAACTACGAGACCAGCCACTACCCGGCTTCGCCCGACTCCTGGGTTTAGAGAAGGGTGGGGAGGGGGGAGGGGAGGGGGGGGGGGGGGGGGGGAGTGGAGGTGGGGGGGTGGGTGGGTCGGTGTGTCTACGTGTGCGTGTGTGTGTGTCTGTGTGTGTCTGTGTGTGTGTATGCATGTGTGTGTAAGGGAGGTGTGGGGGGGGGTTCAGGGAATTGATGGTAATGTAGGTAGTATGAGATCATGGGATCAGTAACAGGTGGAGGCGGGGGAGGAGTAGTTGGTAACCGACGGCAACAAAGACGGAGGAGGGGGTGTAGGCGGCGGGGGGGGGGGGGGGGGGGTGAGACGAGAGGGGTTTGTGATTGGGCGGAGGGTCACAGGGAGAACGTGCATGTGCATGTATATCACAAGATATTTTTCCTTTTCAGACAGTTTTGAGTTTGTTCAACGGTCGTTCCACTCGAGAGGTGGAGTGGGAGTATGTGATTGGCTCAGAGAGGGATGGGAAGATGGAGAGAGAAAGAGAGAGGGAGAGAGAGAGTAACTAGAGGTAACTAGAGAGGCCTTGAGGAATAGTCTTGAGAGGAAGAAGGAGTTATGGATGGGGGGGGGGGTCTCTAGTCTGTGAGAGGAGGGGCGGGAGAGGTGGAGAGGAAGAAAGGAGAGCAGAGAGCAGGAGATGAGAGGAGGAGAGGCATCAAGTGTTCTCCAGAAAGTTGAGAGATAAGGTGAAAAGAGGTGAGAGACACAGAGGAGAGGGACGAGTACATATCAAGCACAAGACCGGGATTGGATGTTACACACGTAAAAAGCAGCCCCCCACCCCCCCACCACCACCCTTTTCATAACATTGACTTCACAAGGATTCTAGCTACAGTACATGTGAGTTTCGAAGGAATGTCTTCTGTGCAAGAAGATTCCTCCAGCCTTTCACATTTTTTTTTTGCATCCACTTAAACATCTTTTTAGTTTTGTATTTGTATTATTTATGTGAAGTTCTTTGATGTACAGTCCAGAGGTCCGGGTGATATTGTGTATATTACACAAATCCAGTCATCAAGGAACCTTTTACAGTGACAGTGGATATTCTTCTATTCGAAACATGATAGAAAAGAGACTGAAAAATCGAACCAACAACACCACCACACACTGGGAAAAAAAGACCAACAACTTATATCAAAAACGTCAGTGTACCACTTTTCGAACCAGGTCTGTTTTTAACAGCCTGGTTAAGACGGAACACGTTTAACAGTATTGTCTATTCTACGATGGTATGAATTTGTTTGTGGAAACTTGAAAAACAACAAAGATGTTTGAAAGCAGTTCAAGAGCGGAAAAACCAACCGAGCACTATTCTACTACTCTCGGCAACAAAAGTGCTTTTTCACTGCCTAAAGAATTAGATGTAGATAATTGAAATAGACTGTCTGTTTTGGGGGTGGAAGGGGGGGGGGGGGGGGGAGGGGTGTTCACTTCAATATTTTATTTGAGGATCAAGTGTTTTAAAAAATAACAAGTGAAATGGTATTGTCATCCACATAAAACATGTGCATAAAACCAACATGAACCATAATTCTCTGTACTCGCCTGCCCTGGGGTCAAATGCATACCAATATCATGCTTGACGTAACTTCAGGTTATGCACTTTTTATGGACTATTTCATTGGTTCCATTGTTGTGTACCTATTCTGAGAGAATTTACATCGTGCCAAACTTTGACACCGCTAGTCCAACCCTTGGCGGTTGTTCAGGCTATTCGGTTGAAGTTTACAGATGATAACCATTATTTGTTCCTCTTCCTGTTTGTAACTTTTGTTTCTTTGTTCTTCAATGTGTTTTGATTGGATGAAGTTCTACCTACCTAGCTGGTGATCAGGAGCGAGGTAATACCCCCTCCTCCAATGTACAGACTTGCCTCTCTGTGCTAGTTGATTGTGTGTGTGTGTTGTGTGTGTGTGTGTGTGTGTGTGTGTGTGTGTGTGTGTGTGTGTGTGTGTGCACGCACACGCTTGTCTGCATGCATATCAGAGTGTGTGTGTGTGTGTGTGTGTGTGTGTGTGTGTGTCAATCAATGTCTGAAAGAAGAGGCATTCCTACAAACAATTGTCAGATTTTACAACACAAAAACGTTGAAATATTGATAGAGAATGACAAATCTCTCTCTCTCTCTTTCTCTTTCTCTCTCTCTCATTCATATATATAGATAGATAGATATATATGAATATAAATATATACAAATATAATTTTTATGTGCATATGTCAGTGTCACTAAAAGCAAACATGTTTTAAGAGGGGATTTGATTGTGCTGCTGCTGCTGATGATGATGATAATGATGAGGATGATGATGATGAGTATTGCCCCCTATTGAAAAGAAGAGAACCCATCTGACGATGCTGAGACTCTGATGTGTGTGTGTGTGTGTGTGCGTGTGCGTGTGCGTGTGTGTGTTGTGTGTCCATGCTTCTTAGATGACCCTGCTGAGAAAGGATGGTACTTTAACACCAGAAAAATAAAATACTTTGCAATCAACACCATTCTTCCTGAGATTGACCGTCAATATAACCTACAGAGACACAGAGTTTGACCATTGTTGTTTTCAGACATGTTTTCGGCCACAGTTTAAAAATGGCCTCATAGACAACATGTTTCGTCCATCATAGGACCATGACATATTTACATGAAGGAGTCTCAGGAGTACAGTGAATATGCAAATGGATGATGAGGCTGATCTAAGCCCATGTATACCCTATGACACACATATATGAGTGCTCCTACAGGAAAGGTTGTGGTCATGAAACATGAAAGTGAGTCTTTCACACATGTTTATAGTGGACACGGTCAACTTAGTGTCATGAGTGAAGTGTGGCCACGAAGGGTAATAGAAACATAGAGAATGTGGTGAAATTCATTAAATTGAATGCAATGTGCACCTGAAATAAAGAGGAAAGTCGTTGTTCAGTTTTACCACTTCTTTATCTACAGTCGTGTCTGAGTGTGTTAATTGCTACCTGGTTAGCTTAGCTTGCTGGTTGTGGGATTCATTGCACACAAACACACATAAACTGTATTGGGGTGCGATAGGGCCCATCAAACAACAAGAGAACGGATCCCATTGGTGGTAATGCGCTACAGTACTACATCCTGGATCTGCACAATGATTAAGGTCTGAAAATTGCCATTTAGGACAAATGTGTATTTTAGCGGTAAAACGTGCCGCGCGCATTGCAGGTAAAACTCAATATACAACAGGGTATCCGCGGTGTCTTGAAAAGTATTAAAAGTTGATAAATCAATTTGGGGAAAATCAAGACCCTTAATAAGTATTAAAAAGTCTTATCACGATTTTATGAGGTCTTGAATTTTGTTTGAGTTTGAGTCCTACATTTTTTTTAGTAAAAGTTCGTGAATTTATTAGTTTTATTAAAAAACAAAGATGAAACGGAAATTGTGTTGTATGATAGTGGTCTAGTCCAGGGGCGGCGCTAGGGGGTGGCTACTGGGGCTCAAGCCCCGGATGTTTTCTGAAAAGCCCCGAATGTTTTACTTTAAAAAAAAAAAAAAAAAACTCTCGTGAGTAACGTGCAGTACCGGAGTCCAACAGAGAGGCAGCAGCTGCGCGACATTAGCCTGCGTACTGCGTAGCCTGCCCTGCCCTGAAGAAGAAGTGATCTCAATCAGTGCCTGACTTGCAAAATTGTAAGGATGGATATCCGAAAGTTGTTTTCAACAAAACAAGCGCCTTGTTGCAGCAGCAGTATCAGCAGCTGACAACAATGACGGCACCAGCAGTGATGACATAGATGATGTTTCAGGTTTGTGAATCTTATTAGAAAGGTGACTGACTCACTGACACTACTTTTCCGGTTTGCTAATGCTAGCTGGCTATCATAACATAACGTTATGTTATAATGAAAATGAAACATAGCAAGGTACTGTTACGGTACATGGTAAGAAATCAAACAAAGGGTAATACTTATACAAATAAAGTGAATAACAGGCTGATAGTCTTTGATATCTGCACTCTGGTTGACTGAGTAACAAGTGAAAAAGAATGATGTAACATTAATGTTACAGCTAGTAAACATGGAGTAACCACATTAAGTATGCCCTTATGGTAGTATGTATGTATACAGAACATGACTCAAATCTATCCTAAGATGTAACGCTAACTAACTAAGTTTGTTTAATGTCCCAGGGGGGATTTGATTTCACAGTACTATACACAGGCCAACAATACATGTAATATATCGTCATATAACACAGGACAAGACTCTAAATACAATATAAGTGGTGAGCACAGAGTCTGCCCTGATATACATACTGTAACATAACTAGCCTCAGCCCATCAATTATGTAATTCTATACAAATATAAATGATGGTGACTGACAGGGGGAGCTACGTGTGCTGACCTCCCTCTGTGCCCAGAACCACCACAATTAGTTTGCTTCATTAAAGGGTGTGAAATGTGAATGTATATGTATTCTCCAGTGCCTTTTGTCCGCTTTAAGGTGGTGGTAAGTTGAAGGTTGAAGGCACATTATATTCTCCCTCTGGGCTAAGCCCCGGATCTCCTACGATCCTAAATCCGCCCCTGGTCTAGTCTATTGCAAACTAAAACTGTTAAGTTAAAGGTGTCACTGATGTAAACGGTTACAGCTCCCCAAGTGGCGGTGAGGTCTGGAAAAATATTGACAAGGTCTTTAAAAAGTCTTAGAAAGGTATTGAAATTAACCTCAAGATTCCTGTATATACCCTGTACAAAGAGGTCTGACCACTGTGTGTCAGTCATGAGGAGTTCCATGTTTGACTAGTTTACTTTTATACAATTCTTCAGAAGGAGAATTAGTCATGGGACACAGCAGTTTTCTTACTGGTTAACCCAACTTCTTTAAAGCATAACATCATCATTTGTGACCACAAAGGCAAAGGACGGAAGCACACCGTCCTCATCTCAGTGGTCACATGGTTATCTTTGTATTGACAAACAAGCTTAGTTCTGCAATTTCCATCACAACAGTCTATAGCACAAGATAAGCAGCCCTTAACTCAGTGAGGTCATCCTATCCCTCTACATGTATAGACAAAGATAAACATAATCAAAAATTATTGCTGCTTTTAGTGCTTTAGAAATAGTACATTTCGAGTAAAAGCATCCTCCCATTCTAGCTGTTCCAATCTAATACATTTCTTTAATGAAAAAAGTTTTCATCAAAGACACACAAATCAACCCATTTCATTTGACAAACAGTGGACTGCCTTCATAAAAATGCTAAATGAATTGTGCTCCTTGACTTGAGTGCAGTGTTTGAAACAGTTGATCACTAAATCACTGCTATTTCAGACACAGGAGAAACTTGTAGGAATCTGGGAGTCTGCTTTATTTTGGTTTAAGTCGTATCCCACTGAAAGATACCAATTTGTTCACATGGCTGGTGAACAGCTTTACACAATTCCCATCTGGTTCAACATTCTGCAAGGATCCTGACCAGGACCAGAAGGACTGAATACATTACCCTGTCTTTCACACACTTCCTATTCAAGTCAGGGTTGATTTCAAAGTGCTCCTTATGACTTCTAAACCACTTCATGGGTTGGCTCCAATCTACTTGGCTGATCTTCTTCAGCCCTTTGTTACGTTGGAGCATGAAACCGAAATGCATAAATGGTAAAAAAGGACTGCACTTATATAGCTACTTTATCCAAAACACTTTACAACGGCCTCTCATTCACCCATTCACACACACATTCACACACCAATGGCGGCAAGCTACCATGCAAGGCGCCGGCCTGCTCACTGGGAGCAATTTGGGGTTCAGTGTCTTGCCCAAGGACACTTCGACATGTGGCCAGCCGGGGCTTGAACCGCAGATCTGGCAACCTTGCGATCATTAGACGGCAGCTCTACCTCCTCCGCCACAGCTGTTTTTCATGTTTTATTTGTTTGTTTTTTTACCAGTAATAATTCAAGCCAGCTAATCTAAGATTCTCCAGACCTCCAAAAGACATAACACAGGGTTAAAAATTCAAACATGTATTTGCTTAACCAGTTGTAGATACATACAATGTATACAATACATTAAGATAAATTACGCAAATGTTGTCAAAATAACATTTGTAAATTCAATACGTCATATTGCCTATGCATTTGCCTTTGGAGTCTGCCGTAGACTAAAGGCTGGTACACACATAAAGATAATCTGGTCGATTTTGGCCCGATTTCCCCCCTTCCGACCAAGGACAGCAAACGCCCGATTATCGGATGGCTCTAAAGATTCTCCTACAAGATTATCCTGTGGTGTGAGGTGTGTTAAGAGTACATTTCTCCCGACAATCTGCTCGGAAAATGGTCGGGGCCGACGATCGTAAATATTAAACGTGTTCAATATTTACGATCAAAAGTCTTCTTGTCTGTGGTCAAAACTGACAACTCCCGAGTCCGATTGAGACGTGAAATGGAATGTAATCAAGAAGCGAGCTAACTGACACGTCTTCTTCTTTTCGTTCTTCTGTACTTTATTTCCACTGTAGCACATGGCTGTCTCTACAGGTCAGTCAGGCTACCCTGATCACGCGAGATTTCTGGCTTGGGGGACGAGACTCCAGACTGTCGGAGGACAGATCTTTATGCATGTGGTCGTATATCGGAGCACACCACACACAATACGATCAAAACTGTTGTGAGGCGTCTCTCTCAAATAAAAAATCTGTTAAGATTTAGAAAATCCTTATACTGTATGTGTACCAGGCTTTAGACTTAAAATCAACAGTTTGTAACATCATTAAAAAAGAAAGTGATGAGCTCAGCAATCGCAAACGGGCTGGTAGGCCAAGGAAGACTTCTACAGCGGATGACCAAAGAATACTCACCATAATCAAGAAAAATTAAACAACTGTCCCACAGATCAAGAGCACTCTCCAGGAGGTAGGCATGAAATGCGCAGAATACGTCACCAGCTAAACTACAGAGGCGTCACTGCAAGGTGCAAACCACTAGTTATCCTCAAAAATGATGTTTTTACTGTACATTTTTCCACTTTCCACCACATACTCTGTGAGTTATGTTAATGTTCGACTTTGAAAAGGTGTCCTTCCTCAATTGGATTTCCAATGGGATGATGGAAATCTCCTTGCTTTGATGAAGGTATCCATTCAGAAACTGAACTTCAAGATGTATTATATAAATGAACAGGGGAAAAAGAGGTATAGTGGGGCATTTGTACAATTGACTGCAGAACTACTTTCCTCTTCCCCTCTCCAGCCCCTTGCAGCAATCCGACTGGTGTGTGAAATGTAGTGTTCTGTAATGACTCAAACGGGATGATTATTAACCTTCACAATAAGTATAGAAGTTAGAATCTACTGTCAGAGAAAAGTCCTGCAGTGTGATAATGTGGAAAAATAGCTTTTCAATTTCACTACCGCCCATTTTTACACCTCCGTTCAAATGTTGCAGAAACTGCCGGTCCTGGCTGTTGCCTGTCTCTGTCTGTCTGCCAGTGTCTGTGACCACCCAGGCATGGCAGACCGCGGGCACGGTGTATGTGTGTGTGTGTGTGTGTATGTTTGTGTGGTGTGCGTGCAGTGTATACAGTATGGGTGTGTTTGTGCAGGACTAGGTTTGTTAACTCTGGAGGGTTTGGCGTTAAATCAATTTGCTTGTACTTACTTACTTACTTACCTTACAGAGGTAAGCATTCATTCAGCACAGTGCCACAGTCCACAGACAACCCTATTGGAATGAATGCATGAGCAAAGGGAATCATGAGAGAGAGAACGAGAGAGAGAGGGGGGGGACAGGAAAGCAGGAAGGGGAAGGGAAAGAAAGACACAGGAAAAGGAGAAACAAGAAACTGAGAGGGGAAGAGGAAGAGAGGGAGAGAAAAGGAGAGCAAGCTAAATGGGCGGGGGGGCAGAAGGAGAAGAGAGAGAGAGAGAGAGAGAGAGAGAGAGAGAGAGAGAGAGAGAGAGAGAGACCCCCCCCACCCTCCCTCCCTTTCTGGACATGAGGCTCGTGTTTGAAACCCCAGACGTTTCAATTTGAGCTCTGCCTGGGAATCTGACGACCTTGGACATGATTAATGTACCCAACAGCACATAACAAAACCACTCCGCTGAGCGCCGGTATTAGCCTGAATAGCAGTGAATACACCTGCTATGATAATGCTGCTACCGTGACAGGGAATGAATCGAATCGAGGCCCCCAGACAGTGGTCTTTGTAATGAGTTCATCATGACATATACCATTGTGTAGTTATAGACATAAAGTATGTTAGTATGAACATAACAATTAGAAGTGTCATCGTCTCTCTCTCTCTGTCTCTCCCTCCCTCTCTCTCTCTGTCTCTCTCTCACTCTCTCAGTCTAACCACTCCATTGCCTATCCCTGCTCGCTTTTCCACCCTTCCACCACACTCTCTTTCCCCCTCTCAATCTCTCCTGCCCCCTCCTTCCATCCCTCCTGTCTCCCCCTTTCCTCTTTCTGCCTCCCCCTCTCCCTCTCCACTCAGTATGTCCTCTCCCTGTCTCAGTGTCTCCCCAGTCACCCCTCCCTCAATCACCCTACACCCACCCACCCACACCCACACACCCACACCCACACACCCACACACCCACACACCCACACCCACCCACACACACACACACACACACACACACACACCCACCCACACCCACCCACACACACACACACACACACACACACACACACACACACACACACACACACACACACACACACACACACATACACACACACACTCACACACCCATACCCACCCACCCACACACACACACACACACACACACACACACACACACACACACACACAGACACAGACACAGACACACACACACACACACACACACACTATAAGGTCTCCTGCCTGGTGGAATGCCCTCACAGTAAATAGAGTCTGACTGACTTACAGAACAGAACAGAATAAAACAGTCCAACGCGAGCTGCTGATACCCAGAGGAGAAGCCGAGCGAGAGGAGAACCGTTGGTTATTCATGTGTGGTAGTGGTGCTGCTGCTGCTACCGGGGGCTCAGCTGGCTCACAGAGGGGGGTGGGGGGGCGGGGCGGGGGGGGGCCTGGGGTTACCTGTCCGATGCGGTGTTCTGTCCCAAAAAAAAATCCTATAACTGAAAAAATATTTGACAGCAGATTGCAGAAGAAAATGATGGTGCAATACTGTAAAAATGCAATTCAATGGAAGACCTGTGAAAGTAATGTTCAATGACTCTTATGTATTTAATTTATCTGAAGTCACTTCAATTAGACAGTATAAACATTCAAGTAATGGAAGATTCTATGGAATTTCCAGAAATCATTGTGTGAACATGTTTAACCTTAATATGGTCATATTTTGATCTTGCTCCACCAATAGATCCACTCCACTAATCAAGACTACAAGAAATCTCAGAGGTGTATGACCTTGTGGACAATTTTAATTATAAAAATCATCCATTAATTTAACAAAAGCACATAACACTTAATACAGCCAAAATCCAACATAAACCAACATCACAGGTATATTGGTGGTGAGCGAGTTAACATATTTTCACCCTTAACCACAAAATGTTCATGTAAAACTAAATGATTAGATTAGATTAGATTAGATTAGATTAGATTAAACTTTATTGTCATCGCAGAGTACGAGTACTATACAATGAAATGCAGTTTAGCATCCAACCAAAAGTGCAAATAGTGACAGAATAAAACCCTTCTCTGCCCTCTCCCGCTTCCAGACGAACGCCTACCCTATATTATAGCACTTGGCTTAATTCAGCCGCTATAATTGAGCCGCTATCACAGGGCGTTAATACAAACCTCATGTTTACAGGTTGAATGTCCTTCAACAATCACAGCAATTGTCATTCAGTCAATTCATTTCACTCTTTTACCTCGTTTAACTTTTATTGGCATTTTCTTATAATTTCTTATATTTATATATGTAAAATAATACGGTATATTTCCGTAAAATTAAGTTAATTTCTTACAGTTTAGGCTCACTCACTTGTGACGTCCCCATTATGTCTATTTGCTTGGTAAAAGGTGGCAGGAAAAGATAGTTGGAGCTCCTTTCCTTCATAAGAAGCTTTCATTCGAATGGTCCTTATTATGGCCCCAGAAACTACCAGGATCACCAAAGGCAGCGAGGACATAAATTAACATTACAAGGGAATCCAAACCCAAGGATTTTACTTACCAAGATCACATCATTGAAAAGAAAAACGCTGCCAGAACTCCTATTGAAAGCTGGAATAAATCTCCATGTTAAAGGGATAGCCTACTTCACCCACATTACAAATACCACATTTTGGTTCTGTTTATCTGTGCACTTTCACTAAGTGTTAACTAAAATTGTTCAGTCAATGTACCTTAAATTAGCATGTTTGAACTCTCAAAATCAAAGTGTAGTTTGTAATCTGTTCTTTCATAACATACACATGCTCTCTGGGACATTTCAGTTATTCTCCTGGTGTATTTGTGCTGCGTTGATGGTCCCTTGCCTCTCACAGCCTCAAGAATAGAAGAAAAAAGACATTGTCAAGAATGATGTGCTGAATCAAAGCTGTATTCTCCCCTCTAGTGGCCATATATGACCATGCACACGCACGCACACACACACACACACACACACACACACACACACACACACACACACACACACACACACACACACACACACACAGACACAGACACAGACACACACACACACACACACACACACACACACACACAGACACAGACACAGACACAGACACAGACACAGACACACACACACACACACACACACAGATAGACACACACACACACACACACACACACACAGACACAGACACACACACACACACACACAGACACAGACACAGACACAGACACAGACACAGACACAGACACAGACACACACACACACACACACACACACACACAGATAGACACACACACACACACACACACACACACACACACACAGACACAGACACACACACACACACACACACACAGACACAAACACAGCACATACACACACACACACACACACACACACACACACACACACACACACACACACAATGATAGCAGAAATAAATACAATGCATAAATCACATGGGACAAAGAAGGCATTATCCAGAGCACCACAGTGCAAAACAAAAACGGATGTTGTTGACAACTGTGTATCTTGCGTAGCCATACCTCCAAATCATGTTGTTCTCGTGCCTCTTTTGAGGTTTGGAGAATTTTTGATTAGCCGTTCTGCCTTGGATTGAACTGGACGGAACGATGTGCTCACAATTTCATTGGATGTTGACATTCCAACAACCCTCCCCCCAAATGCCTGTAGAATGGTTTCTTGTTATGTGTGTCATCTTCCAACTGGATAGGACTATTTTCCCCCAAAAATATTTAGCCAAATTTTTTTTTTTACTTGTACACATGGGCCAGGCCAGATTCTGGCGTCACTCAAGGTGGCAAAACTTGCTTTTTTGAAAAGATACATGTCTGTAGATTATATTTTGGTATGATACCAATTCCTGAGTGGCAGCTGAGTCACAATTATCAGCTCATTAAGTTAACCACCCCCTAAGGTAAATAGCATTTTAGACACTGGTGCCTGTCCTGATTTAGGCTCATGGTAAAGACATTTGTCAATGTTTTATAAGATAATGTTTGGTATCATTTTAAAGGGGGACCTTTAGCTTTCATTCAAGACCAGTTGTGAATCTTTCTGACAAAAATAGAGGTCACTGGAGCTCTTCTAAATGTCAATGACACAGATTTCTTCACAATTTCCGCCTAAACTATATCATTTATATTAGCCCTGTGGCATCTAGGAACATCAGAGACACAAAACAGAAGAACTGCAATACTCACATGACTCTAAGGATTCATGTAAGTTCACCATTGTGAAAGGTGATTGTGAGCCTTAAATTAGAAGGGCATTATTAAACTGACTATAGACCAAAGCCAGTTAGGTCACAAACTGGTTCGTATACATTTGTTTAAAAACCCAATGAAAATACTGGATCATAATGAATACCATAGTGAGGTAAGAAACTACTTGAATTGTATACAACAATATCAACATAACAATAACATAACAATATTATGAACAACATTTGCATATACTTAGTCAATGATACATATTTGACATATATGATACATATTTCCACCAGGCTATGGGAATAAATGTATCAGTGATGAGAATATGTGAAGGTTACATAGTTCTCAAGCTCTGTGTGTATTTACATGGTGTTAACTAACCAAGTCCGGAATCACCACACTGTGCAGCAATGTATACTACACAGTAATACCATCAGAATCACCACGTAGTGTCACTCAAACTGCTCGTCTCTCTCGTCATCTGACTCCCAGAGTTCAAAGTCAGGTTCTGGATCATCCTGCAGCTTTTGGTTACGGCAGGTCTGTAACCTGCACATGTCTGTGCATGTCAGTCCATTTGCCAGGCACGTGCAAATTGGTAATTTGTATGAACACACACACTTGCATGTTAGCTGATCCAAGACCACATCTGGTGCAGGTGGGGAGCGCATCCAGTAAATTGCCAGCTTGCGTATCATCTTCTGTCCATCCATACTCAGTAGGGCTTGGTACCACAGGGTTAGCCTGCAGACAACACTTCCAAATTGCTGCCTGATACTTGGCTCGTTTAATATGCATAAAGAGACAGTCTCGACATGGTGGCAGCTGGCTGGACTCGACCTCTCCCCTTTTGGTGCAGAAGAGCTGGTAGCGCAATTCGTTCAACTCACCAGTGCTGCTATTAGCAACAACAGGTGAACTGCTACATTTTCTGGAACAGCTCATCACTCACATCCCATGACTGCCCCAGTCAACTAAAAGTCTCTTGGTAGGAAGTGTGCTCTATCATCATCTTCAGGGCATTCAGCTTCCCTCGACCAGCGAATGCACTGACAGTGTCGCAGCCTGTGAAGGCGTGTAAGCCAATTAGGCTGTCACAGACGCTGTCTCCAAGTGAGCTTGCCAGTTTGCTGTGTTACGGCCTCCTCCCTCTCTGCTGTCTTATTCTGATTCTGTGTTGCAGGATGGAAGTGGGGAGAGGAGGCCTGATTTGTGATGCAGCATACCTGTGACTGTGCCTATTTAGGCTGTGCTGTTGAGACCAGTCTCTCTCTCTCTCTCTCTCTCTCTCTCTCTCTCTCTCTCTCTCTCTCTCTCTCTCTCTCTCTCTCTCTCTCTCTCTCTCTCTCTCCATACAGGAGCACACTTTTGATCATTTGCTAGTGGCAATCCTTTTTTACTATGTTTACACTTAACAACATTCCACTAACAGAACACTCACCCACACCCTACACCATTGATTATATCACATCCCATTTCTATTTTTGCTTACTTTAGTCTTTAGTTAATAATAAAACATTGATTATTTCCTTTACCCTTGACTTTTGACCATTTTTGTCACTAGCTCTGGAGCTAGTGCCGGGTTAGTGACAGCTGATATCAACAAACCGTGTGCAGTTCTGTGTCCCACATTGCAGGTAGGTTGGACAGGTGATGTTCTTCTGGAAGCCAATACAAAGCACCATGACATCAGTGTTCTCAGCAATGATGATAACAGCTTCTGAGCCTGCATTTGCAGCATCCAATGCATGCAGGAGCAGACAGGTGTCAGTTTCGTCCTGTGTGGAGTGCAGCTCCGCTACATCTTCACACTCGTCTTCTGTCAACTTGAAGCAAGTGTCCTCACAGGTCACGTACAACACCTTGCCATGCAGCTTTTCTCTGTATTGTGGGCATTTCCACTCTTCCACCAGAAACGTGACGAGACTGGTCTCACGGACTGCACAGGAATCTTCACCGCTGGACATGGAGTACTGCAAGTACTGGAGAGTGGTGTCTGCACCCCGGTTCAGTCGTTCAGCATCTTTGATTGATGTCTGGCAAAAACAACATCAATCCTCTCACTCTGTGCCCCCTCATGGAGAACCTGGGTCAAGGCCGACTCACCTGACGCCACCTGTGCAAAGGTTTTGTTGTTGCCATTAATTTTTTGGACCAGACTCATCCCATCAATGATGGAAGTACAGTAGATGGGGTTGGGATGTGTTCTGCTGGAGATACAGTCTTTTCAAGCTCTCTGGCAAGTGCAGCCTTGTTTGTTTTTCGCAGGGACCCATCAGCATTTGCCAGTGCCCATGGCAGTGGGCCCAGTTGGGTGGGCAAGGACATCCTTCATATTCACCTTCCTGCTTTCAGCCACCAGGAAAGCTGAACAGGTTTCTATCTGCCTTCAGAACCACATACTGTGCTTTCTTTCCACTAGCTTTTTTTGTGTGCTGATATTGGAGAATGTCTTCAGACGTTGCTTGGTCATCTTGTCGTGGGAATTTCACAGATGGTGGGTCCTCATCTAACCTTGTTTTCTTGAATGCCTGGTAGGCCTCTTCTCCGATCTCACAAGCTCTCAAGAGATCCCTGGTCACATCAGGTGGAGCCATGGAGCCAGTGGAGAAGCTGACAAGATCAGTCTCATCAGGGGACATAGGATTGAGCCAGTTATTCTCCATAAGATCAATTGAGAGACTGGACATCTGCTGCATCGCTCTTGATCCTTGAAGCCTGTAGATCTGGATGGGACAGTTTGGACATGCCTTGATCTACCAGGTCTCTCAGCTGTCTGAGGTACATGCTTCTGTACTCAGCTGTAAGGTAATATTTATTCACGGCTCCTGGATTCAAGCTGAAACCCTTTGTCCCTCCAGCAGTCTGGGTGTCTTTGTTCACTGTTTCTTCGATAGCTTGGTCAACAGGGATTGGTGGAGCCCAGTTGAACTGAGAAGCCTCCTTCCATGAATTCTGTGTATACATCTGGGTGTGTGGTGGGAAGCTGAGACATCTGGGCGTAGTAGTAGGGGAGGTATCGTGCATAATTCATCCTGTCATAGGCGAAGCACCATGGGATCATTGCTCAAATGCTTGCCAAGTGAGTGTAGCATCCACTCTCCCTCTCTGGATGCTCTGATGAGCCCCAACAAGATTTCAACCATGTCCAAATAGGACATCCAGAAAGTTGAGAGGCTGCCGTTTCCACCTCTGAGGAACTTGCGGTAGACTTCAAACAGTTCCAGTATGCGTAAGAGCTGTTCTCAAGGACCTCCTTCAAAGCGGCTTGTGAGACCTCTTTCCCAAGGCTGTCAATTGTACTCAGTGTCTCATCCAAGAGGACTGTTATTTTTTAATATGACTGATGACTGGTATTTTAAATATTCCAGTTCTAACTCTTTCTTTTGTCTAGCTGTTTAGCAACATACTTTATTATATTACATTTTTCTCTTCATCTTGTGTAGTGAGCTTAGTTGTACTGTTGTACAATTGACTATACCTATACTGCTGTTTCCCACATGTCGTTATTGCTCACAATCGGTATGTCGATTGTCAGTTAAAGTCTTGTACTCTACTTATATGTATGTTTTTGCTATAGACACTTAGCTTGACTGACTTTTGGAGATTGTACAGTTATTATGTCTGTATGTCTGTATTTTGTATGTTCAGGACCCCAGGAAGACTAGAGGTACATCCGTGTGCTTCTAATGGGGATCCTTAAATAAAATAATATAAAATTAAATTAAATCTACATTTCCTGTCAACGACTTGACACTGACTGGCAGAATGATGTGTTTGGAAGGCTTGGTCTTTCCACATGTCACTGCATATACCATGTTATGGCCAAATGACTGCAGAAGTGAATGAATGAATGAATGAATGAATGATGAATGAATGAATGAATGAATGAATGAATGAATGGTCTTTATTGTCATTGATATAGTACAGGTACCATACAACGAAATTTGGGAGGGGGGGCTCCCCTGGTGCTAGGAAAAAAAAACTAAAAACAAGAAGGGAAAAGAGCTGGTTTACATAAATAAAAGCTATGTACACTATCCACTATACTATACTATACAAATAAAACACTGTGCTGTACTCTATGCTATGCTATAAATATCCTAACATTTCCTATCTCTGAACCTTATGTACCCGAGGGTTGTCATATTGCACATAGAGTTATTGCACATTCATTTAAAGTGTCGCAGTTTGCAGGTTTGAAATGAAGCTGAACTCTCTGGGGTGCATGATCAGGATCATTAGAGCCTGTGAGTAGGTAATACAAGAAGACAATGAGTGACTCTGGAATGGTAGGACATTCAGCTTCTGTTTTGACTTCGGGTGGCCAGGCTTGAGGAAAAACCAGCAAAGTCACTCTCCAGCCTTTGTCTTAAATGCTTTGTGGCTGATTCCTTGACTTGGGTAATTCCTAGGGAGTTCACTGAAGCAACCAGTCTAGGAGTGAGATATTTCACTATATGTAATGATTCTAGAATATATGAAAGTTTCACTTTTTGTGATTTTAAATTCATCTCAACTGATCTTAACTAAATTAACAAATCATTTTTACAGTATATTAACAGTATATTAATATGTACATTAACAGTATATTGAGGGAATTACTTGGGAATGGACAATAGTTTAAATATATTTCGTAATGGCCTTCTAATTTACAATCACACATTTCCTGAATCCTTAGAGTCATGTGAGTAGGCTATTCCAGTTGTTCTGTTTTGTGTCTCTGATGTTCCTAGGTGCCACAGGGTTAACATATATTAGTTTAGTCAGAAATTGTGAGACAATCTGTGTCATTGACATTTTGAAGAGCTCCAGTGACCTCTATGTTTGTATATTTATAAAATATTGAAAAAAGTATTTACCATGAGTCTAAACCACAACAGGCACCAGCGTCTAAAATACAATTTATTAGGGGGTGGTTCACTTCATGAGCTGATAACTGTGACTCAGCTGCCATTCAGGAATTGGTATCATACCAAAATATAATCTACAGACATGTATCTTTTCAAAAAAGTGTTGCCACCTTGAGTGGCACCGATATGTGATATTTTTAGGTCTGGCCCATGGATTTATCACGACACCGCCGACAACGGGTTAGGAGCGAGTGGTTGTGAAAAGGAATTGGGACGCACCTTCTACTATGTGAGCATCCTTTTTGACACCAGTCGCTCTCCGTACAGACCAACATTTCGTCAGACTGAACTTGACGTTCCTATTTGTCGGAGGTTTTCCCTGACGTCATCACGCACCGTTGCCAAACAATGGTCAAGAAAAAGCCACGTTGACGATATCGATTTGAGCCTTCGCTACAATTTACCCCCAACAAACCAAAGGAAACAGTATCCAAACGTGTCGTTTCACACTTTCGCTAAACATTTGTTAGATTAGATCATGTCTTCGCCGCCAAAAGAGAAAATCGAAACGAAAGGTGGACATCTTCCTGCTGGTAGGATGTTGTTTTTACTCACTGACAAAACAAACACGCTCAGCTGACAAACAAACAACAATCGTTCGCAATTGTATTCACGCAGTAACGATTTGATGTGTTAAGCCAATATGCATATATTCATTATGGCAATTGCATTGCAAGACAGTGTTAGCAGCACTGTCGTCAATATATTGTTGTCTTGAAGGACATTTGATTGCTCGCCAAAATCACATTTCTCAGATGACTCAGATGCAATAACAAGGTGCTGATCTGTTGGCACATGGCCATGATACACCTGATCACTACTAGTCCACGTTTTGGTGCGGATACATGGCATGTATTAGTAGGCCTAGACATGTGGATAGAAGACCCTTTCAACCTATTGTAGATGTGTTAATGTGGAGGTTTTACCGTTCAGAGTCTAGATAACGCTTAAGGAGACGTGGACATAGGAAGCAGGGCACAACCGAATGAGTCTTATCTGACAACTGATAAGTGACTCTGTGACACTTACAGTACAGGCCAAAAGTTTGGACACCTTCTCATTCAATGCGTTTCCTTTATTTTCATGACTATTTGGTACATTGTAGATTCTCACTGAAGGCATCAAAACTATGAATGAACACAGGAATTATGTATTTAACAATAAAGTGTGAAAAAACTCTAAATATGTCTTATATTTTAGATTCCTCAAAGTAGCCACACTTTGCTTTTTTGTTGTTAATAAAATATATAATAATAATATTAAATATAATATGTGTTAATAATAATATGTTATTATATATATATATTTAATATTATTATTATATATTTTATTAACAACAACATTTATTTTATTTTATTAACAACAAAAAAGCAAAGGGTGGCTACTTTGAGGAATCTAAAATATAAGACATATTTAGAGTTATTTCACACTTTATTGTTAAATACATCATTCCTATGTGTTCTCATAGTTTTGATGCCTTCAGTGAGAATCTACAATGTAAATAGTCATGAAAATAAAGGAAACACATTGAATGAGAAGGTGTGTCCAAACTTTTGGCCTGTACTGTATGTTACTATTCAAAGGAGGCATTTCTTCAGTTGATCAAGTATACGCCTTTTACATGATATGGCAATATGCAATGTGTATGAATACATGTTATTATAGGGCCTCATCTTGAGCTCACTGTACAGTTGAACCACACGAGTGTGAATGTCTCCTTATCTCAATGACAAGTGCATTGATTGTACTTAACTGAACACTGATATAGCCCACTGAAACAGCTGCTGTGTTTAGTAAAGTGCCATTTGTTCTTTTTGAGTGTTTTCAAGTGTGTGTGTGTGTGTGTGTGTGTGTGTGTGTGTGTGTGTGTGTGTGTGTGTGTGTGTGTGTGTGTGTGTGTGTGTGGGTGTGTTACAGTGAAGGCAGGAGGGATGAGGATAGTGCAGAAGCACCAGGGAGCGGTTCCTGAGCCCCCACCAGAGAAGCCCAAGGATGACGATGAGGAGGAATTTGAGAGCACCCCGTAAGACACACACACACACACACACACACACACACACACACACACACACACACACACACACACACGTACATGATCTTAAATGATTTATTTATGTCCACATAAATACAAAGTGCATTAAGGACATAAGCACTAACAGTGCAGTTCATTGGGAGTTCATTCAGATACGTTTGTGACTGTACAGCAACTGTCGTACACATACGATATTAACACAGAGGATGTTTCAAATGTGGGTTAACAGATACAATAGCATTACTGCAAAAACTATATCTACTCTAAGGGTACAAAAAGCAACGCCGTCTCCATATTGAGCGGCTACCAATAATAGCACATATAGAGCAATACCTTGCTAACTGTTTAGCCTTTCTCTTGGATATGTGGGCCATCTAAAGGCCCCTAACCACCAGCTTGGGAACATGACTCAGGCTGCCAAAAATGAAAATTATACACACACACACACACTCTCTCCGCCTCCCTCTCTCCTTCATGCACCGTCACCCATTTTGCGCTCTGTTAGATAAGTTTTTAAATAAGCAGAGATGAGTCTTACAGACAGTAGTTTTTAAAAATAGACATAATTAATTGGAGAGAGAGAGAGAGAGAGAGAGCTAACAGTGAGCAGAGGACCAGAGGACCAGAGAAGTGTGTGTTTATACAGGTGACATATTCCCACTACGCTGTGTGCAAGAGAGAACGAGAGCTCTAGCAAACAATGAAGGGCCAGGGGCAAAAAGAGAGAGTCTTTTTTTGAGTACTGGGACACACCCAAGTCATGTCAGGTCAGTGAAGGGAGGAAAAAAGGAAGTCTTTTTTTTTTAGTATTCAAAGCAAGGCCTTGGAATGTAAGCATCGCAAGGGGTGTGACCTCAATTGGAAGCCTGCCAGCATGGTGCTTCCTTATTTTGGAGTGGTGAATTGTGGGATTTGGAGTCACATGCTCTGTTTTAAAATTCCCTGGAGTATACTGTGTAAATTAATTACAGTACATTAAAGGCTTGTAGCACAAGTGTGTTTATGATTTTTCGTATAATTGGCACTCTCTTAGGGCTTGATTTGTTTAATTTGACTTTCATGAAGAAGGACGAGGGAAGGAATATAAAAATAAAAATAAATAAATACAGGCATAATAGAACAGAGAATGTCTGTCTGGAATAGTTAGATTGTACCATCTGATTTGCTGTGCGGTTTTGTGATGTACTGTTTACTTCATACCCTCATTTGCCATAAGAGCGTGTGGTTAGGTTGGGTTGGTGACTCATGCACGCTTGTGGAACCTGAAACTGCCATTACCTACATATACAGCCTCCGATTGACCAGTCAGCATGGAGATGGATAACTCCCCATTTCACACAGTTCCTGTTTAAATACTGTTGAATACATGTGAAATAATACAGCCTTCTTTCCTTGAAGAAATGCCTCATTTGACATTAGTCACTTGTTGAAAGCAATCCAGTGGAAAGCTTTGACCATTGCTTTCACCAACCCAATCATATTGGTTCAATGATTTACCTCAAGGAACAGAGGAAGGAAGAATGGATTTTGAATGTCTTCAAACAGGGCCTAAAATCTCAAACTTTACCCCCACCCCCTCATCCCCTGAGGCTCAATTCCCACTCTCCAAATGAGGTCAGAGTCAACATGACATGTCAACTTGGGGGGAGGGGGGGTGGGCGGTGTTGAGGGGGTAGCACAAAGTCCATTTCGATTTTATCACGACAAGTAAAGTTCTTATTGCTATGCCTTTCATACTCCCTTTTACTCCCTTGCAGTGATTCTACAAGGCTGTACTCCACAACCTGAAACTGCCAACAAAAGCAGATTAACCCATTAAACATGGTCATTACAACCATTAGGAAGCTTTTATAAGGCTTGAATGTTACATACTGGATCTTTAATGTTTGGTCTTGGGATAATGTCATGCCATGTGCATTGGTCTCCTACTGGCCTTACACCTGGGATGTTGGCACTAGAGAGAAGTCATCGCTTTGATATCAAGAATAAAAGCCTCAAAGTTTCCTATTGATTGTAAAGATTAACTTTAATCAGTAGCAAATGGGATCCTTTGAAAGAAACTTTATTTACCAACACTGTTTTGGCCCGGAAAAAGCACTTTCTAAAAATAGTGTCCTCCTACCTGACACTCGGTTTGCATAGACATATTCTGTCACTGCCCAGGGGTGTTCTAGTGGGAGTGGAGCGATTTTCGCCTTCCTGTCTCTGCGGCTGCCTCTTCGAATCATGAAGAACACAACAGCTAATGTCCTAACCCCAAATGCCTATTGATTTCCCCCACTATACATAGTGTCATTGTAGATATTTCCGTTTTGATCTCCAAAGACAATATCCTCTCGCTTATAAAAGGAAAGTAACTATGCATCTAACAATGGCATAATCTTTTTTTAGTTGCTTGTTTGGTGACTGCCCTTTGAGTTGATTTATGATAACAATGATTTATGATAAGAACATTTTCTTGGAGACAGACTCTTGGAGCGAGACGTGTTTTCTGTTTACCACTGTTTCCCCAGTGAACAAGGGAACAGTCTGTTGCATGACAAGCTGAAGACACTAGACGTCATGCGAGTGTACAGGGGCGGGGGGGGGGGGGGGGGGGCTTGCTCCCTTTGGGAATCAGCATTGAGCCTGAGCGTGGAGAGGTGAGGTAACTGTTATTTTATGCCAGGGAAGAATAGGGTGACTGCATTGCATGGGTAGATACTCACACACACACTCGACGCGCACACACTTGAGTTCAGTGGGGCTTTGGCTTGCTGCCTCACTTCCTCCCCATCTTTAAGAGGCCGGCCGTGTCTCCTCCGGGTCCTCTCTGGAGAGATGTGAGAGGCGGCTGTGAAAGTGCCTTTTTGAAATGCAAGAGAGAGAAATCCCCTCTGATGCTGGCAGCTTGGCTCCTGCCCTTGCCTCAGCTCCCCTTCAGTTGGCCATCAAAGAACACGTTCAGCCCAGAGAGAGAGAGGGGTTATAAGAAAGTAAGTGCTTGATATATATATATATATCTTCGACCACTCGACCAAATTTCAGGACCCTCCTTTGATGACTTTTCCTAGATTTGTGCTTTCTACCACTCAGTATCCTTACATTTTCAAAATCACATCAGGTTAAGCTAATATAAAGCTATTTTGCTGTTTTTCTGTGTAGGAAGCAGGTTAATTTACAAGGGGCCAACTAGTGGTCGTTGTGTGTAAGTAGCAGATTAGCATTGTAAAGAGGCGGCTCTTTTAGTAGGTAAAAAGGCACGGCTGTTCTAGTGTTAAGCCGGGGAAGAATAGTGTGACTACATTGCATGGGTAGATAGCAGTGACGTGCGGTGAGGTCAACGGTTGGGGGAGCACTGGCTAGCCAGCGCCAGATATACACACGTATGAACCCGATAGAGTTAGCTTCAATTCACCATTCAATTGTCAGGTTGCACATTGGCGACCGTATGTTTCATATTTCATATCAGCATTCTTTTACACGCTTGCAGGTAACACACGCATACAGGTAACTTACGTATTCGATTCACGTTTTATAGGAAAATGCAGTTCCACTGTTCATACATTCAACACGAATGAAAATATATATTGCATGGTCTTACCTTTACTAGTAAATGAAGTAAATATCCTAAAAAACATGTCTCAAAACGAAATATCCTAAAAACCATTTTCCTGCTACAGTGCTACGGCTAGCTATGCGTTGAACAGCGACAGTGAGGCTCTTCCTCCCCTGACCGCACGTCCCTGGTAGAGTCTCTCTCTCTCTCTCTCTCTCTCTCTCTCTCTCTCTCACTCTCTCTGATAGACAGTTATCAGGTGGCTGCTGGGTAAATTGCACATTAGTTGTAGCCAGTGAAGCGATGCCATCAGGGGAGTGCCTGTCTCACCAAATGTAGGCCTCAGAGATGGAGGGATAGCTGTGAAGCAGGAGAGAGATGGGCAGACCGAGAGGGAGGGAGGGGGACACAGAGAGAGGAAGGGAGAGGCGGTGTCCCTAGGAGACGATGTGCCACCTTACAGTGAGTTCCAGGAAACGGTGACAGGGCTGACAAGAGTTAGCTGTTTCCGTGGCAACCACTGCCCTGCCAATGTCAACAGCGAAACGTCCTGCTCCCTTGAAGCAAAGACAGAGGGGTCCAATTCACCCCTACGGCTCCGTTTTGCGCGTTCACGTTTAGGGTAGGGGTGGTCCCAATTCATGTTTTCATCAACGGCTGGGGGGAAAGGGGAGGGCTTTCCACGGCTCTGTTTGGAGATTTTTCAGGGCCACATTCGATTCGGAGCCATTTAAATGTATTATAGACCTTTTTTTAATAACAAGCATAACAAATTGGGCCATGGTCTCTCCATGTCTTTTCTTCTCTCTGTCTCTCTCTGTGTCTGTCTCTAGTTCTAGTTTCTATCTTTCGTTTTCTCTCTCCTCTCTCTCTCTCTCTCTCTCTCTCTCTCTGTCCCTTATCCCTCCCTCCCTCCTTTCTCCTTTGTTTTCTCCCTGTCTCTCTCTCTCTCTCTCTCTCTGTGTTTCTATCTCTAAATATCTGTTGCCTTCTCCCTTCCTCATGCTGGGCTGAATGCTGTCTTCTCTCTTCTGCCCCCTCCAGGCAAGTTCTGACACTACAGCTCCCCCCCCCCCAGCTCCCCTTTTCCTCTTCCCTGAGTGTATAGCTGCACTGTGGTTGACTGGAGCTGGGATATTTCAGCTGCTACACTGAAGCCCCTCTCTAATCCCAGATAAAATTGTCTTTTCATTAAAGAGAGTGTCTATCAATGGAGTAACACCCCTCCCCCTAGTCTCTCAGCTGTGGCTGTCTGGCTGGTTGGCTGGCTGTCTAGCTGTCTGACTGACTGGCTGTCTAGCTATCTGTCTGGCTGGCTATCTATCTGGATAGATGTCGGTCTGGATATCTGTCTGTCTGTCTGTCTGTCTGTTAGGCCTTTCACACCGCCATGGAACCGTTCCGTTTTGCGTTCACGAACCAAGTCTGGAACTGGCCGGCTTGTTCCAACCGAAAATAAATTGGTTCGGAGCCTGAAAAGTTGCTTCACAGCTGGAACCAGAAAATAGTGGTTTTAAGTGGGAACCAAAACGTAGAACAGTCTCGTCGTCCTCGTCACCCATCGTTGATGACGCGGATGGTTCTGGTTACACTGGTATGAACGCGGACTGGTTCGCCAGACAGCACCAAGGTTCGGAGGTTTCAGATCGCGAACGGGAACGGTTCCTTGGCGGTGTGAAAGCCCTATTTCTGGCTGGCTGTCTGTCTGTATCTGTCTGTCTGACTGGCTTTGGTTGTCTATCTGTCTGTCTGTCTGTCAGTCAGTCCATGGCCTCTTTATCGAAGGATTTTGCTTGTCTGGGCCTTTAAGGAATTCTTAATTCCTTAAAAAAATATTTAAATGTGTTCTTTTTTTTTTTTTTGCAATACAGCCATTCTAAAGTATAATATATTTAAAAAACAACAATGTGTCTGTCTGTATAGTCAGGGTAAATGTGAAAACTGTGCTGGACTGGTAAATGGACTGTACTTATATAGCGCCTTATTCCAAAGCACTTTACAACAGCCTCTCATTCACACATTCACACACCAATGGTGGCAAGCTACCATGCAAGGCGCCGGCCCGCTCACTGGGAGCAATTTGGCGTTCAGTCAGTGTCTTGCCCAAGGACACTTCGACATGTGGCCAGCCGGGGCTCTACCTCCTGCGCCACACCCGGCCCTTGCTGTAGCCCCTTCGAAAAAACTTCTTGCGTAAGAGTGTGTGTGTGTGTGTTTTTTTCAGGGCACCACGCACAACTTGTTTGCCGCCTCAGGTGATGGAGCTGTAAAATCGGATGAGAGTAATTTTTCATGTCAAGGTCGATTTCTACCTTCAGTTGACCTCTCTCTCTCTCCCCCCCCTCCCTTCTCTTCCCGCCCCCATTTCTAAGGTGGGATGTGCTTCCCCCCCCCCCTCCTCTGCTCTGGGCTAGTGCTAAAATAGCTTATTTTCTTAATTTCTTTTACCCTCCCTTCTCCCCGCCTGTGCTCTGCTCTGACGGCTAATGTCCTCCCCCGTACTGAGCTCCCCCTCCCAGTATTAATGAGTCATTTAGGAGGCTGGCAGGTCCAGAGAGCTGTGGACCGGTTCTGTCTCTACAGTTGGTTGGTTCTGGCAGTCTGCCGTCATAGTCAGTCCCTTAGGACTTGCTGACTGGACCAGGATGTTCCTTTTCTTCTAACGTACACACACACACACACACACACACACACACACACACACACACTTTGGCAGATATGAAAGACCTGCCTGTGCTTGTGTCTTCAGATTCTCTGGTTCTCCGTTACCTGCTTTTGCTATCGCAAATCTACCTGCTGGTATCTAGGAACAAATCAATCCAATCCATTAAACTACAAAACTATGTTGTTTGTGATTACAATAAACGCTCGTACAGGTTTCTCTCGTATAGCCGCTACTAAACTTAGTTTTAGTCCCACTCTTGTATTTCTTTTCTGTTGTTTTTATTGGACAGAGAAAGTAGAGAAAGACGAAGAAGAAAATAATGAGAAGATGGTATGTCAGCAGGGCAAGGGCATAGAGTTGGATTCTAACCCATGCCGACATGGCCGTACGTGTGGTACTGTAGACCCTACCACTGGACCACCCCAGGCCATGGTGCTGGACCACTGGACCACCCCAGGCCATGGTGCTAGACCACTGGACCACCCCAGGCCATGGTGCTAGACCACTGGACCACCCCAGGCCATGGTGCTGGACCACTCCAGGCCATGGTGCTGGACCACTGGACCACCCCAGGCCATGGTGCTGGACCACTGGACCACCCCAGGCCATGGTGCTGGACCACTGGACCACTCCAGGCCATGGTACCAGACCACTGGACCACCCAGGCCATGGTGCTGGACCACCCCAGGCCATGGTGCTGGACCACCCCAGGCCATGGTACCAGACCACTGGACCACCCAGGCCATGGTGCTGGACCACCCCAGGCCATGGTGCTGGACCACCCCAGGCCATGGTACCAGACCACTGGACCACCCAGGCCATGGTGCTGGACCACCCCAGGCCATGGTACCAGACCACTGGACCACCCAGGCCATGGTGCTGGACCACCCCAGGCCATGGTACCAGACCACTGGACCACCCCAGGCCACGTCAGAGGAGATTTTGGCACGCAATTAAAACACTGCTAACTTGGGGATGTTTGAATCCTGCTAACTAACCACTGCTAACTGTTAGCTTGTGCTGCGGTAGCGGAGTAGAAAACCAGAGAATCTTTCACTACTGACTCATGAGGACGACTCTCAGGGGGTGTTTCACCTAGACATGAATAGGCCGAACCATCCCTGAACACGCTGCAAAGTAAAGACTTCTGTCAGGAGATTTGATCCTGACTAAATGGGATGTCACGAGTATTCACATTGAAATGGAAACCTATCATAAATCATAACCACCCCCCCTCCCCCTCTCTCTCTTTCTCTCCAGCCAACCGAAGCCCACCGTGGTTGTGTCAGGAGTGGTCACAAAGGTAAGAGACCACACACACACACACACACACACTCTCTCTCTCACTGTGGGCAGTTACCTAGGTTACTCAAGCACTCCCGAATGTGTGTGTGTGTGTGTGTGTGTGTGTGTAGAAATCTGGGCCAGTGAGTCTACTGGGGCAGGTAGTGGGTCTGTGAACTGAGGGAAAAGATGGGAGAGAGAACCCCTGATTGAAAGGGAGAGACTATGAGAGAGTGAACCAGAGCCGAATAGAAGAGAGTAACCTGGAGAGAGAGGATGAAGAGAGAGAGGGAGTGTGGGAAGAAAGAAAGCAAGAATGGAGGGCGTGAGGGAGATGGAGAGCAGAACTAATGAAAGAGGGGAGGCTTTAGAGAGTGGACCAGAGAGAAGGAGGGGATAAAAGAGGGTAGAACTGAGGAGGGGGACAAAAAAAGACTAAACTGGGAGAGTTTTAACACACTTTTCTATGACAAGAGAAGCACAGATCAGAACCTGGAAGAGAGAAACGTAGCGGGAGAGCCCAGAGCAGGTAGAGAGGGAGGAGAGGGAGGAGAGGGGAACTGTGGAGAATGAGAGAGGAGGGGAGAGTTGGGATGGAGAATAGATAAGACTGGGAGAGAAGAAAGAGTTAAAGTGCAGGGGGGGAAAGATAGAGGGGGGCTGTCTGTGTGTCTGTGTGTGTGTGTGTGTGTGTGTGTGTGTGTGTGTGTGTGTGTGTGTGTGTGTGTGTGTGTGTGTGTGTGTGTGTGTGTGTGTGTGTGTGTGTGTGTGTGTGTGTGTGTGTGTGTGTGTGTGTGTGTGTGTGTGTGTGTGTGTGTGTGTGTGTGTGTGTGTGTGTGTGTGTGTGTGTGTGTGTGTGTGTGTGTGTGTGTGTGTGTGTGTGTGTGTGTGTGTGTGTGTGTGTGTGTGTGTGTGTGTGTGTGTGTGTGTGTGTGTGTGTGTGTGTGTGTGTGTGTGTGTGTGTGTGTGTGTGTGTGTGTGTGTGTGTGTGTGTGTGTGTGTGTGTGTGTGTGTGTGTGTGTGTGTGTGTGTGTGTGTGTGTGTGTGTGTGTGTGTGTGTGTGTGTGTGTGTGTGTGTGTGTGTGTGTGTGTGTGTGTGTGTGTGTGTGTGTGTGTGTGTGTGTGTGTGTGTGTGTGTGTGTGTGTGTGTGTGTGTGTGTGTGTGTGTGTGTGTGTGTGTGTGTGTGTGTGTGTGTGTGTGTGTGTGTGTGTGTGTGTGTGTGTGTGTGTGTGTGTGTGTGTGTGTGTGTGTGTGTGTGTGTGTGTGTGTGTGTGTGTGTGTGTGTGTGTGTGTGTGTGTGTGTGTGTGTGTGTGTGTGTGTGTGTGTGTGTGTGTGTGTGTGTGTGTGTGTGTGTGTGTGTGTGTGTGTGTGTGTGTGTGTGTGTGTGTGTGTGTGTGTGTGTGTGTGTGTGTGTGTGTGTGTGTGTGTGTGTGTGTGTGTGTGTGTGTGTGTGTGTGTGTGTGTGTGTGTGTGTGTGTGTGTGTGTGTGTGTGTGTGTGTGTGTGTGTGTGTGTGTGTGTGTGTGTGTGTGTGTGTGTGTGTGTGTGTGTGTGTGTGTGTGTGTGTGTGTGTGTGTGTGTGTGTGTGTGTGTGTGTGTGTGTGTGTGTGTGTGTGTGTGTGTGTGTGTGTGTGTGTGTGTGTGTGTGTGTGTGTGTGAGAGAGAGAGACCATGATGTCCTTGAGAGGGTCAGCGAGGCCCGAAAGGCTTTCAGCCATCTTTTTTCCACTGGACAGAGAGATAGCTTTAGATACTGTAGATCTCACTGATATCAGCTTGATGGCAGGACCCCCCCCATATAAAGCTTTACCCCCCCCCCCCCCCCTAAGGCTTCCTATTAACCCCTATCTAAACCATCATAGCTAGAGGCTACCACAGCGTGGGGGCAGGACAGGGCAGGGCAGGACGATTGCAGTGTTCTGCTTTTACCGTTTCTTTGAAAAATGTGTTTTTATTCAAAGTGAAAGCCACCCATCAGTCTATCCAAGGGGTTCAAAATAGTTGTTTAGGTAACCTCCCCATCTGGCCTCACTCCTAAATATGTAGATGAATCCTGGTCTGAATTTGTATATTTATGTTTACATAAATAAGTAATGGACTGCACTTATATAGCGCCTTTATCCAAAGAGCTTTACAATGGCCTCTCATTCACCCATTCTCACACACACATTCACACACCAATGGCGGGCACCGGCCCGCTCACTGGGAGCAATTTGGGGTTCAGTGTCTTGCCCAAGGACACTTCGACATGTGGCCAGCCGGGGCTCGAACCGCCGATCTGCCAGCCTTGCGATCATTGGACGGCGGCTCTACCTCCTGAGACACAGCCGCCCCAAATAAGATTGCTCCCTTTCTAATCCATGAACGCAGCAACATCGCTAGTTTCCATTTCTGACGCTGCCCGTCAGCCAGTCATAGTCATATTATCACCTTGTTGGTCAACAACAAACTAACAAATAATTGCTAGTTTCATGCTGTCTGTCACTCAAAAAGTATTTCTTGTCAAACCAAAACAAAGAGAGGTATGGAGAACACACATTCTGGAGGTTGAGAGACATGGAGAACTAAATGACAGAACTCTACAGTTCTTCACATGAATCCTTTGACTAAAGGACATGGCCAATTCTAAATCTCTTCCAATTTATTTGAATAATTATATAGGCCTAAATCAAAATGCGCAGCTGTTAGCAGTTCAACTTGCTCATGAGACATGAGTCAATGGATTTGAAGTTAAATAGCAACTAAAAAGCAGGATAAAAAAGTAGTTAGGGAGTAAGGGAGGCAGAGAGAGTTTGGAGAGAGATGGAAGGGAGGCAAATGAGAACATAAGGGCATTTCACATGGCAGAGAAATGGAAGACAGCATGAGAAGCTTATGGCATTTTACTCCCAAACTCCTTGTCTTGACCGAGGGGGCCCTGCCATGTCTTAGAACAGACCTCCACTGAGATCACGCCCTGTCAAATCAAATCATCCACATTCCGATAGCTAAGTAGTAGCCGCAGCATGTAGCCTAGCCTACATTTAGCCCCAAAGTGTTGTTTAGCATCTACGTGCATGAGCTCAGTCTTATTGCTTTTAACCGTCTAGTCTTTAGGCTGGATCTGGGGGGAAGTTTCCTCACACATTCTTAGCGAACACACAGCCCTTTAGTTCTGTCCATGACCCATGCTACTTGTCAAACAGCAAAGTGCTTTGTTCAATGCATTTTGTTTGGTGAAGTACAGAGGATTGACAGTTAATCAGAATTGTGGCAAATATTCTCAACACTGTGAGGCTGGGTTGGCCACGGTAATGGCCACGGGTAGGCCATGTTCGCTACAGACTCCAAATTCAGCAGGGCTCCCACGGGTCCTTGAAATCCTTGAAAGTTAGTGAATTTGAGAAAAAAAAATCAAGGTCTTAATTATTTTTTTTAAATAGACATGGGTCATTGAAAGTGCTTGAATTCCCCTCTCTCTCTCTCTCTCTCTCTCTCTCTCTCTCTCTCTCTCTCTCTCTCTCTCTCTCAAAAAAAAAAAAAGAAATATATATATAAAAAATGTTTTTACTATGCTCGTCAACTAGTAAGTAAGTCTCTATATTGCTTAACTTTACACACATTTCACAATATATTGTTTTGCTGTGCTGTGGTAGAGAAGGCAAGAGACCATCTAGTGTTCACACATTCAAGCCTCTCTTGAATGTGAGAGGTTTTGTTTTTTTTGGGGAATGTGAGAGGTTTTGGGTAACCAAAAGAATATAATTAAGAGGAGAACACTAACTCATTTTAGGTGTAAGATGTCTCTGTCAGGAATGCTGTGTGCGTACGCCCCGTGTATGCGTTCCTGTGTGTGTGCACCCGCATGTACATATTTATTCCAGTTCCCCAGTGTGTGCGTTTTGTGCGTGTGCCTGTATTACCGCTGTTTCCTCCGCCTGTGTTCTCAGGGTGACAAGGATTTCACTCCCGCGGCTGCCCAAGTAGCTCACCAGAAGCCCCAGCCCTCTGTCTCCAAACTGCCCCAGAACCAGCAAGTCAACCAGCACATCCATCAGCCCCGCAAGTGAGCTACGGCTAACTGCTAACCGCTACGCTAACTCTGCTACCACCTGTCCCCCGCAATGGAGTAGGAGGACGTTGCCCCATAGGTACGGATTTATGTTCAGTTTAGTGTTTTCTCCACCGAATGGTTAAGTTAAGGGTTGAGGAGGAGATAAAGCTGATTCTAGATCTGTGCCTAAGGGGCAACGTTCACCTGGAGCCAATGCAATTATGCACCGACATCAGACCACGGACGCCAACCTATCACAGCAGCCTACCGACCAACCTAGCAACCAATCACACAGCAGTGATGAGTCTAAGCTCCTGCCTTCCCACCTCTCACAGACTACAGGAAATAACCAACCAACCAATCAACCAATCAACCAATCAAGAGACAGAAAATAGTTGCAATCGACCAATAGCCTTCTAGTGTTTACTTTGGAGACTGTTCCCCCGAGATGCACAGAAATATCATGGACAAATGAAAGAACAGTGTTCACCATTCACTCAATCAACAAGCCAATCACCACAAGTGCTCAGGTTACCAGGGCAACCCCTGTTAAACATTCCATGCCCCCACCCCCCCCCCTCCTTAATCACCAAACCTCTTGCTCTCAAGTGTCATTGATTTCAACACGAAAGTTCAGGTTTTCAAGGAACAAAGAAATCGTCCTCTCAAAAATGTTTATTTAATAAAGTTTAAAAGAAAAATATTTTTATTTTTTGTTCTACTCAGTTTGTTTCTTGAGTAAATTGTACAAATCCTTAGTCAGTGAGTGGACTTAGGCATTAGGTGTGGTTGTTCTAAGTAATACATAAAGATTTAACTTAAAATCTCACTTTTTGTAATGTCTTGATTTGTTATTGGACAAATGGGAAATGTATGGACTGAAGGATGATGGGATATGTAGGCCCCCATTCTCACTTAATACAGGGTTCGACATTAACAATTGTCCGGGGCAAGTAAAACATTCGCCGGGTTTGTTTGCGCGACAGCGACGACGTTGCTGGATCTGTGTATCGGTGTTGCAGGAAGAACAACGGACGGCGCAGGCGCCAGACCAGACTAGATGATCGTGGAGTGAAGATATTATTAAAGCGTACGCGCCTGTCCACCTGTCTGTCGATCAGCGCGTAGGCTTTACACAGATCCAGGATCCAGCAGCGTCGTCACTGTCGCTTGCCCTGGGCAATCGGGCAACCCGTTAATGTCGAACCCTGTAATAGAAACTCCATCCGTCACGTCCTCCTCTTTGTACACACTCTCTAAATACAGTAGTTAAGCTTCCCTCTGTCCCCTCTGCAAGGCATTGAACCCTGTGGATGTCAGTAGTTATACAGATTTGCAGTAAACAATTTTAATCCTATTGTATTTTCGTATTTAGATAATGGATTTCAATTCAGGAAGTACCTGATTCCAATTGACCCCTAACACCCTAGGTACCTGTGGAGACCTGAGAACATTGGAGCAGTAAACACTACTATACTATTGCTTGCTTGCGGCTCTGTCAGTATGTGAAGCGCATTGAGTTGCATCTTGTGCAAGAAATGTGTATAGCGCAAGAAATGCGCTATACACATTTTTTTAAATTTGATTTGATTTATAGCAACAACACTACTATAGCAACAACATTTTTGTATCCCCTCAGCGTCTGTGACTTCAGTGTCAGTAACTTGGTAAAAATATAATTGCATGTGTGCTCGCCCCCTCGCACCTTGAAATAACAGTAATACCACGTTCATTGATAAAATGACTTAAAGTATGGAAAGAGAGGATGGCAGTTTTAGAAGGGGGGTGATTTTGACTGTTTATATTTCAGGGGGGATGCCATCCCCCCTCAACTCGAGTGCTGCTTATACTGTAATAATATAATGGTCTTATTCTTATCAGGTGACATTGAAAACATGGCTGCGAACCCCCAGACACCAGAGGAAAATCCAGTATAATTTAGCGCTTGGCCGGGCAAGGTCCGTTGTGGAACGCACTAGGCATGTTGAAGGGGAGATGGCGTTGCCTTGACAGCTCCGGAGGGATATAAAGGAAGACTGAAATACAATCATAAACATCAGTTCCCTTTAAATCTTGAATTAAACTCATTTTCTCGGCTGATAACAACATCGTTAATTTTTGTTGACATGAGTGTGCTCTCCAGTCATCCCTATCCCAGTGTGAGTGGGGCATAATTGGTTGATTGACACCAGCTGTGTGACATGAATGATTGAGCCAGCTGATCCTATATATGTGACCATTCCCACAATAAACGTTGCTTCCTTGATAACATGAACCCTGTCTGACAGCGTATGATTCCTCCGTTCAGTGTGTAGTCCGATCGTTATGGTCTTAGCCAATACGCAATAACCAACGTTTAACAGGTTATGGGCCCAGAGAGCTACCATGGCGAGACAATCGGAAAGAAGTTCGCGTTGGTCTCGACTAGCGTTTGACGGAGATGAGGAAAGCTCAGGAGTTTTGAGGACACGGAGAAAAATGCGCGTAACGGCGTCGGAGGACAATGTTATGCGAGCCCAAGCCCTGTCTGACCGGGGTGCCCAGAACGCCCAAAGCGCACGTAGCCAGAGCGCACAGCGAACAGACATTGTGTGCTACAAATGTGGCCAAAAGGGACATATCAAAAGGACCTGTCGACGCAAGGTGTGGTGTAACCACTGTAGGAGATCCACACATCAAGGAGCCGCCTGCAAAAGGAGACCGGACCAGGACGACGCGCGAGGGGTGTCCGAGCAAGACAAGCCAGGACGCAGTGTTACGAGGGGCCTGATGGTGGACACCGGTGCGACTGCGCATATTATCACCGACCTGGCCAGGTTCAAGGTGTTCGATGACGGTTTCCAGGCCGAGACGCACTGCGTGGAGCTGGCGGACGGCACGAGGAGCAAAGGGGTCGCAGAGCGCAGAGGAGATGCGGAGGTGTGCTTGATGGACAGCCGAGGGAGGCGACTGACTACAACGCTGCGAGGGGCGCTGTACATCCCCTCATTCCCCCAGGACATCTTCTCTGTAAAAGCAGCCACAGACACTGGGGCAACTGTGATCTTCAGAACAGGAGAAGACATCCTACAGCACAGAGACGGTACTGCATTTCACATCCATGAGCATAATAGACTATATTATTTGCCCACAGTGGATGACCAATGTGATCAAAGTAAGAGCTGTTTTGATCTAAAGACATGGCATGAAATTCTAGGACATTGTAATTTTGAGGATGTTCTGAAACTCCAGAATGTTGTTGATGGTATGTCAATTAAGGGAAAAATTGATAAGTCTAACCTGAACTGTGAAGTGTGCACTCGGGGAATGTTTGTACAGAGCTTCAACAGGAAGCCTGATAGAAGGGCCAAAAATGCTCTAGAGTTGGTGCACACAGACCTAGCGGGTCCAATTGACCCAGTGTCCATAGATGGACATAGATTTGCACTTTCGTTCACAGATGACTATACTAGTACTGTGTTTTTCTACTTTCTTAAGCACAAGAGTGATACTGTACAGGCGACAGAGCAGTTCATAGCTGACACCGCCCCGTATGGTAGGATCAGACGTATCAGGTCAGATAATGGTACTGAATTCACAGGGAAAGAGTACCAAGGGCTACTGAGAAGAAATGGTATCAGACATGAGACATCATCTCCATATTCGCCACATCAGAATGGCACTGCAGAACGCCAGTTTAGGACTCTCTTTGACATGGCTCGATGCATGTTATTAGAGAGCAAGCTACCCAAGGTGTTATGGCCTTATGCAGTACAGACTGCATCTGTAGTGAGAAATAGGTGTTTTAACAATCGCACAAAACAGACACCTTACATGATGCTGACAGGGAGACGTCCCAATATGTCTAGGATGCAGAAGTTTGGAACGGTGTGTTATGCCTACAAACAGGATAAGAAAAAGCTAGACCCAAGGAGTGAGAAGGGCTTCTTTGTAGGGCATGACAAGAAAAGCCCAGCTTACCTGGTTTTCTATCCTGACAGTGGAAAGGTGAGGAAGCACAGACTGGTCAGATTTATGCCAAAGACGATGGGTGAGCAGCAGACACAGACTGAGATATCAATAGATGATGAGGACTGTGATGTGCCACAAAGGGCCAGCACGACTAAGCAAAGGGACGCGAGTCCAAAGACAGCTGAAGAGCATATTCCTGTGACCAGGCCCGAACAGGTGCAGACTAGGGAGAAACAGGAGTCTCCACGCTATCCTCCCAGGGAGAGGAAGAGACCTGATTATTTTGGGGACCGTGTCTATGAAGTAGGAAGTCAGGACCAGGCACAGGTAAACATTGATTACTGCTACAAAATGTTGTGTAACGTACCTTTGACCTACAGTGATGCAGTGAAGTCACCCAAGTCTAGAGAATGGGTCAGTGCTATGGACGACGAAATGCAATCATTGAGAGAGAATGGTACGTTTACTTTGACTAACTTACCCCAGGGCAAAGTTGCAGTGGGGGGTAGATGGGTGTATACAATCAAGAAAAATGCAGATGGTTCAGAAAAATACAAAGCACGCTATGTTGCAAAAGGCTACAGTCAGAGAAGGGGTGTTGACTATGAAGAGACCTTTTCTCCCACAGCCGATTTAACCAGTGTTCGAGTGTTGATGCAAAAAGCAGCACAGGAGAATTTGATTTTACATCAAATGGATGTCAAAACTGCCTATCTTCATGCACCGATAGATTGTGAGATATACATGGAACAGCCAGAGGGTTATGAGCAGACATCTGGCACAGAGACAGTGGTGTGTAATCTAGAGAAGTCACTGTATGGTCTAAAACAGTCTGGCCGAAATTGGAACCATTTATTACACGACTATCTAATGGTGAATGAGTTTGTGCAAAACCCTGCAGATCATTGTGTATATACTAAAGAAACGGAACATGAGAAAGTGATCATGATTATATGGGTCGATGATTTGGTTATTGCTGCCAGTAACGAGAATGCACTGAATGTTGTAAAAGAGATGCTCTCAAAGAAATTTCAGATGAAAGATATGGGCAAATTGACACATTTCCTGGGAATCGATTTTGAACAGTGTGATGGATGTGTAACAATGTCACAAAAGCAGTGTGTAAAGAACATGCTAGAGAGGTTTGACATGCAGAACTGTAAACCCAGATCGACGCCTTGTGAGCAGACACTCAATTACACTGAAGGAGCAGGATTAATGAGTGATGTCACTCGGTACAGAGAGGTCGTCGGTAGCCTCATCTACCTGACTATGTGTACTAGGCCAGATCTTTGTTTCATAGTGAGTAAACTGTCCCAGTATTTTACCAAACCAACCGAGGAGCATTGGGCCACTGCCAAACATGTATTGAGGTTCTTAAAGGGCACCAGTGATAAAATGTTGTGTTACAAAAGGTGTAACTCTGATTTGAGATTACAGGCTTTCAGTGATGCTGACTGGGCAGCAGATGTCACAGACCGTCGTAGCACAACAGGTTACTGTGTTAGTCTACATGAGAATGGTCCATTGGTCTCATGGAAGACCAAAAAGCAACCAACGGTGGCGTTGTCCACATGTGAGGCGGAGTACATGGCATTAGCTGCAACCACCCAAGAGTGTTTACACCTGACTCAACTGTTGACACATATGGATGCATGCAAGTATGCACCACCCATTGTCCATGAGGACAATCAGGGAACGATTGCATTAGCTAAGAACCCAGTCCGCAGACAAAGATGCAAACACATAGATATAAAGTACCATTTCATCAGGTCTACAGTACAGAATGGACAGATCTGTTTGCAATATTGTCCCACAGATCAAATGGTGGCTGATGTGTTTACCAAACCAGTAACTAAGGACAAATTGGTTAGGTTCACAAAGGTTATGTTTGGGAGAGAAACCACATCAGTGTGAGTAAGGACCAAGCGGTCAATTTTTGTTTTGGTTTTCTTGCTTTATTTTTTCAAAGTGTTATAAGAGAATACCAGTGAAAAACTGAAGACTGTTTGTAAATGATGATGATGATGTATATTCTTGTTTCACAGGAGAGGAACAATATCAGTGCCAGCTTTTGTTTGTTTGATTGATGGAATGACAGCCCCAAAGAGTGTTATGGAAATTGTAGGCTACTGATTGTTATTGATTTGTTTATTTTTCTCTCCATCTTGGTCAGGTGAGAGCAAGTGGGGGTGTTGACATGAGTGTGCTCTCCAGTCATCCCTATCCCAGTGTGAGTGGGGCATAATTGGTTGATTGACACCAGCTGTGTGACATGAATGATTGAGCCAGCTGATCCTATATATGTGACCATTCCCACAATAAACGTTGCTTCCTTGATAACATGAACCCTGTCTGACAGCGTATGATTCCTCCGTTCAGTGTGTAGTCCGATCGTTATGGTCTTAGCCAATACGCAATAACCAACGTTTAACAATTTTATTACGAGCCACTTGCATGAATTACAGTAGGCAGTGCGGCTCACATGCCTGTAATAACTCTGCATAACCAGTAGGTAATGTGCGTACGCAAGGTCAATACCCGACGTAGAGCTACGATTGTTTCCACGGTCAAATTGACTCACGATTTTTTTGTTTTGCTTGTTATAAAGAAAAGGTCTTTAATACATTGAAATGACATTAAACTAAGATAATAATATGGTTATCATACATTTTCAAATCTTTATTAATAAGTAATTACAGAAAAAGTAATTACATTTGTGAGTGTCTTCCGCATTCCCTAGAGCGAAATCAGATTTCTGTAGATGATTCGCAATGCGCCCTGGGAGGTAGGGCCAAACGGAGCCGTGGAAAGCACGCCTACCCTAAACGTGAACGTGCAAATCGGAGCCGGAGGGGTGAATTGGGATTGGCCCATAGTCTACACTTCTCAAGTTCATATCAAGCAGTCAGCAATGAGGGGGGAAAAGTTGACTAAGCAATTTACTGGATTATTTATGTTAATGCCTCTTTTCTGGCTGTGTCTTGTTCCTGGCTGCTGGTTTGCTGTCAATTAAACACATTTTGTATTCAGTCAGTTGAGAGAGACTTGGAATTTAAATTCATAAATGTGTCCATGAGTTGAAAACGCTTCCAAATGGGGTCATGGGGTTGATTGAATAAAAAATGGAAATTACCCCAACAGTACGTCTTTCTGCCAGCAGAGGGTGCCAGTCTGTTTCTCAACCCCACTGTGCCCTCATACACGAGTGAAGCTCTCACCAAGTCAGACTCTTCAAGAATAGTCTGATGGCGAACTGTTATGCAAGTGGTGCTGGGGGGAGGTTATCCATCCAGTGAATTTGACCAGTGCTGCCGATTCTATTGACGAATTGAGAAGAGTTAAGGAGGTGCTTGAAGTGGAACAGGGATTTCAACCTTCTTTTCAAACTGAAAATGTAATGCACACTGCCCCCTCTCAAATGATGGCATCGAAAACGTATGAATCTAACTACTGTATCTATTTTCATCTCGCACTTCGCAATGCGTGCAAGTCGGGTTGTGAACAGAAGGCATGGCGGAATGGACAAGGGACACATTACGGGGGTGGAGACTTGCTGACAACTTCCTGTCCCCAGTGTGCACTTTCTACGCCCACAGTATCTCATTCGATTGGGATCAGTTTACCCTCCCCCCAAATCTAAATTTACCTTAACCATGCTATCACAGTCACCTGTCTCTACCTGTCCCCACTGAGCTGGTAACCATTAAGGCAAAAATACCTCCTGACCCTCTATAAGAGGTTCAGGGCGATCCACTGCCTACTCTAGATTTCCAATGGGAGATTATTTGCTAGCGCAGTGAGAATCGCTGACCAAGCCTCTGCGTTTATAATCTCAGGTGACAATCTCAACCGGCAGCTGTTACGCTGTTACTGTGACCTAAATATTGTCTGCTGGATTCCTACTAGCCCACAAGTCCTCTCTCAACATGCCTTCTGTTCAGCTGTGGTTTAAGAATACAAGAACGCTGAAGCTTGGAGCTGTAGCTGGAATTGTTGCGAATACGTATTAGTATCATCACAACAGTCAATCACTAAGTTATCAAATATAGAGCTAATTGAAAACCATGTTTTATTTGTGATTGAAGTATAATCTGATGAGGGGATTCTGGTCTCCATGATCTAGCATGATGTAGCAATGACAATAAAGTCCATTCATTCATCTCTCCCCATCGCTCCATGATGATGAGGTATTTAGTCCAGAGTACACTATGGGCTATCCAGTCTTATTGCAAACATGAAGGGGTGCTGGCAGTGATTCTGTGGGGTGTCCGAAATATTAGTGCTATTTTCAAGGCCAGAATTTTTCAGCACACCCGGGCGATGGCACTTGACCTACTCATTGTCATGAATACACCTCTAATACCAGGCGAGACAGCGCTTCAGTGTTATCACCAGTTAATGCTTTCACAAATTACACCTGCATCTGGACTTGCGTCCAATCTGCACCGTCTGAAAATTGAGCCCTATGACAAGATAGTGAATAACATATGATGGTAGATGTACAGACCTTGCACCGTATCTGGTAGAATGTATCTTCCATTCAATTCACTTGTGCAACCTACCATTTGAAAATGTGAAATAACTTTTAAAAAAAATACAAAAAATGATGGCTTGACTTTCAAGGTTTCCCTACCATATGTATTACATGGACAAGATTTGCAAAAACAGTTTAGTTTTTATTCACCATAAACAAAACAAAAATACATTTCACATAGCTATCTCAGATATTGTGGTCTTCTCGTTATAGCATCGCTACTTAAACGCAGCAGCGTAAACATTTCTGAATGTGGACCATTTTTCGAGCAGATTGTCGGGAGAAATTGACTCTTGAAGCCGGGTACAGTGATACACACATACTGATATCTGATAATCTGGCCGATTTTGGGCCGATTTTCCCCCTTCCGACCAAGGACAGCAAACGCCCGATTATCGGATGGCTCTAAAGATTATCCTACAAGATTATCCTGTGGTGTGAGGTGTGTTAAGAGTCCATTTCTCCCGACAATCTGCTCGGAAAATGGTCGGGCCGACAATCGTAAATGTTAAACGTCTTCAATATTTTGTTTTCTAGACCGATGTCTGCTTCTCTTTTTTGCAGTGATGTGAGGTTCTTCTGAGCATTTCTCAGTAGATCTCGTGCTATTCTATCTGAAAATGTTCTTGGTCTTCCAGATCTTGCCTTGACTTCAATTGTTCCATTTATTTTCCATTTTCTGATTATGTTTCTGACAGTGGAAATGGGTAGATTGAAACGTTGTTAGAGGTTTTTTTGTAGCCTTCTCCTTGATGGTGGAAGTGAACTATCTTGATTCTGACATCCTTGGACAACTGATTAGAGGAACCCATGGTTTTTAACACCAGACACAACAGCCACAGCAGTCGGATACTTTAGAAGGCATGGAGTTCAGAATATATAGTTCAACCCTGGAATTATATTCACTTGACTTATTGAAGCCCTAATGAGTAAACCACCTTGGTCTGGGCCTTAGTAATCATCTTCTCAAAAGGTAACAGAATAATCCAAAAAGGTTCCCAAACGTTCCCAAACTTTCATTTAAAAAATTAAAAGAAAAAGAAACCTTATTTTAAAATTTGCAGAAAGGTGTCATGTTTAATTGTAGCATTTAGTGTTCAGGTTTGCTTTCAATCACTTGGAGTTTAATTGTAACATTTAAACCAGGGGTGCCCAAACATTTGCACCCCACTGTAGATGCCACTTAAGCTGTCCCAGGGGAAATTGTGTTCTCTGAAAGCCTGACGATAATCAGTGCTTTTCTCGTCGCTGGGTGTTTTCACTTGATAGTTCTTTTTTTAATCTGTTATTTTCGAATCCTTAAGTTAATGTGGAAGAGGCCCCAATTCAGGCGGCTTTGGTCTTTATCTGGATACACACATTTTGAATGTATTTAAAATTAGCACCACACTTCTCTGACCAAGCTCTACCCCAAAATCTGTTGTATCTCCTGATTGGAATACAGTTGAACATAAAGGCCAAACAACATGTTGCCTTGGCTTAGTGTTACAAATATAAATACTGCTAGATCATTGGCAATGAACAGCATGAGGAGAATATCTTAGTATTTTGGCTTAAGCCATGTCTAAGAAAATATTATTTCATGATGTTCACAGCATGTGACCTGCTTTTCATAGTTTCAGTGCAACAGAACACTGACTTCATATCATTTAGGATAGAATTCCAGTTTTCTCCCCTTACATTGAACTTTAGTATATAGCGTAACATTACAACAGTGTGTCACATTGGGATATTGCTCTTGAAATAGAAAAAAAATATATCACATTTTTCACTTCTTCGGAATGTCAAAATAGACTACCCTAGTAGAAAATAAAAAGTTCATCAAAAAACACACCTTCATTTATCCAAAAGGTATACAAAAAAATATAATTCAATAAATCATTTTGAATCTCCTTGAAAATATCTAATACAAAAAATAAGTTAACATCGAACATTTCAAGTATCATCATCCCCCTCTGTGCATTTCTGAGCTTAGCGACGTAGAGAGGAGTGTGTAATGACAAGTCTTATGCGGTACATAATGTCATCCTATGAAGTTATTTCTTCTTTCCCGAGGCCAGGTGTCTCCTGGTGGCCCCCTCCACCCTCTTTCTCTCTGCCTCCTCTGCTTTCTTCCTCTCTTCCTTCAGTTCTTTATACCTCCACTTGGGGAGCTCTAGTAGGTTCCCTCCCTCCTTACTACTGCTCTTCCTCCGTATCTTCTCAGGCTCGTAGGTGGGCGTGGGGGCCTTGATCACCCTCACCTTGGGCACCGAGAATCCGGGCCTCACACTGCTCCGCCTCGCCATGTGGAGAGGCAGGAGGCTGGTTCTCCGGGGGGACATGGCAGTGCAGGAGGCCTCCGTGCCCGGGCTCAAGTTAGAGGGTGAGCACGGGACCTGAGGCTGGACCTGCAGGCTGGCCCTCCGGTCCTGTGGAACTTTGGCCACCAGGGTCACCACGTGGGCTTTGTCGAAGAGTTTGCGGTGGTTGTCGATCCTCTCCGGGTTGAGGGTGCGGAGCTCCTTGGCACGCTGACGTCGTAGGATCTCCGGGACGGCGTAGCGCCGTTTCCCCACGCACGGCGGACTTCCAGGGCACACCTGGATCGCAATGACAACAGACGACCATGAGCAAATACAGATACTGTATACATCTACTGGTGCTTACTAGGGGTGTAACGGATCACCTAACTCACGGATCGGATCGTGTCGCGGTTTCTGAGTCACGGATCAGATCTTTTTTAAATTTTATATAAAACCTGCTTTTTCCTTGAATTCCGTAAAACCACAACTTTTATTGTGTGAAACAAAAAAACTACATTCAAGATGTCAAAACTGGTCAAATATATACAGTATATATAACATAATCTACACTCACATATTACATATTATACTGAAATACACATTCAACTTATATTATAGTGCAATAGGAGAGAGGGAGGAGGCAGTGAATCACTGGGCTCTTTAAAACAGACGAATAAATGTTTCATGCCACTTTCAACTAAATAATAAAGTGAAACGTTCCTTTAAACATGGTAAGAAAATGAAAAATGGCTACATTATCAGAAGTTGTCGAGCTGGCTTTTTCATGCCTCCCATCAACACACCAGGGTGATGTTGCGTCAAATGTGTGTCCACCCTTCTTCCATCATTGTTATAATTGACAGAGAAGCCAAAGTGCTCCCATTCATGGGATTTAAATGACGAGGGAGACTTTCAAGTTCTCCGCCGCCAATGTTACTAGCGCTCGCCATGATACCTGTTGCTGTGAATTGCCAGCTTCACGTGTAGTGAGTAAACAACAGTTAATATAATATTAAGTAATATTAGTTAAGTAAGTAACCCTATCTCTTATGAATAAGAGAATATGGATGAGACACCAAAATGGTACGCATGCGTAAAATGCCTGTGTGGGCCGCGAATACTTTAGAGATTGTTAAGTGGGCCTTGAGTCCAAAAAGGTTGGAACCGCTGCCTTAGACAATTATGTATTATGTATGTAATTACTGTATGTAACTACATAACACACACAACTACATAACAAGATAATCACACAAACAAATCCATTTAAATCTTGCATATATGCATCCTGTGATTGGATTACATATAATCTGAACAATCGGATCTGCACACATTGTTACATGTTAGACTTAATCACTAGTCATAACAAACGGATGTCCACGGACGCGATACTCCCATGATGAAACCCATGCCCTCCTCCTCCCCTGACTTTTCCTAGATGTCTGTTTTTAACTTAATAACGTTGTTACAATTTCAAAATCACACAATCGAGAATTGAAACTGACCTTACAATTATGAATGGATTACCCATTTCAACCATAATGGTTGGCACACACAGACAGAAAGACAGAAATGTTGTGTTTCCATAAAATGCCAAGTGAATTTTAAGCGACATTTTCAAAGTTCGCAAAAACGAAAATGCGAATCATGTGCGAATTATGTGTGTTTCCATTAACTGGTTTAGAGCGAATAAGCTAGGCTACGTAAAACGTAATTTCGTCAGAGGATGACGCGGTATAGGCTACGTGTCTATGTTTCGCATAGTTGTGGAATTAAACAAACAAACCAGGAGAGAAAATGGAGAGCGCAATTAGTTTCAATTTGACAGGAATTCAGGAATTTGTTTCACTTGGGAAAGTTAATTAATAATTACACGTCAGCTATCATTGGCCATGTTGCAGACTGTCCAGAGACGAAACAGTTGAGTCATGTGAGTTGAACGTTTGCTACATCAGAGTTTATTCCGCAAACCTGTTTCCGTTTAACTTTATGCGCATTAACTCTGATTCGCATAATAAGGCAAAAACTACCTCAAGCGAACGTACAACCTTTTGTGTGAATTAGAGGAAGTTTATTCTTATTAAACCGTTTCCATAAAATTCACATTTGAACACAGGTTGTTTTTTGGGGGGCTTTTTTTACAGTAGGCTATGTACAGTTACACCAATGATGTCTGTCAATGTTATATTCAATATGTAATCTCTTTAAAATACAAAATGTGATATTCTAATGATTCTTAAGTCCTGACTAAACAACCAGATCGTTGTTTTTTGCATGTTATTGGTCTAATTCAATGATTACACTATTACACTAACGTTAACCAATGGAGGTCTCCAGACGACACTCTGGGTACTTTGGTTAGTAACGAGAGCCCTTGGCTACTAGTGTTAACATGTGTCCTATATCTGTCTTCTATGTACTGTACATATTCCACAGAAATAAAGTTGAACAGTGTTCTCTGTGACCTGATTGCATTTTCCCTTTTTCCCCAACGCAACCAGAATGCAGGCTCACCATCTGATCTTTTTTTTTCTCCATTTTACACCTTCCGCGTCTTTTTATGTGGACACAACCATGATGTGGACAGTATCCGGACACAAGACACGTGTTAAGGTGTACACGGGATCGCGCACACACTCAGAACAAGACAACCACGCACATTGTAACAGAAAGGGCTAGAGGAGGACATGGAGACAGAGGGAGGACAAGGGAGAGAGGAGGAGGAGGTGAGAGAGAGAGAGAAATAGAGGAGGAAGTACATGTAGAATAGGAAGAGACAGAACTTCCGATCCATACCGTACGGCATGCCACTGCCATGAACGGGCTTCCCAGGGCGGTCGTCAGGGAGACCAGGTGATCTATGACTCCGTCGTCTTCAGGCTGGGTAACGTTGGCGATGTTAAGGGCGTTCCTCACGGTGTCAGAGATCCGCTGGAGGCAGCCGCGCGGCTGCTGGGCTTTAGCCACCAAGGCAGTGAGCTTGGGCCACTCGGGCCTGGAATACGGTTAGAACAAAGATATCATACATTCATTATTAATTAATAATAAAGCTCTGGCACAATGGCTCGCTTGATTTCATTACATCATGAAGGCCTGCATATAAGACAGCATAACATAATATCAACATCATCATGTACGGTATATGATATATTACGGATGCAACCCCTTCATTGATTTATCATTTAGCCAATTAGCAGGCCCACCACTTGTTTTCGGGGTAAAGTTGATATATCAACTATCAGGTTCATACGCATAGCTCTGGATTTGCACCTGTTTTTCCAATAACAGGGAATACGACACAAAACTGTAACCCTAATTCACTTCGATGTCTTTTGGCTGTTTCGATCGATCGATTGATATTGTTTAATCTCTTGTTTTATCTCTTATGTTTTTTTATTTCCTTTTGTGAACAAAAAAACGTTGCGATGGCATGATGACACACGTGTACCTGAATATGTCACAGATCTGGTAAGGACAGGGCCGGGAGAGGATGGCCGTCATGGCCCAGGCAGTGTCGTATCTGCCTGTGAACATGGCCCACTCCCTGGCCGTTAGCTTACGACCAAAGTCCCTCGCCTGGAGGTCAGCACCTTAGAGAGGGTAGAGGGAGGGGGAGGAAGGAGGGAGGGAGAAATAGGGAAGTGCGAGGGGAGGGGGATGAGAGGGGGGAAAATAGATGGGAGGGATGGGACGAAGGGAAGAGGGGGAGGGATGGGATGAAAAGGGAGAGGTGGAGGGAGGGAGGGAGGTGTAAACATGTGTATTTCTGTGTACGCCTGTGTATGTATGTTTGTGTTCTGGGTCTGTGTACGTGTGTGTGTCTATATCCGATATGTTTGTTTCCACATATACAGTATGTCTGCGACGTGTGTGTGTGTGTGTGTGTGTGTACCTGCCAGCATGAGAGCACGCACACACTCCATCCTGCCCTGCATGGCAGCCTTCATCACAGCCGTGAAGCCGTGGCAGTTCCTCCTCTCAATGTCTAGCCCAGCGAAGTAGTTCAACAGGTAGTTTGAGATTATGATGTGTCCTAGAGGAAGAGAAAGAGAGACATGGGGGGATGTGAACTTTCTTGAACTGTGTGTGTGTGTCTGTATCTGTAGCTGTATCTGTGTCTGTGTCTGTGTCAGTGTGCATGCCTGTGTGTGTGTGTGTGTGTGTGTGGAGAGAGAGAGAGATAGGGAGGGAGAGGGGCTGTAAACATTCTTCCATTGTGTGTGTGTGTGTGTCTGTGTGTCAGTATGAGTGTGTCGTACCTGCCTGTGCGGCAGTGATTAGGGCTGTGTTTCCCTCGTTGTCCTGCCAGTTGATGTCCAGGTGTGGACACTGAGCCAGCGCCATGACAACGTCGACGTAACCTTGGTAACACGCCACCATTAGCCCAGTCTGAGAGAGAGAGAGAGACTGTACTTAATACACACAGAGAAACAGGGAGTCCACTGTGTGTGTGTGTGTGTGTGTGTGCGTGCGTGCGTGTGCGTGCGTGTGCGCGTGCGTGTGTGTGCGTGCGTGCGTGCGTGCAAATGGTAGGTAGACCCTACTAGTTTACAACAAACCAGTGTGTTAATAGTATTTGACATTCAAATGTGTGTGTGCGTGTGCGTGTGCGTGTGCACGTTGTGCGTGTGCGTGATGTGTACACAGCCTGGAAACTCCTGTAAAAAGTCCCAATTCCCAGAACCAAAACCAAAACAAATACAGCTTTACCGCCAGTGAGCAGGGCCACGGTGGCCAGCAGGAAGCAGGGGAACACCAAGAAAGTAAGGAGGAGGAAGGGAGGGGAGAGTGAGTGAACTGGTACCAGAGATGAAGATCGATGATGATGATAATGACTGATTTAGTTTACAAAACAGTAAGACACATACACACAAGCACATGAGACGAGACATATATACCGTACACAAATATTCTGGCAGGTAATCCAGGTGCTGTATATTTCAGCTGATTTAAGGAATCGGCCGACATTGTCTACAATTCATGTCTTGATTGCCAGACCTTTTTTCAAGGGTAATATTCAGCCTCAAGATTTCAGCCCTCAACCTGATTGGTGAACAGACAATCATTCAGTGAGGGGGGGGGGGGGGGGGGCATCCTCTATCATTGCAGTTGCACAAAGCTGTGATTCTTCAGGAGCTGGGCTGGATTAACAAGCTGGATTTACAGCATACTCTACCACCTCATCTGTGAAACAAGGTGGAGGGGGTGTTATAACCCTAACCCGACAAAGAGACTTGGTCAAGAAATGGTAGCGCATAGGCCACATTCCTTTTTCTATCCTTCAGGCAGGAAGTATGAACTGTGTGTGTGTGTGTGTGGGTGTGTGGGTGCGTGTATTTGTGTGTGTGTGTGTGTGTGTGTTTGAGCAGTGATCTGTGCGTGTGTGCCCGCGCGTGTGTACGTGTGTGTGTGTGTGTGTGTGTGTGTATGTGAGCATTTATGTGTGTGAGTTTGTGTAAGTGAGTGTATGTGACCAAATTACACCTGGGGAATTAGAGGTGTGAACTCACTGACTTGTCAGTTAACACTAATTGATCAAGACTGTGTAGAAGGTAGGAGGTTAGTTTGTAAATCTGGTGTGAGGCTTAATGAAAGGTGACAAGTCAGAGCCCATGGGTCAACAATGTACAAAAAAAATCTACTAAGAACTTAGAAAACATGCTAGCGCTCAAGTAAGTCCAGGAGGGCGTCAATAGACATGGCTGCTGTAGAACGAAGTGATGTCATATCACTTTTGGGTGATGGTTGAGACCGACCACAACTACAACTGGAACACGTATCACATTTTTGTCGTTGTTGAAAATAATAATGATGCAATCATGATACCGTGAACCACGGTTAAACCGTAAACCACGGTTTAATTTGGGGACGGTTTAGAGGTTTCAAAAAATCGATATTGCCCAACCCTACACCACACAGACACACAGACACACGCACGCACACAATCTTGCACACTGTACATTGTGCTACTACTGCAGGCAGACAGAGGCTAAAATAAGCTGCAGACACTCACAGCTCAGCAGTGCTAGAACAATTAGGGAGAGAGGAGATTCCAGGGAAAGCATGTGTGTGTGTGTGTGTGTGTGTGTGTGTGTGTGTGTGTGTGTGTGTGTGTGTGTGTGTGTGTAAGTGATTAAGTGTGGAAAAACCTGGAATTCAGGATCATTGGCTGTGTTCATTGGTGCTGGTGGTGGGATGTGTTGTGGCCCTTTGCACATTTTCCGTTTTGTCGTCGTGTGTTGTCTCTTTCTGCTTTCTGTCTGTCTGTATCGGCTGTCTGTCTATCTGTATGTGTCTGTGTTTACATGTATGTGTCTGTGTTTGAGTATGTTTCTTTGTTTGAGCATATGTGTCTGTGTTTAAGTATATGCGTCTGTGTTTGAGCATAATGTGTCTGCGTTTGCGCGTATGTGTCTGTGTTTGAACATATGTGTCTATGTTTGAGTGTATGTGTCTGTGTTTAAGTATGTATGTGTCTGTCTTTGAGCGTATATGTCTGTGTTTGAGTATGTGTCTGTCTTTGAGCGTATATGTCTGTGTTTGAGTATATGTGTCTGTGTTTGCATGTGTCTGTGTTTGAGTATATGTGTCTGTGTTTGAGTATATGTGTCTGTGTTTGAGTATATGTGTCTGTGTTTGAGTATATGTGTCTGTGTTTGAGTATATGTGTCTGTGTTTGAGTATATGTGTCTGTGTTTGCTGTCTATGCCCCACCTTTCTGTGGAGGAAAGAGATGAGGTTGCACGGACACGTTACACGGATACACGGATCCGTGAGTCCATGTATGCCTATCTGTGTGTGTGTGTGTCTCTGTGAGTTAACTGGGTCAGTGGAAGAGAGGGACTGTTGCTGTTGTCCACACACACCACACACACATGCTCATACACTATTTTCCCACAGTAGCAAAAGTGCCAGAAAAGTTGTACATGTTGATAGATATATTAATAAGGCTGCAAACTGACAGTGTTTCAGTTTAAGAATGTCCTTAAATTTGAGGTGCAAATCCCTTTAAAAGAAGAAGAAGTTCAGATGACTTTTGATTGGATTGTGGTCATTTCAACAACAGAGTTGCAGGTTTTTTCGCTTCATGGGTCAAGCCATGACTTATGACAGATAGCGTGAATCCATCTTCAGTTGTTGTTTGTTTTTAGGTATTTTTGGGGGGGAGATAAAATCTTATCCTCAGGAAATGAAATGCATGTTCAATTGGATTTAAATCTGAAAATGGTCGCCAGACCCGGATATGGCCGAGGCACACAGGGAGCGGCATATTGAGCGGCCGCTCCAGAGGGCGGTATAGGACTATTTCCGGACAAGGATCCGTCGCGCAACAGCGCCCCCGGGGTGCCGGAATAACGGTGCTGGGCTCGAGGAGCCAGTCAGCTAGTCTGCCTGGCGATCTCCTCTGGGGCTGCCGGCCACGGGGTCGTGCGGCGGATCCTACGCAATAGGCAGGGGATAATTGGATGCTAGGTTGGGTTCAATTGGATACCAAATTGGGTGAAAAAGGGATAAAATCTGAAAAACAAATTTAAATTGGGGTGACAGTCTCTCGGGACTTGAAGTGGGGGCCCCACATCAACGCCCTCACAAAAAAGGCCCAGAAGAGACTGTTTTTCCTGAGGCAGCTCAGGAAATTCCACCTTCCTAAGACCACGCTGGTGAACTTCTACACGGCCATCATTGAGTCCATCGTCACCTCCGCCATCATCATCTGGTTCCCCGCTGCAGCGGCCAAGGACAAGGCCAAGCTGCAGCGGGTGATACGCTCGGCGGAGAGGGTGATTGGCTGCCCTTTGCCCCCCCTAGAGGCCCTGTTTAAAAGTAGGGCTTTGGGGAGGGCCAGGAAGATCATGGCTGACCCCGCACACCCAGGACACGGTCTCTTCGCCCCGCTCCCCTCAGGCAGGAGGGTGCGGTCCATAAATACCGTGAAGGTCCGACATACCAACAGCTTTTTCCCCACAGCCATCCGGCTCCTAAATGCCGCTGCCCCCCCCCCCTGACCTGACCCCTATCTATCTACCCTCCCTCCACCCCCACCCAAAGAGCTTTGCACTGTCTGGATATGAACACTTGAACACTTGAATCTCTGCACTTTATATTTATATTAATTATGACTCTTGCACTTTGATGTTGGTTTGCACTGTCTTGTCCTGTCTTGCACCTGTCCTTCTGTAAACCGTGCTCCATGGTACCAAACCAAATTCCTAACATGTTTACATGTCATGGCAATAAAAGTCTTCTGATTCTGATTCTGATTCTCTGATAAAAAAAGAAATAATAATCTGAAAATGGATTTGGCCAGTTAAGAACTTTGCCACTTTTTATCCTGAAAAACTCCCTAGTCGCTAAGGCAGTATGATTGAGGTCATTGTCTGGGGTCAAGAGGCATTTGTTTGTACACTGAATGTTTCTGTACACTTCAGGATACATTCTGCTGCTGCCGTCAGCAGTTACGTCATCAATTAAGACAAGTTAGCCGATTCAAGTGGCAGCTATAAATGGTAAATGGACTGACTTATATAGCGCCTTTATCCAAAGCGCTTGACAACGGCCTCTCATTCACCCATCCACACATTCACACACCAATGGCGGCAAGCTACCATGCAAGGCGCTGGCCCGCTCACTGGGAGCAATTTGGGGTTCAGTGTTTTTCCCAAGGACACTTCGACATGTGGCCAGCCGGGGCTCGAACCGCCGATCTGCCAACCTTGCGATCATTAGACTAACCCTTTTAGCCAATGGAGGTTTAAAATGGACGATTTAAATTGCCTGCTGCTGGCCGGTGCGAAATGCATTCTGGGGAAAAGACGGCGAAGCCTGTGCTTTAAAAAAAAATAAAAAATAAGTCAAGTGTGAACACGGCCTAAAGCTCTATTCTTTTCGCGAACCTGCTCGAACACTTTCCACCAGCAGTGCTGAAAAATGCGCTTAGAATAAATAAATAAAAACAGCTCTAAAAATACTTTTGGTTCGTAAACAAAACAAATTCTACTATGTATGGGAAACACTGCCAACACTCACCCGAGTACAAAGCGAGTACAACTACAAAACATTTATTTGTTGAGGAAACAATCTGCAGATTTCTGCTGGCCCAACAGACTCTGTGGCTGCGTCCCAATAGTCTGTCTTCTATTCCTTGTCTCTGCTCTCTCCGCTTCCTTCTCAAAACATATTGGAGGAGAAGATCTAAGGTTCCTCCCTTATGCATTCACCGCCAATACTTTTGGGGGGAAGAAACAGGAACAGGAAGTGTTGTACGTGTGTGTAAGTTAATTGCCAGACAAACACTAGGCGAGATACAGAACTCTATGATGAGATAAACACAAGCTCTTCCAACTTACAGAGGATGTGTGTGCACGGCACGCACACACACACACTCTTCCAACTGAGGACATGCACACAAACAACACACACTTCTCTAAGCAGTCACATACTAACACTGTAACTCCAAAGATGTTTTTTCGAGATAAAAATGAGCTGTGATGAGCGTGTGTTGTACGTGTGTGTAAGTTAATTGCCAGACAAACACTAGGCGAGATACAGAACTCTATGATGAGAAAAACACAAGCTCTTCCAACTTACAGAGGACATGTGTGCACGGCACGCACACACACACACACACGCACATTCTTCCAACTGAGGACATGCACACACACAACACACACTTCTCTAAGCAGTCACATACTAACGCTGTAACTCCAAAGATGTTTTCTCTAGATAAAAATGAGCTGTGATCAGCATTCGGAAAATGAGAACCAGACACAAAGCCACACACACAAACACTGGAAGTGTTGATGGGGAATGCGACGAGGACCAGGCTCTGAGCCAGCTAGGGAGAGACATTCTGTCGGAATCATGGTATTCCGATGATGTAATTCCCTGTCCTTCTCCCCCGAGGCCAGATGGTGACCTCATCATTGATTACAGTACACAGAGGACCGCATGAACCGAGTACAGTTCAGACTGATACAGGCCTTTTACTGTCACAGTCACACAGACAAATGGACTTAGTATAGTGAACAACCATTACCTCAGACCTGAAGACTTTAGCCCTAGAGGCTAACATTGTGTGGCATACATCTTGTGGCATGCCGGAGACATTAACAGCAGAATGTATGTAGCCTACTGTAAGCTTATTTTGGCTTTTTGTATTGGCTTTAGCTTGTTTTTGGCCTTTTGATTTAGCTTTAGCTTATTTTGATTTAGTTCAGATGATAACATAGTCTTGTTAAGAGACCAGGGTTCGAATCTTGCAAGAGTGTCAGAGTGTCTATTCCATAGAAGGCCAACCGATTGGTTGGGGTATATCTTCTTTGGTGAAAATGCAAAGCCTTGTGGTTTGCAACATGGTTTTGTGTATTTATTTGGTGTTTTGAAAAGGCTTGGTGAGGGTGATACCCATGATGAAGATGACCGAAGAGTACCGTTAAGTGGTCTTGGGTTGTCCAGTGGTCTAGCCGACAGTGCACACGTATGTCGACATGGATTAGAATCCGGGCCCATGCTGACATCCCCTCTTCCCTTCCTCCCCTTACTTCCTGTCTTTCTCTGCTGTCTCTGTCCTACACAAACTGAAACAATATAGTGGGACTGCCCCACTCCCAAAAAAAATCACCTTTAAAAAAATCAAGTTACCGAGAAATATGACTCCTATAGCGAGAACTAGAAACGAGAAATGAGTCACATTTGGGAATGCCAGGTCATATATGTACAGTTAGCAGTGGAGAGTAGGTTCATATAGCACTTCAGTGAATATGCAGAGCAGACGCATGCCTTGAGCACTCTCTCTCTCTCTCTCTCTCTCTCTCTCTCTCTCTCTCTCTCTCTCTCTCTCTCTCTCTCTGTCCACACTGACTCACTCACAGAAAAATCTATCCGCAAACAGAAACACGCACGCACACACGCACACACACACACACACACGCACACACACACGCACACAGGATTGGTTGTTCTGTTGACTGTGAGAGACTCAGTGTATTCCCCTGCTGTAATTACGACTAGCAGAACTTGGGACTACCCTCTTCAGACTCATAAACCCTAGGCAAGGCCATTCAGCACACGCGTGCGTACACACACACACACACACACACACACAGTAAAGGGAAAAAAAGACCCAGTGAAGTAACATTTCTAATGTTCATTAGAACATTATTTCAAATTCATATTATGAAATGTTCAATTTCCTATAATAAAACATAACATACTGTAAGAAAGTGATGCAAATGCATGTCCATGTTTAAACCTTACCATGGAGCAGGAAACAAGCAGTACACAACCTTGCAGTGTTCACAACGACCTCCCAGGTAGAGGTTTTGGGGACAGACACTCAATGTGTCCCATGTCCCCACCCTTCTCCTATGTAGCCTACTTGTGCCCTTACCCAACGTGGATTTATTAAATAAGAATACATGGGTTAAAGAGCCCATACTTAAACCAATGTCATGGCTTTTAAATCAACGAGGGGAAGTGCACGAGTGCATACTTCAAGAGACGGGGGGAGTAAAGTCAACTCTCTTTCCCCAAATCCCAACCATAACCATTCATGGAGAAAACGCCAAAGTGACGCAATATCAGTGTCAAGAGACAACGCAATCTCACTCCATGGCAACAGACCTCGGACCACTGATCTCTGGAGATCATTGCCTGAGACCTTTAACTTTCTTATACAGTACCTATAACGTATGTGCAAATTACATTTTACATGAATAGGCTACAGCATGCATGTCCATATGTTAATCATGTAACCCTAACACTATCTACGAAAATGCTCATCATTTTCTAAACAGTTGCATGAGGTTTAACCTGTGCTGTTATGACGGACACACACACACACAGTTGAGCGCCTGTTTGGAGTTCTTTGGTGCGTAATTGCGCACAGGTGAGGTGAGTCTGCACCCACCTGTATCCAAAGAAGGGCAGTGCCAAACGACCCAAATGAAACAGACTGCAACTACTGGATGAGTTGGAACAGAGAAGTTATGACATGCATTTTGAAGTTGAACGCCAAACTGTGAGCTTAGAATGATAAGGTTCTATCTCCGTTTAGGGTAGTTCAGAGATATTGAGCGTCAACGTTTTTACATTCCATTATGTTCTGTGAGATGGAACCTTTGTATTTTATGAATTACTAACTCAAAAATGTCAGCATTTTTAAAATAACACCACACAGGCATTATTTATTAATAAACACCTAATGGATCAGATTATGTAAAAAAATAAAATAAAATAAAAAAGACAAAAATGGAGATCATAGAACCAATTCTAACGTCACGAAACGTTATGGCTTATATTATACCTACCCTGTTATTTTTATCGGTCTCTCTCACATCCTCCTCTCTCACGCCTTGTCTGATCATGATCCGCACGATGGCGGCGTTGTTGGTGCAGCACGCCTGGAACAAGGACAGGGGTTCGGGGCTCTCCGGGGACGGTGTCCGGTGCTCCGAGTCCACGAACGGTCCACTGTCCGGCGGGTAGAAGGAGTCGTCCGAGGCGATGCTCCTGGTGTCGGGCAGCTCCGAGAACTCGTCGTATTCTTCAAATTCATCCACGTCTTCCTCCTCCGATTCGCAATAGCCCAGGTACCCATCGTCCGAGGAGTCCGGTTCCTCGGCGATGGCAGGGTGGACCTGCGATGTTCCCCCCCCGCCTTTGGGACTCTGTTGGGACAGTTTGACCCGGAGCACAGAGGAGCCCCCTCCTCCATCCCTGTCGTCCGTTATCAGCACCATCTAACGGTTAACCCCCTAGGTTAATATCCTGGGGGGGGAATAAGAACGGCGGCTGTGGGGCGAGGGGAACTGTCTTGAACTCTTTTGTCCAACATCAACCCCTGCCTTTGAGTGCCACTCAAATATATAAAACCTCGAAAAGGATACCCTATCTATGTTAACTTTTTCGGTTAGGGTTAGGGTTCGGTCAAACTAGCCTATTATTACTCCAAGCAAGCAACGGCATGTTGCACCCCTGGTGATATTTCCAGTCCCGCATCCGCTCCGTGAGAAGTAGTAACGCTCCTGGGAACCGAGTCGATTTAGTTCATCTCAACCGGGACAATGATAGGAGGACCCGTCCCATGGAGCGACATTGAACTGTCACAAATTCCCCCTTTTACCTACCAAAAACTCGCCAACTCTTGTAACGCTATCGCCGAATTTAAAATCAAGTTTTTCCTCCCGTTTGGGACATCATAGGCTACATCCAGAAGTTCAAGTATTATACAGTATTCCCACACGCAGTAGAGAAACGTGT